>NC_081558.1:161823884-161918290 GCF_022355385.1 Mustela nigripes | reverse complement strand
TCAGGGGGTGGGATTATGGACATTGGGGAGGGTATGTGATTTGGTGAGTGCTGTGAAGTGTGTAAACCTGGTGATTCACAGACCTGTACCCCTGGGGATAAAAAGATATGTTTATAAAAAATAAAAAATTAAAAAAAAAAAAATAGTGTATGCTGTATAACTCCAAAAAGAAGCAAAGCTAAACCATTCTATCAGAAATCGGGATAATGGTTATCTGCAAAGAGAAGGGAGGGTGTGTTGTCTGGAGGGGGACTCAAAGGAGGTTCTGTGCCCTACCAGTGTTATTTTTCTTGACTTGGGTGATGGTTACAAAGTGATTTCTTTGTGTTAATTACTGCTGTGCAGTGCCGTGCACTTTTCTATATTTATGATCAAGTACAATACAGATAATATGAAAGTGACAGTAAAAGGAAACATGTAACAAACAACAGTAATACATATTCTTTTCACTTTTGAAAAACATTTTTGTCAAGAGGTGTGTAACATCTTTGCCGGGAATATTCTCCAATTCCTGAGACAAAAGCTGTAAAGTGACTTACTGAAGCAGGTTAGTTTTTGAAATTGATATACATTGTTATGAAGTATGTTATATGTCAAGAAATCCCTCTGCAAAAACAAGCCAAATTTCACCAAATTGTTTCCTTGTTTATGGAGGTTTTAAAGTGTATTTATTTGCACTCGTTTCCACTAAAGTATTTAGTAAATGACTTATCCCCTATTTCTGGATTATTGACAGGTGGTTTGACATTCCCTTTGAAGTTCACAGGTACTGCCAAGAATGTAATTCTGTAGCCAATTCAGCTCTGATGCCCAGATCCATCCACAGCTACAACTTAACTGGCAAGGCTGGCAGCTAATAAAACATCGGCTCTGGCTTTATTCTGCTATCATATCATATGTGATAATGTAATGGGACCAGTAAGTTTTGTTTTCAGATACGTGTGTGTACTGACTTGACGTGAACCTAAAAAATGAAATTGATGGAAAGAACAAGAGAAATTCTAAATTCTCACCCTTCGGGAGCTTTGATATTATCAATTTGCCTTTGTCGCCTATAAAGAACATCATACAAAAATAAGTCTCTTTTTCTATTACCATCGTCCTTGGCATAGAGAAGATGAAAACAGATCCTACATGAGCAAATTAGTGAAAATACTAACGCAAGTTATTTTGAACTTGATAAGATGAGATATTTGGATTTGTATTATTTTGGGTTTTCAAAAAGGTACTGTGTAATCCCCACTGGTCTTTCCACTACAGATAGTGAAGCAGTTTGAGGTGCAAATAAAGGGAAAGTATTTAAAACTAAAAACTCAGAATTGGACTATTCAGCCCACCTCTTCTAGCTCTTTTACCTTAATTAAATAGCCAATTCTGTTTAATTTGGTTATCATTCTTTCCATCTATGAAATAATGAAAATATTGACAACTGTCTCACTGGGCAGTTACAGTTATAAGCTGAGATGATATGTTCTGTGCCTGAAAATGTGTGTGTGAACAACACCTATTCAACAAGCCCCTCATTTTACAGAGGTGTAAACTGAGACCCAGAGAAGTTAAGCAACCTGCCCAAGGTCATGACTGATCAAATCCCTGGACCCGGAATTCCCTTTTATTGAGTAAACTGAATCCCTTCTTCACATCCCTGCGGTCCTCAGCTCCTGAGCGTAGAGAGGAAGGTGTTCTGAGTGTTATGGGTGGAGGAGGCTTTCTGATGAGAAGGCAAGAGTCACTCTAGCATAGTTTGAATCTTCATTAAATAATGGGGCTAGATCAATGCCGGCAAACATTATATTCATTCTGGTCTTCACAGCCTTTAATCATAACTGACTTATCCCGAGCAAAATCTCTTCAACCACATTCTGTAGCACAATTTACTTACAATTGCCTGATGTGATTCTCATCAATAACAGGTAAGCAACCTTTTTTTTTTTTTTTTAAATAGAGAGTAGGATTTTATTTATTTATTTATTTATTTATGAGTATAGTTGACACACAATGTTACATTAGTTTCAGGTGTACAACATAGTGATTCAACAACTCTGTACCTTATGTTATGTTCACAAGTGTAGTGATGGTAGAATTTGAACCGTTAGCTTCCAAATGCCCCTTGCGGTGTAGATCTACTGGAAGCTCTATCCCAGCTTTCCACCCCAAGAGTCTTTTCTTATTCACAATAAACTCACCTCACAAAGGCTGCCCTCCCCCACATACTTTACTTCCCCTCCCATGTGGACATACTTTAGGGTAATGAAGTAAGGCCACTAGGTAGAATGAAAAGGAGATCAGTGTTGATTAAAAATATATAGGAGAGCTCTTTACCAGTTAGAAGTGTTGTGCAAATCTAAACATCTATTGAAATGGGGAAATAAATCTATTGATTTGGATTATAAAACACTGTGTTGAGCATCTACTTCTACCCTGCAGGCAATAGAAGGCAAAAAAAAGAATTAAAGCACCGTAAGGGAGAGGCTCTAACTTCATAGAACTCATAATCTCATTATGGAGAAAGATGCATATATTGGCAATACTAAGCATTTTATGCTCAAAGGTGAAATTACTTAGAATAGCAGCTTAAGGAGTTATGGGCTAGAGGAAATGGGGCTTGAACTGGAATTATGCTGGTGACTGTTCTGACTCATGGGGAAAGTCTGACTTTCTATAGGAGACTATGAGGCCCACAAACAGAGAAAAGCAGAGAGGAAAGACGGCAACAAAGAGAGAAGTCTGACAGTGGTCAAGTCCCCAGTTCTAATCCCAAAGCTGCCTTTGTCCCCTTTTTTTCCTTATTCCTTATGCTCCCATAAGATTTTTTTGCTGGACTCCAGTAAGTAAGAGCGCTGAGTTGGGTTTTGGTAAACAGGAGTGCTGTTCTTCATGTACTTTCTCACCAAAGTTTCTAACATGATGTCCACAATTTTTTTCTCCTGCTACAAACACCTAACCTCGAAAAGGCAAAATCTTTGCTATTTTTTCTGTGCCCAAAGCCATACATATTCTTTTGACTCATCAAGGAAGAGGAGAGTAGAAACAATAGTCAATTCTATTTTTTTTTCTTTTTAAAATATTTTATTTATTTATTTGACAGAGATCACAAGTCAATTCTTAAACAAAATGAAAGAGAATGGAGACACAGGCATGTGTTCGTCAAGGCTTTCTTTTTCGTTTGCCACAGCCAGAGTCTTGTCAGGAAACTCATTGCTTTTTTTGAGTAAGAATTTCAGATTTCTCAAATTGATGATGTCATGACCCCCTAAATAAAAATAACACCCTTTCCAGGCTGCCTGCTGGGAACGGAAGTCATACAGACAAAGGGTAACCAAGGTATTGACTCAATACAGACAACTTCCAATGGAAAAAAAACTAAAAAATCATTTCAAAAATGTGTGCTGAGTCCTTATGACAGCCTGCACTTGGGGATTCTGTGACATTGTGGAATCTGAGACTTCTGTGGTTAGCTAACTCATCGGCGGGACATACTTATCTATAACCATAGCCCTAAATCCTCCTTGGTAATAATAGGGCTGTGATCTTCAGGTTGTAATGGTCTCAACTGAGTCCTTAAAGTCCCAAGCCTATTAAAACAGAAGTGTTCTCTCTGCAAGAGCTCAGGCAAATAGAGCTGAGAGGCTCTTTTTATTTTAGGCCAGCTGCTACCTTTAATTCCCATCTCAGTGATGTACTTACTAACCTTCAAAAACATGTTTCTTCCATCCATGCCCCCTTCTAAAATTTGAAAAGAAAATTCATGTTTGTCTCATGTCGCCTTGGAAAGACAGGTTATAGAAATTAAGAAATATGAATATATTTTCCTGTTACAAGTAAAGTAAGGGAGTGAACAGTGATTACTTCTTCTAATCTTTCTTCTGAAGGATCCATCTGAGCACAAATCACCCTGAACTAAGTTCCTGATCCCCAGGGAAACAATCAGCAATGGCATCCAGTAAATATTTCCTCTATTGAAGTGGCAAAAATGCTGATTAGAGGAAAATGTTTGTGACTGTGTACAATAATTTGGTTTAATAATTATTGTTTGAAGGAAATTATTAACTGAGTGATGTGAGGAAGTGAAAAAGTTTGAAATATGCTCTCTACCCTCAAACTGAATATAACAGGGAGAAAAGAAAAAACCAAACACGCAAAACTTCTAAGGGGTAATAAAAGATAATGTATAATTAGCTTCATGGAAAAGCTTAATACATAATCATGAATAAATACTGGCAATTCACATTTTATAATTTTTAACTTCTCTGGGTTTCAGTGAATTCATTGATAAGATGCCAACAATAACCTGCCCAGAGTCGGGATTAAATGGGATAAGGTATAAAGTGCTGATGACGTTTTGATGTACGGCTGGTCCTCAATCTGTGTACTATTATTATTCTCGACTCTTTCAATAGACTACACTGTGATGCCTTTCCTACAGGCTAAGCAACTGAATGCAAATAATCTAAATCTGTTAAAATAAGATTATTGTTCTATAGAGTAAAGATTATTGCA
The DNA here is from genome assembly GCF_022355385.1 of Mustela nigripes. Classification (NCBI taxonomy): domain Eukaryota; kingdom Metazoa; phylum Chordata; class Mammalia; order Carnivora; family Mustelidae; genus Mustela; species Mustela nigripes. The sequence goes on along the minus strand of NC_081558.1, from coordinate 161,913,790 downwards.
CTGGGCATTCTATGTTAATAGAAATAAGAAATAGACTTAGAGACTTAACTATAGCCAACAAAACTTCCGGTTGTAGAGAAGAGAGTGTGTAAGCTGATCCATATTTCAGGATTTAAATAACCTCAAAGAAGTCAATTAACTAATCAGAAACAGATTTCCAGCAATATGCTTAAAACAAGTCTGGTGTTCAATAAATATTTGCTGTGAGAACAAAACAAAGAACAAGGATGGGAATAGAGAACTCTTTGAATTGGAACCCATGATTTAAGGGGCCACTTGAATTTTAGTCCAGGCAAATAACAAATGTAGCCCCTCGTGTTTGGTTCCTTGGGTTCCCCCCACCACAAGGAAACACAGGAACTAAGAAAAATAAAATGTGCTAATTTGGCAAACATGGCTTCAGAAAAAATAACCCAATTCACCTTGAAAACAGGTTGACAAACCTAAAACACCTGTATAAAAATTCTGGTCCCATCAACCTATGGATGTGGGGCTGCAGAGCCCAGGCAGAATGTACAAGGCTTGTTTCTGTCACTAAACAGAAAGAGGAGGCCTTAGATTTGTATGTATAAAGATACATACGACAGGAGCTATTGGAAATGGAATGAAAGGTGACAGTTCAAGTGTAATCATTATTTTAAGCTCAGTGAGGCAGAATTGAATAACAAGACGGGTATTTGTCATTTTAGAGGTTTGTCTTTGCAAGATTTTGTTAGATTTGCAACACTGTTTGCAACAACATCAGTGATTCTTACAAGTTGAGCACTAATCTGAACTACAGATCATAGGTACAAGACTTAACCATGGATTTTCTTCTCATTATCTTTGTTAAAGGAAATTAGAAACCTTGATTGAAACTTCTTGGAAAAATACATGAAGCAGTACTTTTAAATATTATGTCTGGATGAGGCAAGATTTGAAAAATATGCATCTGTTATTATTATGTAACCATTTAATTCAGGAGAGTTCAACCTTACTTGTTTACTTACTTTTTATTTTGCCTCTCAGTAAGTAAATAACAAAAAACAAAATAAAAATAAAAAAGATAAGGAAGTGAGAAAAAAAATTTAATAGCACACATAATTCTGTTCACCAATACACCTATACAACCTGCACAATTTAAATAAAGTAAAAACAAAAACTATGAAATGCGTGGCTTGCTTCTCTCAGTGATCCAACGTACAGTCCAAGATCCCCAGGTTAGTCAGATAGTAAGAGGCCAGAAATGGACGGACAAGCCACGGGATCAAGCTTAAATAAAGTCAAGTAGGGCAGTGCTGTGGGTAGTTCTGCAAACTAGACCTTTAATACACGCCCAGCCCTTTACATGAGATATGGTCACAGACATCTTGTTGATTCTCTGCACTAAAGTTTCAGGTATTCTAGGCAAATTCCAACCTGCCAAGTGGCAGCAATTTATCCTCGTATAGAAGAGGTACAGGGCGCCTGGGTCGCTCAGTTGGTTAAGCATCTGTCTTCAGGTCATGATCCCGGGGTCCTGGGATCCATCCCCACATTGGGACATTTTTTTTAGTACTTTTTTTTTAAAGATTTTATTTATTTATTTGATAGACAGAGATCACAAGTAGGCAGAGAGGCAGGCAGAGAAAGGGAAGGAAGCAGGCTCCTCACTGAGCAGAGAGCCCAATGCGGGGCTCGATCCCTGGACCCTGAGATCATGACCTGAGCTGAAGGCAGAGGCTTAACCTACTGAGCCATCCAGGTGCCCAGTACTTTTTTTTTTTCTTAAAACAATAGTTTTCATTCAATAATGGACAAATGCCAAGGAAGTTACTAAATCCCTTTTATCTAGTTAAACTGATTAGAACATCAATTAACCTAATACGTAAAAGTCTCAAAGTTTTCGAATCAAACAAATACAAATTTTAATTCTGGCCTTTCCCCTCAGTAGCTATAAGAACTTTGTGTTCTTGTCAAGTCAGTGATTTGTGTCAAGTCAGTGAGCTTCTGTTTCTTCACCTCTTCATCAGGGATAAAAACAAATAGCTAGTTTGAAGATGTGCTGAGTGTGGGAAATGAGATAGATAATACGCAATACCTCCTTAGGATTTTGTCTGCCAAAAAGTAAGTACTCAATAGAATTAACTGTAATTATTATTTATACTTCTCTTAAAATGTGTATTTTTAAACTTTGTTTTTAGATCTCATCTGAAGCTAGTGCAGGTTGTGGCAGAGAAACAAACTTTCACACCCACAGCTTCAATTACCAAGGAACTAATTACATATTTCTAGACTTACATGGTACATCACCTTCACTTACTACCACCTTAAATTTTAAAGGTATTACATTAACATGAGCAAAACAACATTGATTTCTAACAAGTTTACTGTAATCACATGCTTGAGCCCTAAGTAAATGTAAGTAAATATGTAAATGATGTGTTATTATCCTAAAGGGAAAAGTAAGAAGTGATAGATTGAATTTTCAAGCACTTGTTTACTTTCAAATAACAAAAAATTTAAGCCACCATATTTAAATAACTAAAAAAAGCCAAATCTTTCGATCACTAGATATCATGCTAGATACCATGAGACAAAACCCAAGGACATATTTTCAAGTCATAAATATTAATAAACGAGGTTTGACTTCAGATTTTAACATGATTGAATCAGCCAGATGTTCTTCCATTTATTTCTGTTATTTTGATTTCTGCACAGGTATTCATTCTACCATAAAAATGCCTTCAAAGACTGTGAAAATATCACGAGAAATTGAAAGATAGAAATAAATGGAATGCAGAATGATTCCTGATCTTTTTATTGGCTCATACCTATTCTGGCTATATTAATAATCTCATCCAGATGTCAACATTTAATTTGAAGAAGGTATGTGAAACAGTCAGATAAAGGACCCACTGAAGGATCAAATGATACCCAGTCTTCATTACTGTACTGCCCTTGTCTCTCCCCAGCAAGTATAGAAAATCAGCAGCCCCTGCCTAAATAGTATACCCTCCACCCCAACATCCACACACGGTATGAAGGGAAAGGATGTCATTATGGCGCTTGTTAAAATGCAATATTACTTTCAAAACTTTGTGTTAAAAGATGCAGTCATCACCTATAAAGCATGTCTCCTGGGGCGCCTGGGTGGCTCAGTGGGTTAAGCCGCTGCCTTCGGCTCAGGTCATGATCTCAGGGTGCTGGGATTGAGTCCCGCATCGGGCTCTCTGCTCAGTGGGGAGCCTGCTTCCCTCTGTCTCTCTCTGCCTGCCCCTCCATCTACTTGTGATTTCTCTCTGTCAAATAAATAAATAAAATCTTTAAAAAAAAAAAAAAAAAAAAGCATGTCTCCTGTGTCTGTTTTCTCTTGTTCCGTTCTGTGCAGGAATTCTACCTCTCTGTGCAGGCCCTTAAGTGTGTTCATCTTTTTAAATACCTCTCTCTCTCTCTCTCTATCTAGACAAGTTAACAAGGGAAAAACAAACAGAAGTACAGTAACATGAATATTTCACATATACATGCGAGACCTCAGGGAAATGAGTGACTTGCAAGGAAGTGGCTAAGAAGTCAGGCTCAAATTTCATCTTCAGCTAAATCAAAGTCTTTGGAGGCCAGTTATGAAAGGGCAATCAGGAATATGTATGGCAAACAAAAGTAAGGTTGTTCATCCAAATTGAAGCAGTGTCTTCTCCTACTCTAAGGTTGTCTTATGATTTACAGACCTCTTTTTCTTCTTGGTATCCTTACGAATGGGAGATGGCCTTACACCAGGGTAATGTCTACTCTGTTTGCAGAGCCTCTCCTGCATCAGCTCTTTCTCAAAATATTCCTTGTGCCAAAAATGTATATTTTGTGCGGCATGCTCTCGTCCCCACCAGTCATATTCTGGTCTCCTACATTTTCATGAGATAAGAATCAAGACATGACAGATGGGGAAAGGCAGGAGCCATAAGAAAAGGTATCGATTACAAGTGGGATAAGGACCAAAAACAAATGGTTAGAAACAGAAAAAAGGACATATTACAGGGACTCAATACATAGTTATAGGATGGATATTTCATTTTAATCTCACTAGTAACCCAGTAGAATATGCATTTTCCTTCCTCATAAATAAACAAAAAAAAATTGATGTTGGAATAGATTGTGTAAATTGTCTCACAGCAGAGAAGTAGCAAATTGGAATGAAAACTAAACATCAATTTGGAAACAAAGCGTTCAGTCTTGCCAGGATGTCACACCTGCCTTCCCGCTGGTCTCTTTCTGTATATGGATAGCTCTCTCTATATCTCTCTCCATGTTAACATTGTTTCTTTCTATCTCCTTTGTCTCTGATTTCCTTAAAAAAATAGACTATGCAAATTTTTAAAAATTTGCAGTCTTTATTAAATAACATTTTATGTTCTTTGGTTCTTATTTTAAAAAGGGATTGAAGGGCATAGAGAAAAATGTTGAATTTCTTTTATGAGAGAAATAGAGTAAGGCCAAGACCCTATAATTCTTTTTCTCCCCTGTGGATCAGGTCAATGAGGAAAAAAAATAATAATTTTCTATCCCCCCCCAACCTAAATCAATGTCTCACATTTTACTGCTACTAGCACCTAAAACCAAAGCCCCTCATATATTTGAATGTTTGTACTGAAGTCACTAACAATATAAAAGGAAATATGACAGATGTAGGAACAGACAAGATAAAGCCATTTTTAGCTAATTACATTTTTAAGTGGACACTTATTTTTAAGCCCATTCTGCTGTATTTATCCCAGTCACCCCAAAAGCAAGGGAAATAGGAAGAAAAAAAGGAGTGGGAGAGACCAGAGGAGAGGCAGCAGAGAAAAGCTCTTAGGTCAGATGAGGATTGGTGGAAGAGGGACCAAGAACAGACTTGGGAAAATAATACTTTATATGAGGAGGATTCAGATATATACTTTTTTTTTCCTCCAAAAGATATAAGGGGAGAACACAGAACCCCAAAGTATCATAAGCCTCCTGCCTCCTCAGGAAGTCCATCTCTGTTGACCAAGCTTCCTCTCTACCATCTACCCTTGGTGAATAAGGTCTACACATCTGAGCCTGACTTAAAGTGTCCTTTTCTGCTTCCTCTATTTCCCACAGGTGAGAGATACATGAAAGGATGAAAACCATAGAGACATTTCATCTCCCCTTTTCATCCTACTTTGTAAGGCTTCTCTTTACTTCTTCCTTCAAAACTGAATTAGGAACCCACCTCTTTCCAGAAGTTTTCCTTGATGAGGCACACTCTATTCTAATCTGTCCTTCTGCACGTCCTGCCTTGCATTCATATAGTCCATTTGTGTTAGATAATTTTAAATGTTTTAATATAGTATCATAACACCAGCAGGGCATTTAGGGTGGAATTTAATCTTTCTTGTTTTAATCAAATAAGGACTGGAGAAGTTAGGCAGCTTGGAATGATCACAAAGCCGACTAAAGGAAAATTTATGGCACCCAATCCTTGAGCAAGGACTCATTCTACTATATCACATTGCTTGACTCATTTATTCTTCCGAAATAATTAACAACTGTGTTATATTTTGGAGATTTAAAAAGAATCCTTTAGTCATTATTAAGCTTCTCACATTTAAATAGCCCCATATTCCACGAGGTATCAAATATCATACTTAATGTAAAACTCCATGTTTCAAGTATAAAAATATTTTCAAATTTTTGAGAATACTAGCATCCACAAAGCCCCAAATTCCAATAACACAATTTCCTCTGAAATCCTGTTAGAGGAAAATATTCAAGATATATATTTGTCTTGGATAAAATAACACACACAAACACACACACACACACACACAGGGCCCTAATTAAAGGACCTTGTACCTACCGCAATCTGGAAAAATCCTAAAATGAAATATTCTTTACCATGACTGCACAAAAAGATTCTGTTCTTAGCCCTTTGATAACAACAATAGCTATGACTACCAAAATTTACAGAGTACTTCTGTGTGCTGCTAGGCACTGTGCTAGTCGTTGGAGGGAAGAAAAAGAGAGAGATGGGGTGAGAGGGAGAGAAGAAGAAGGAGAAGAAAAATAGGTGTAGGTTTGCTGGTTAGTGGAACAGAGGGACATACAATCAGGTTTTTCATATAATACGGAAGGCAATGACACTGAGTCATGCTAGGCTACCCTCAGCACCATAGATCAATAGAGCACCAATCCAATCTGTGTAGTTAGGCAGAGGGCCATTCTGGAGTTTGCTGAGAAGTCTTAAAGTATAAGTAAGAGCAAGCAAAGTAGGAAGAAGGAAGAGCATTCTAGGCCAAGCAAAGAACTAGAATAATGTGCCATATGCAGGGAGCCATAAGCGATTTGAAGTTACTGGAATGTAGCAGGTAACAGGAAGAGCAGTGGGGAAGAGGTTTGAGAATAGATACGGGTGAGTTCTAGAAGTCCCTTCCTTAGTGTAAGAGTATTACCTGGAACTGATGGAAAGTAATATCTGCACTCATCCCTTGTTCACCATATAATTATTCTGAAATACTGTTTTTTGTACTTCTCCAACCTTCCATCACCAGTGCCCCTTTTCATAAAAAATGAAAGTGAACATATATGAAAAGTAAGCTAATCTTCAGATTCTTTCCAAAAGAGCTGTCATTAAGACGCACACATTAAAGTTTTTAAATGTGACTTAACTCAGAAAGATGTGAAAATAACGAGTGAGTATTCCTAAGTTCAGAGTGTCTATTTATGTCCACCACATGGAGAAACCAATTTCAACCTAGTCAACATAATGGTTAATATTTCATTTTTTAAAAGATTTTATTGGTTTATTTCTTTGAGAGAGAGAGGTAGAGATAGTGAGAGCTTGAGAGAGAGCACGAGTGGAGAGGAGAGGGGAAAAGCAGGCTCTCTGCCTAGCAGGGAGCCTGGCATGGGGCTCGATCCTAGGACCCCAGGACCATGACCAGAGCTGAAGGCAGATCTCAACTGACTGAGCCACCCAGGCACCCCAATAAATGCTTCTTTGGGTCACAAATGGAATGTGGCAACGATATGCTTTTTCAGTTGCTTTTTAAATAAACAAATCTCAACTAAAGCTTTTGGAAAGTGTAGAGGTCCCTCCACCCCCCTCCCCAAATTATGAGGCAGCTCTGCAGCACTGGAGCCCTCTGTTCTTGATCCCCTTCCAGGCCTAATGACTATTTTCAGTCTTTGTAAAATGTGAAATCAACAAAACCCCAATCCAGCTGCTCCACAGCAAGCACCTGATCTTGAGTGGTCTACAATTTCTTTTCACTCCACTAAGATGGCTGCTTTCAAATCCTCTATTCCATTCAACGCATGCAATCTCAAGCTACCTAATGTGTTTACTTCTTTGGCTTTCCTGAGGAATATGCCCAGTTCTGAGCATGCTGGGATAACTAAATACATTTTCTTTCAAAAGGCCACCTTTCTCTAAGCTCCAAGATTTAGCCCAATCAGCATCCATCCACTTCTGAGTATTTGTGTATGTTTAGGGCTGTGCTGGGATGGTGAGACACACCAGTGAAAGAAGGAATCCTGGCAGGGCACGGCTTGCAGCGAGTTCATGATCAGGTTCGGGGAGACAAGAGTAACATACATGCAACGACTGGAAACAATTGGAGACAGTGTATAATTAAGTGCTGAATGTAATACTGACTGTAAGTGCACAATTCTTCACTAATTACCAATTGCTTTAAGGAATTAATACTTAACTTTGGGGATTTCCATCACAATTTCTCTATAAGCATTAATTCTTGTAACCAGCAATTCAATTCATTTCAAAGAGTTACAAACATACCCTAGTTTTAGCACATTATCAGCATTGTTCTCACAAATGGTTTTTTTCTTCCATTAAGCAATTAATTTAAATCCTGATTATTGTGACCTACAGGGCCTTTGGGGGTGGGGTACTTACTCCTCAGACATAATTTAATTTTTCAAATGATTTGGGTTGGGGGGGTGGTGTAGAATTCTGAGCTGTGAGAGGAAGAAATCTGCTTTCTCCCCAGAAGCAAGAAAACAGGAGACCCTGGGGTCCCTCGTAGGCTCACTCTCCCCTCCAGTGCTGGGCTTCTTGCCTTTACCCTATTTTCCTTAATTTATTTCCTGTCCTTTATCTCTTTCTGCTTCCCCTGTTTTGGTTCTCTTCCTCAACACCCTTCTTCTACCTTTGTGTTGGTCTGACAGAACCATCTGCAGAGAAAGCTTCCTCAGCTGGCTCCCCTTAGGATGAGGGGGAAGGCTAACCCGGCTTCTCCTGCCAGCATGTTGGAGATGGGCCCAGGAGGGATTACAGTCTCTGAGAACAAATCAGTCCATCTTTTGAGTCAGCCAGCAGGTGCACTAGAAGGATTGCAAACATATTTTTCAATTGTGCTTCCAGACAGAGACCTCACTGGCTCCTCACATTTCCCTCAGCTTTCCTGGGCATCTTCATGGACCTGCTTTCCTGGGACAACATGCAGGATTCTGACAAACAACCATAGCCAGGCAGAACCCCATCCACACCTGCTTTTGGCTTCCTTCTAACCAGTAAAGAATTGGCCGCTAATGTGTGTGACATGACTCTTACCTCCTTTCCTCCGCATGGTAGAGGGTAGAAGGAAATTGCAAGTTACTTCATGTCCCTGAGTTCTAATTCCTCCTCTCTAAGAAAGTGACAACCACACAATGGCTTGCTGCGGGAATTAACCAGCATGCCGGGAAGAGCTGGATTTTCTGGCTTCAAGTCCCATTTCTGCTTCTTCCTAGCTGGGTGGACAGAAGAAAGTTGTGTAACTTTTCTGTGTTTCAAGATCCTCTTCTGTGAAACAGAAAGAGTAGTTACCTCACAGACTTTGTATCTCAGGATTCAATAAGTTAGGTCATGTAAGACATATACAAAACACCCAATGGATAATAGTATTTATTAAAGTGACTTGTATGTAGTAGATATCAGTAAATGTAACCTCTTCTTCTGTACCAAGTTAGTGGAGGGTAAAATAGTGGGTGTCACTAGGAAATGTGACTTCTTGTGGCAAGAGCTAGACATATCCTAGCCCTGCTCTACCATTCAAAGGCACTGTATTTACTACCAGTAGAAGACTATGTCCTGTGATCTGATAAACCTCACAGGATGCACTAAAGGATTCCTGAACAGAGCACTGAAAACATTGCAGGGTGGTCAAAACAGGACAAAAACAGGTGCTGCCATCGAAAGCACTTTTGCACTAGGCAGTGCTCCATGAGCTCTTACACAAATAGCACAATTAGGAAATTTGGATTGGATGAAAATAAAAATACACAAGAATGCTCTAACAGTTTAGAAGCTGGACATGGGGCCAGAAGGATCAGGAAAGGCTCTGCCATTATGCTACCTTCTTCAAGTCAACAGAAAATAAAATTGGGGAAACGGATGAAGGAAGATAGTTTTCCACCTAGAAGGAGGGTTCAAGAATGGTTTCGACTGTGAGCACGTTATCAGATGGACCACACTGATGGTAGGGGGCTAAATAAAAGTACAACTCCCAGCAAGTCTCCCACCCTTGAATTACTAAAGTTTAGAGGAGCAATTTCTTTCCAAAATTAACTCCTCAGGACCTAAGGGACTCAGATGATGATGGCAGTAGTAAGAATGAGGATGACATGATAGTCAGTGTGTATCCAGGGCTTTCTATACACCAGATGCTGTCCAAAACAGATCCCATATATTATCTCACCAAATCCACCTGTATGACCTCATTTAATCCTAACTCAACCTCATGGGCAGAACCTATACATATTTCCATTTTACTGGAGAAGAAGCTGTTCAGAGAGTTAAGGATCAGGCAGCCAGAAGGGTGATCCCTGCCAGTAAGAAGACAGACAAGGCAAATCCCAAAGCACTTTGCAATGAACTTTGAAAGCAATGGAGTTAGGTTGGGTTTTGTCAGTAGCAGGAGTTACCCATAATATAAAAATGTGAACACTGGTTAGTTTTTATGGCAGTGATACTGCCCTTAAATACCAACTACCTCTTTATTTGCGAAGTCATGTAATTCCGCTCCTAGGAGCCAAAGACTAAGAAAACTCATGCGCCACCACAAACACCCAGTCTCATTTGTGCCGCGCTAGATCCTTCCGACTCAATTCTAAACCAGGAACGCTTTCGCAATAGACAAGATCAGAATACAATGTAATCATTCCTTTCTTTTCATAAAGGAACAAGTGCCCAGGCTACCGGCCAGTTTACACAACGGGTACCATGGCCTTCAAATTCCTCACTAATTTCTGTTTATCAAGGAAGTTAATTATTATCAAACCCCTAGCTTTCAAAAGGAGGCCAAAAGTCACTGCTCCAAAGCCCTTTCCAGGTAAAATAATGTAGAAGAGAAATGTCAGTCTTATTCTGACCTAAACTCTTGCTACTCTAGAATAACAGATATATTTAGGAAACCAGGTAAAACGTATAAGAAAATTTGCTACATGGGGTCTGGAGTGGGAAGGAAGGACATGGTAGAGTAAATTACTTAAGAACCACAAGGGGGGCCCCTGGGTGGCTCAGTGGGTTAAACCTCTGCCTTAGGCTCAGGTCATGATCTCAGGATCCTGGGATCGAGTCCCGCATGGGGCTTCCTGCTCAGCAGGGAGCCTGCTTCTCCCCTCCCTCTGCTGCTCCCCCCACCTGTGCTCTCTCTCCTTCTCTCACTCTCTGTCAAATAAATAAATTATTTAAAAAAAAAAAAAGAACCACAAGGAAAGATAATTTGGAGTAGATGATCAGTTGTATCTAAGGCCAGATGATAGAACTTGAGTAATGTACGTTAGGACATTGCTTAATGAAGAGCTAATCTAATAAGATTGATTGCTCTCTTTCTGTACCTAGAAACTTAAAAGCTACCCAGGCAGTGACTAGAGGAGAAATGCCCATAAAAGATCTGAATGCTTTGGAATTAATGTCTTACGAGATCCCTTCCACACCCAGAACTAATGGAGAGCATAGACTAGGGTGGTGCATCTGTCCATATATGCAAGTACATAAAGGGGAAGAGAAAGATGAGAGGGAAAAAGAGTGGATGATAAAATAATGCATTTCAACGCAAAGCCAATAGTCATAATATTTTTCACTTTATAGAATCATTTGAAGAATTTAAACTCTTGTTTGCATGGGATTTGGGGAAAAATTGATTTTTTTTTTTTTTCCTAAAGCCAAATGGATAGTGAATTGTGATTTCACAAAGATTAAAGTAAAAGTAGTCATGGTGGCCTATATCATTCTCATGGATGGTTCTTCTGGCTCTGAACATATGGACTGATGCAGATTTAATAGAGTCCAAGGGAATTCTAATTTACAAGCCCAATTGGTTCAAATGAATTAGGAGAAACAAAACAAAACAAAACAAAAACACAACCTAGGCAGAAATATCTCTCAATGTAACTGAGCCAAAAAAGGAAAGAACTTTGTGGTGAAGCTGATAACATACATAAACATTGTACTATAAAGTACTGATTCCATAATCCACACTCAAAGAAAAAAAAGGAAAAGAAAAAAAATTTAATTCAGGAACAGGAGCATATCATAACAGATAGAAATAGCACAATAGTGTCCCATGTATCTTATAATTCCAAAGCATGATAAATCACTGTTTTCTGGCAAAAAGAGCTCCTGAGTGTGGAAGGCTTTGCAACAAGCCCAGTTGCCTGAATGACATGGGAAGTGTACATATCCCATACCAGACTTCTTGAGGAAAAGGAAATGCCTCTTTTAAATCAACAACTTATTGTTATCTCCTTTGGCAACGGTGGTTACGTTCGGGTTTATATATTATGAGGGCAAGGAAGCTGAAATTTACCACCTGAATAATAGATCAAAGCAAATCACTCAATCATTAGTGGATACAGCAAAGGGCTGTTTATCTGAATGACTTGGTTTATGGAACATAACGAAACAAGAAACCTTTGACTTAAACTTTTGAAAGAAAGAAGAGGAAACTGATACCAAGGGCAGTTTATCAGTAGAAGGGAAATTGACTACATCGGATCTTTTCTCTTGCAAAATAGTTCCTTTTCTGCCTTGGTACTGAACTTCCTAATCTGAGAATCCATTTCCCCTCTCCGCATACATTTCTCTGGAGGCTGCATATTCATTTTCTGGATATTAGATACCCTATTTACCACAGCCTGTAGCCTGGAGACATTTTCTGTGCAGGGTTGTTCCCCTCCCCTTTCGGTGAAGAATTTTATAGTGAAAATTACTGATAAAGGAAGTGAGTGACAGATCCCTGTTGGGCAGCCAGTGATCACTACACATTTAGATTTTGTATTATTATTATTTAGCATATTAAGAGCCCAGTCTATCATCATCGTGGGTGACTTCTCAGGGGGTAGCAGAGCATTCAGATTTAGGAGGACAGAGTTTAATATTAGGTTGAAAATAGTTAACAACAGGCTGAAGGTCTAACGAAAACACATTTAGAAAGTCAACCAGAGGGATTTTTATTTTAATGAAAAAGAATAATGAAAAGCCCTCCGCAGGGAGAGCAAATTTGACAAGGTTATTTAAACATATATGTGGGCTTTAATGTTTCAAAAGTGGTTTTTAAAAATAATGGGATTTAATCTAATTTGTGAGTTTGGGCCCGAATCTCCGGGTGCCTTGGAAAGCAAGACTCCTTTGTCAAGTGAGAGTTGAGGATAGAGGCTAGGATGTTTGAGTTGGATAGGGACTTAGAGATCATCAACCTGACCGCTTCCTTTGCTGGAGGAGACACGGAAGCTCAGAAATGTGAAATGAGTTCCCCAAGGCCATGCAGTTAAGCGACAGAGGGACTGTATAAAGAGCGCTTACTCACACCGCGTCTGTTAGTAACTCCACATTCTCTGTCCGTAATCCTCACAGTGGACTGTGAGCAAGGATGATCAGTTTATAAGGAAATGGAAACTCAGAGGAAATACATAATTTAGGTCACACAGGTTGCACAGCCAGAACAAGGTGAGGCTCAGACTGAACTTGCACGGTCCTCAGGGGTGTTTTTACTGCTCACGCCCCACCCCTCCCCGTGGGACCCTCTGCTGCTCTCCACAAAGATTTCAGCCTCCAGTACAGAGTTTCAGCACATCTAGCCAAGTTCTGGCTACCAAACCTGTACTGTTTCAAGTGACTGCCAAGCTCTTGACTTCATAACTTCAACCTACTCTGGTTTCCAATTCAGCCCTAACTCTCCAGATAATAGATCCTCTTCCCTTTAGCTCCTGCCCGGGATGACTCCCATCCCTTTCCTCCTCCAGGGCCAGCTCCTGAGACCCCAGCTTGGACCAGTGCCTCTGGCTCAGAATCAACCGAGGGGCAGGTCAGATGGAAATAAAATGCACTCAGTCCAAATGGGGGGGGGGGCATAATGAAAAATGAAATGGAGACCTAAGCTACTGTGAGGTGCTGGCCAGATCTTAGCCATGCCACACCTGGTAAGTAAGGTAAGAACTGAAGGAAAGAGCCAAGCTAATTTTTCAAAGTGAGTTACAAAGGAAAAGGAGAGAGAAAAGAGGAAAAGAGAAAGAAAGAGATAGAAGTACCCAAGGAAGGGAATCATGGAGAAGGGAGGGTCTGGGACAGATCTGGCAACCCAAGGACTCAGCATCACCAGACCCTACGCTTAGTAATAATAGAACATAATCCTAACCCCTGTTGCAGGGTGCAGCTGAAGCTCTCACTCCGAGCAGGCAGCTTCAGAGAAATGGCAGCAGGGACCCTCTATGGCCCCACCATGAGGAGCTGGAGCAGGTAGAGTCAGAGGACCCCAGGCATGGTTTAATCCAGTGCCCCCCACCCCTCCCATGGTGGCACGGAGGGACATGAAGGATCAAATAGACCTAAGTACCTCACTTTTACCAGTCACAGTTCTTGCTGTGATTGACTTAGTCTACTGACTGAGCAGCTTCGTCTTTTGTTCTGGTTATACTTCATCTCTTTTGCTTCCAGGCATGGTCTTATTTCCTGTAGACCCTGAACAAGTCATGGCAGAGATACCATGGCCCCTGAGCCCCTTTCCTGGTCAATATGGTATCTGTGTGCTAGATATGGCCTCCCACTCCTCCTTCTTTTGTATTAATGGGAGATACCCTGAGGAAGCTGTGGGCACGCTTAATCATCGCACTTAGCTGCATAAAAGCCTAGTCTTCCCTGTGGTTCTCTGGATAATGCTCTCTGGAGGTCTCGCTTTGATTCTTCTTCTCTGTTGCAATGTTGGATTGAGTATCACCTCTCTGAGCACTTGAAAAGGCACTGGGACAGCAAGTAGCATGTCAGGTGTGGGTTACCTGATCTTGTTCAGATTCAAGCAGATCTGGTCCATGCTACATTCCTCACTGTGCCATCCCAGTCCCGGCAGAGCCCATGTGATTGCCTCTCCTGTCTGCAGGTGAGACAGGATGGAGACTGTCAACATTGACAGAACCAACTCCCCCTACTTTCTCTCCTTATCAATGTCATCTGTGTGGGGAGAACTCACATGGTTTTTGAATTTTCCTCCATCATACTCTGAGCCCATCCTTTACTCTTGCTATTATATTGCAATATCTTTTCAATCTCCTTCAGCCTGTTTTGTTACCTCTTAAACTGTATATATTTCAAGACATTGCTTTGAAGAATGAATAAGGATTTGTTTGTAGCTGTGGTTCCAACTCTGAGGTCCCCTAGTGTGTTAGTGCCACTCATAAGTCAGGGTTCCCCAGAAAAACAGAACCAATAGGGTATATATACACATCATATTCTTTAATTTATTATAAGGAATTGGCGCACATGATTATGGAGTCCAATGAGCCCCAAGATGTGCCAAGTGAGTCAGCAAGCAGGAGACTCAGGAGAGCTGACAGTGTGGTTCCAGTCTGCCTCCAAAGGCCTGGAACCCAGAGAGGTAATGGCGGGGTTCCAGGGCCAAGGCCAGCAGGCTCGAGGCCCAGGAAGAGATGGGGTTCCAATTCAAGTCCGAAAGCTGGAAAGAGCCAATGCCCCAGTTCAAAGGCAATTAGGCAGAGAAGATTTTCTGTTGCTCAGAGGAAGGTCAGTCTTTTTATTCTATTCAGGTTCTCAACTGGTTAGATGAAGCTCACCCACATTGGGGAGAGCTAACTGCCTTACTCAGTCTACCTACTTCAATGTTACTCTCACCCAGAAATATCCTCACAGAAACATTCAGAATAATGTTGGATCAAATATGTGGGCCCTCTGTGGCCCAGTTAACCTAACATGTAAAATTAACCATCACACCTAGTAAACTTAAACATACTAAAGCTGAACCGACTTGTGCCAGCAAGTACATGGGAGTATATTCACACCTGTATTTCTAGTCTTTATGATGAATTTTTATGTCTGGTAGATCATACAATATATTTTGTTATCCAAACACACAACCAATGTGCCTGAAATCCACCATTAATATGGCATATATCATAAAAATATGAGAACTTCCAAAGGACTTCAAGAAACCATATCTTAACAAAACTAATTTTCCTTCTTGGGTAAATAGATTGAGAATTAAATTAGGGGCAAACCAATATGCCTATAGCAAAAGTTTGCAGAACCAAACAGCGCTTAAAAAAAAATAAAAAATTGTCTCCAATCTATTAAATTCCCCCCATTTTAAGTAAGATCTACTTGTAGCATACTATATAAGTGATCCAGTAGGTATAATTTGTGCAGTTTTTCAAAAAGCTTTTCGAGAAGTTTCCTTATAATCGATTACAAGAAGAAAGAAGTCACCAGAGGGTAAAGGGCAGGATACTGTCAAGGGTTGCCATGAAAGGTCATAGCAGCAGTTTTCATGAACAGCTGTGGCCAAGAACAAAGGTAATAATTAGACACAAGGGGTCTAGCATTGGTTCTGGCATTGTTCAGTACAACGTATTAAATGCAAAGGAAGAGAAACTAAAAGGTGAGTTGATAGAGAAATAGAATCTGACTGCCAAATCTGCCAATGACTCTGTTTTCGTCAATGATGGTAATCAGTCAAGAGCCTCGAACATTTCACGTAGATTTAGCATTTCAGGATTTCAGCAGAAATGAAAGTACTGTTATATCAACTTATACCAAAAGTCATATCAGCATAAATTAAGTCAAACTTCTCTGAAATCTTTTTTGAGAAGTGAATCAGTTAAAAGAACATCTAGCATCTACATGAATGGACAAGAGATAAGATAAGAATGCAGTTGTAACATAAGCCAGTTGTCCAGATAAGAAATTTAACAGGTTACCCATGAATTTCTGTGAAATTATGGTAACAAAGACAATTACTTGTTGATTTTAAAAGGATCCAATACTTTCTAGTTTCAATTTGAAGAAGTCACTTTAAAGATAGATTCAGGGGACGACTGAGTGGCTCAGTGGGTTAAAGCCTCTGCCTACGACTCAGGTCATGATCTCAGGGTCTTGGGATTGAGCCCCAAGTCGGGCTCTCTGCTCAGCAGAAAGCCTGCTTCCTCCTCTCTCTCTGCCTGCCTCTCTGCCTAACGTGTGATCTCTGTCTGCCTAATAAATAAATAAATCTTAAAATAAATAAAATAAAATAAAGAGATATTCAGGGCAAAGGGAAATAATTCCATGATAACGAGAAACAAAATTTCTGGTATAAAACCATACTGCAGGAAAGTTACTCAATGACTGATATTATTAGCCTACACTGCTCTAGGCCTTACCAGCCTATGGCCCAGAAGAATTCACATTCAAACTGATACACAAATTTACATAGTTAATTTGAGGCATAACTGCCTCAAATACATCAGGGTTTCTTGGGGTGCTGGGTATAAGACTGGCATCATTCCTTTACTGGGTTTTTATGTGGTTCCCGTGTGGAATCTTCTGCCTAAAAGCCAGGAGAACAGCACAGTTCACTACCAAGGACTGGTGCCTGGATGATTACTGAGAAACCTAATGTCTCCTCAGCTCTTCTAAAGCTGTTTAACCCTAACAAACTCCAGCAACCCCATGAATCTTTAGGAAAGACTGCATTTTTCAAAACCGGTCACAGCATTACTTCTGGTCCCACATGCCCTTCAATGATTTTGCCACTCCCCTATCAAGAAATAGATTCTTGAACCTAGGTGACTTCCAGACGTTTCAAACACAGAGGAAAGCAGAAGTGAAACCATGTGACTTCGAAGACTAGATCATAGAAAGGACATAGCTTCCTCCTGGCTCTTGGCTCTTTGGGATCTGAGTACTTGGAACCCAGCCACCATGTTGTGAGGAAGAACAGGGTGCATGGAGAGCCCATGTGTTCCCACCAGCAACCCTAGCTAAGCTGCCAGCCCACAACCAGCATCAGTTGCTAGATGTGTGAAAAGAGAGACTTTTAAGGCCATTCCAACTCCCAGCTTTGGAGATGCTCCAGCTGACAGGTAGCTGAGCAGCCTTGAATTATCCCTGCCAAACTCTGCCCAGATTGCCAAAAAAAAAGTGAGTACAAGAAATGCCGCCATTGCTTTAAGCCACTATTTTGGGGTGATTTGTTATGCAGTGCTGCATGGCTAAAACAATCACATGTATCTCAGCACAGAACTGAGGGGAGTAGCAACATCCTCAGCTGTGTGTGAACCTTTGGACATAGATTCCAAGCATATGTCTGCCCAAATACTAAATATTCCTTCATGATAATGTGGCTCTCAGCTTCGGCTCTAGACATTTCTAAATAAGGAGCAGCTGAACTTCCTTGGCCAGGCACCACACTGCCTCCCTCATCTCGTTCTTTCTCCCTAAGGAATATTAACCCTGCATTTCCTCCCAGCAGATTCCTCTCCTGCATGCATTTTGACTCATGTAAATAGATGCCCAGAGACTGGGGGTAGGGCTGAGGAACTGGTCCATAATTTCAGATGGAATAACCATATTGACTCAAAACCCTATTTCAGGCCCAAACCTACTTCTGCTATTTTTTTATGAGCCACTTCTGAAAAAAGAAACCTTCTAAGAGGCTGTGATTTCCTTCTGTGTTGTAGTAATCTCATTTTACATGAAATAAAGTGACCAGGAAATACAAATAAGAATAAAACAGATCTTGGAGAGAGAAACTTCCTGGTCAGAAATGCACTTTGTTTAAGTTATAGGGCTACAATAGAAGAAAATTCAGGAATTTTATTGGCACTTAGAAAGCTCCCATGCGACCAAGCTAATACTTAGTGAGTTGAGATAGGAGGATTATAGAAAAAACTCTTCATGCTTTAAGAAAAAGCACCAGCAAGAGGATCCTACAGCAGACAATTAAAGAAAAGCTGAGAGAGTATTTTAAATAAGGGAACAGGAAGTGAACAATCTCTGAAATGAATGGCATCTAAAATCGAGTGAAGAGCTGTGTGTAACCCTCCCTCATCCCACCCTGTGCATGCCCTTTATAGAAGAGGACTCTCCAACACAAAAATCGCATTTCAAGGTAGGTAACTGAGATAGTCAGAATTTGAAGTAGGTACAATAATTTTTTTTTCTTTTTTGTTACCCTAATCCTACTAAGTAATACAAATTGGAAAATTATACATTTATTCTCAAAATGAATACAAATTTGAAAAACCTACAAAAATACGATACTCTCTAATGTCTCCTAAGTCCATTTTAATAGTTTCATTTGGGGCTATGTTTGGCCTCTTTATTTCTAAAAAATTATTTTTTAATTTTAATATCTAATTACAGCTAATAATAACTGTAGCTTCCAGCTCTTTAAATAAAGCTTAGTGGAGCAAGTTGCTTTACAAATTGCTAACAGTGTCTCACTTCAACCTCAAGTAACCCTTTGAGGTAAATATTATTATTTTTTATTATCTCTAGAACAAAAAACCTTAAATAACTTGCCCCAATGCCCACAGCTGGTAGAACCAGTCCTTCAAGGCAGGTCTACCTGGCCCAAAAACCTATGTTCTGGAGTTCTTCAACAACAACTTCCTGTGTACAATTACGTGAACCGCAGCATCAAAACTTCTGTTTTTAAAATGTCCTTCATACCTCAGGTTAGAGTCAAGAAGGCCCTATGGCTGAATCCGATTCTGCCTTTTCCAATTCTCCCCCTCTGTCCCTCCAAGAAAAGAAGCCAGCCCTCGTCCTCTCCTCTCTCCCTTATAACAAGCACACAGCCTTCTGCATCAGTAGTCTTGGTCTTCCTAAATCCAGGACTCAGGATTTAAGGAGTATCAGCAAACAGAATTTATTATTGCTGGGGCGCGGGGGGTGGGGGTGGGGGCGTGGTGTGAGGGAGGAAAGACTGTTAGTTCCACGCCAACTCTAACCACAACCACATACCTCAAAACTCTACCAATTTCCAGGGATGCCTGGGTGACTCAGAGTAAGCCTCTTCCTTCAGCTCCAGTCATGATCTCAAGGTCCTAGGATCCAGCTCCACATTGGGCTCTCTGCTCAGCAGGGAGCCTGTTCCACCCGCCCCCCCACACACCCTGCCTCTCTGCCTGCCTCTCTGACTACTTGTGATCTCTCTCTCTCTCTCTGTCAAATAAATAAATAAAATCTTTAAAAAAAAAAAAAAAAGAAAGAAAGAAAGAAAACTCTACCAACTTCCAAACTTCTCTTTTGTGTTTTTTTTTAATTTTCTTAAGAAAATATTAAAAATATGTGCAAGCCCACGCAATGACACTGCATTTTACTTTCCTCTTATTTAGAAGATCAGGGAATTTGGCTTTTAGAAAAGGAAGTGATGGTAGGCACATTCCAAACGTAGAAACATCTAACTGGTTTGGGCAGAAAAGACATTCTAGTCTGTTGAATGCTCAGCTACGGAATCACTAAGAGCCAGCCTTACCAGATCAGCAGTGCCAGAGACTTGAAATTAATACAGATGTGCATTTTACACATTAGCAGGGTGACCACGAGGTCTTCGTCTTGTCTATTAGCCAGAACAATTCATCCTTAATATGCTGTATATTTTTTATGATTGCAAATTAGATTACTTAATGTACTCTCAGGCAACACTAGTAGGATAGCTGCTTTAAATCGTTAAGATGTAACTAGGAATGGAAGGTCACATAAAATAATATTATCGAACAACCTGTACAGATTTTCCAGGGGATGTGACTGAGGTGGACTGCTTGCAGAAAGTGACCATAATCTTTCCTTTTAACATTTGCTATACAACCTTGCGGATCTTCCCATCCTGTTCCTGCTTCCCTTATAGCTATACTGCATTTATGGCTTCTTTGACCAAGAAAATGTGGCAGAAATCACACCCTGCTGATTCCAAATCTATGCCGCAAACAGCCTGGAAGCTTCCACCTTAAGTCCTGAGACAAAACACAGCACTATGAAAACTAACTTAGATGGGACTACAGATAATGACAGATCCTCACTTATTAGCGTCAGACGTCAGCCATTCCAGACATAGGTAAGGATATAGTAGGCCCTCCAACCCCAGCCCAGCTGACCCCTCAGATGAACAAAAAGCATGAGAGATGCCAGACAATAGTAGCAGGCCACAGGCTTGTAAGGCCTAATGAAACATTGTTTTAAGCCACTACATTTTGGGAAGATTTATTATCCAGCAATGGATAGTCAATGGATTAAATTAATGCAAAAATAAGTTTTGCTCTTATTGCCCTAGCACCAAAATACCATAGATTAAAAGTGCCATTCAAAGTTTAATCATGTCAGGAATAGCCTCCCAAATTAATAGACATGTTTGTGTTGACTGGTCAATCAGTGTTCTCGTTCAATGTCAGATATAAGCCAGATATTAGACCCTATTCTTATCAACAATTAATAAAGAAATAACAGTATTACTTTAGTTCTTTATTGATTGCCCTGCCTGAAAGAATTAGTCTCTTGCTTAACACCATGTTTTGGCTTTGGCGAAAACTATTTTTTTCTCTGAAACACAGATGTCAGTTTTCCCCACATCCTTCCAGTGAATGAAAGGGAGACCCTTTTTCCTTCCAAATCTCATCCTAAGCCTAAAAGCTTTGACTCAAACTTCGGGGAAGTTTCAAAATTCAAAACCTTTAAAATAAAGCCATGTTTCATGAGAAAGACAATAAGTACTTGGGGGGGGGGGGCTTGTACTGAATCTAATTTATAATCCACTCACACTTAAACCACTGATGTCACTTAGTTAAGAACTAAACATGACCTTGGGGGGTCACTGGTTCAGCGTTCTTTAAATACTGTTTCTAATCCACTCTGATTTTTTTCCCCTTCCCTTATGCCTTATGTTTCCCAATATCAAAAAAGCCAAAGAATTCCCCCAGCTTAATAATGACTTGGTTAAGAAGTATTTTATTCAAATATTCAAAATTTTGAGTGGGAAGAAATTTTCTTTCATATAATCTTTTGCAGTTGGTGTGCTGGTAAGTGTTTAACAAGCAGCTCCCAGGAAGCAGAAATGTGTGCATATGTATATCAGTGTAATTTTACTGTGAGTTTTAATGATATGAAAGATGTGTAGCACACAATTTACAAAAAATAAGAATATACAAAATATTATTTATTACAAATTCCATTAGTAGCCGATTGGTTCTTGCAGAATGCTTTCATTGATTTTCACCAGTTTTTATCCATAGCCAACTTATAGTGCAATTCAACCATGGTTGAACAAATAGCATCGAATCCCGCTCCAGGAACCGTTTTCTCAATAACCTTATTGTCATTAGATGTACTACGTGATGCGTAATTAAGCCAATTCTCACTTTTGTACAAATGCTAATCATTAAGTTGAGATTTCACCAGACATGACATACTTTTAACTTTAGTCTTCATTATTAATATTTTCTTCTTCCCTTCCTTAAGTCTAGACAATCAACAAAATAACAAATTAAACCTTTATCATAGCATTTGCTGATTTCCATGGGATGAATCCTCTCACTGCACCTGGCCTCCACCTACCAACCTGACATCATTGATTCAGGGTTGGAAAGACATGTGCAGTAGCACACTGTTAGATGGCATCTCCGCACTCAAAGGTATAGATGACCTTAAAATGTCAGTAAAATATTTAGAAAGTAATGTGGCTTGGGAATTTATTACCTCCGTTTTTGGTATAGTTTACTTTAACTCTGTGTAATTTCATTTTAAGTAATGAAATTATGATTAACAGCTGGTTTAGAAAATCTGGTGAACCCGTATCAGCTGGGATCAGCATACATTGTTTAAGTGCAGTGGAAGGGACATTGTTCTTTTTATTTTGGTTTCCAAAGAAACAGGTAACTGTCTTTAAGGTCACCTCTATACCGAAGTCAGGTCGATGCAGAAAGGAACTACTAGAAGACTAAATTTAGTGAACAAAAAGTCACAGCCTTGTATGTGGTTATGAGTATTTTTTTACCTTAATCTCTTATATTCCTATTTCTTTATTCTGTTCTTTGTGGATATGAAAAATAAATGAGTTTTGACATATATAAAAAATCTGTTCTGTCCTAAGCTTAATATCTATTTGGCTATAATAGGTATAGTTCTTCAAATATGGTTTTATTTGTCCTTCTCCCATGTGAAAAATCCTAAAGGAAGAAGATAAAGGTAAGCAATTTGAATTTAGGAAGATGAATGATATTTGAAAGGGAATCAGGGAAAGTGTTTAGTGTATTTAACATTAAAACATCTTCATTTCCATCTAAGCACAGTTTAGATGCAGGCAGGGCTCATTCCTCACACATAAGCAGCCTTCAGACTGACAGACCCACAATTCCAGAAACGCTTGTACTCTTTTCCTGCCACCTGATCAAATCAAAGCCCTCCAGATTCCTGAGACTCTGCTCCATAACAGGCGGTTGAGATGCCTGCCTTTTAAACTCCAGTACTGCAGCTATGCTGGGAAGAACTTCTAAAGAACTCATTAACACATCAGGTTAATATGCATTTCATTGCTAAAGTATGCAGAGAATGTTCCTCTGTATTTACCCTGCAGACTCTCAGAACCCCCATTAGAAGAGTACATAATCAAGATTGAATTTTCACACTTACCTCCGGCCAAGTTTCTGAGTGATAAGCTAAGCACTACTTTTAGGTAAATTCATTTATTTCTTTGGCTTTTTTTTGACTGCAGGTACAGGGTTTCTCTGGGACCGTCTTTGAATGTAAAGCGCTGTCTCTGTTTGCAAGCCATTTAGAGCCTTTACCTCAATTTCCTGTGTTTTGGTCTTTGTGTATCTTTCCAATCCCCTTCCTAGACTGTAATCTCTTTGAGAGGAGGGATGGTGCCTTATTCTTCCTCTTAAGGTCTTTTACTAAAGGTGTTAGTGAAGTGTATTGTGCAAATCATGATCAATGTTCTGTCAGGTGTCTTATAGGACCTACCTAAGGCAAAGCCTGAGGTTTTTGTCTTCTGTTATAAAAGTGCATAAGACTGAAGAATACAGACTTATTAATTCCTTTTATGTCTAGGTAAAATAAGGATTTCAATCAAGCAAATAAATCTTGTGTTTATTTAAAGGACTTTACTCCATAATGAATGGTTTTTGTTATTTTTTTTTACCTTGACAAGAAGGTGGAGTACAGTATCAGGAGCCAGAAATTTCCAACAGGTAGGTTTAACGTGTCAAAAACAAAGCTATAAGAAAGCATAAATCACCCAATGATTTAGCAGTGCTCACTTAAGAGAGTAAATTCTCTTTCTTACAGGGTAAATATTGCCACTGATTAATTCAGGAGATATTTCGGAAACTTGTAGTTCTTTCCTTTCAGTTTTTATCTTGAAGAAAAAAGGTGCTTTCTATGCATGCTTGTCTCTTACATGGAGTGCTCAGGATACAAAAATTAGGAAGATATTGGCCCTATCTTTAATGAACCACAGTCAGATGGGAAAAAGAACTTTATCCCTGAGTGGGGAGAAACCATCAACATTTCTGGGTCAAGTCAGCAGAAAAGCAACCACAATGTACCAAACATTCATTCTGTGCTTGACACTGGCTAGGTACTGTGGACATATTTCTCATTTGCTACTGGGTTTATTAGGCACTACACCATTGCAGTGTTAACTTACGTGGCTGTGGGTCTTACCTTCCCGGGGAGCTGATAAACTTCTGTCTTTAAATTCTTTATGATGCCATGGTACCTTAGCAAAGTTAGTAAATCTGGATGGACAATTTTCCAAACTGAGTTTTATTTTCTAGTGCTCAAAGAATTGCTTCCATTACCTCCTTTAAATTTTTTTAATTTGTCTTTTGTCTTTTTTTATTTGTCTCTATAGTCTCCTTATCAATTCTATGCCAGATTCTCCTTTTAAAGCCCCAATAATCCCACCCATTTCCTCTATGTTCCTAATACCTGGGCATTCATATGTACTTTCATGTTTTGTTCACCAGCATTCCTATAAGACGAGATAAACATTTATTGATGATACCTACTTAGACCAAATGCTTTTGTACTTTATTTTTTTTTAAGATTTTATTTATTTATTTGACAGATAGAGATCACAAGTAGGCAGAGAGGCAGGCAGAGAGAGAGGAAGGGAAGCAGGCTCCCTGCTGAGCAGAGAGCCCTTTGCGGAACTCCATCCCAGGACCCTGGGATCATGACCTGAGCCTAAGGCAGAGGCTTTAACCCACTGAGCCACCCACACGCCCCTGCTTCTCTATTTTAAATTCAAACAACACTAAATGAAATATTTAAAGGGAGATCTAATACTTTTGTGAACCCACTACATCTGAAGTATTACATAACAAATTAGCTTCTGCTACTACAATAAACTTGCATTTCAAACTACCCCAAACTCAGTGACTAATGACTATTTATTTTTCTTACCAATGGGTCTGCAAGTTGGCTGGGCCATCCCCGATTCAAGATAGTTTGGAATTTTTTATGACTTCCCCACATATATTCATTCTAGATTATCCTAGGCTGAGGGACAGTGGCTTCCTAGGGCATATTCTTTTTATGACAGGTCTCAGGAGTGAAAGAATAAGCTTCAAGAGCTCTTAAGGTCTTAGCTTGACACTGCCACACTGCCACGTCTGCCCTTATTCCATCCACCAAAATGATCCACACGATAATGCCCAGATCAAGGGGTGGGAAGTATATGTCACTTACCCTTATACATTGCAAGACCACATGGTAGAAGAGAATGAAGACTAGGGAACAATGCAATCCACAACACGGGGTTTATCTTATTTATTCTCCATATAGGGAGATTTTAGTACCACAATTATAATCACGAGTAGACGGCCATTCTGACAAATTAAGTAAAAAGCCCCAAATCACACAGCAAATGAAAACACAAGCAGGAATTTGAATAAGGTGTAGTTTTGACTTCATAGACCCCATACTATTTTCATGACAGCAGCAATACCTTTTATAACACTTATATTCCTAGTTTTAAAAAAAGAGAAAAATTGAGATTTTGCAGGTGGTAGAGTCTTTTTGCTATAAAGTGGAAAAAGATACAAAAACAAATGAAGGTACTCACAGTTGATAGCATCACTTACTCCTCTGTTCTTAGCCCTAGAAAAGAAATTAAATTGGCCTCAAAGTGACTCTCTTTTTCATTGTTACGTAAATTATCTATTGTGGCTGCAGTCACTGGACTCCACACAACATATGCTGTTAATTAGCCATGGGTGGTGGCTTAAAATAAAGTCTTTCATGAGGCTTGTAAAGTTAATTTAACTTTCTCTTTCTAGCTAAATAGGGATTATAAAGAGTGACTATAGTAACAATGATAGTCATTTTAACACAGTTCTTCCCCAAAACAATGAGAACCAATAGAAGGTGCCTTTTGGAATTGATTTGGTTTTCATTAAGGTTCTCTGAATTTGAGGATAAACCTATTAGGACCAGTAGTTTATGTTGGGGGACCAGTGAAGTGAGAGGATCACCTTGGGCCAAGGCATCCACTCAGAATAATTTCCCTCCATAGACAGAACTTATGCCCACGACATTGGCTCTTAAGCAACATTCTCTAAAGCACTGTTTTCCAAATTTGTCAGATCTTAAAAATCACCTTTAATATCATATTTTTTAAAATAAAAAAAAATGCCGATTACCAAGCAACTTCCCTGAGAATCTGTCTCAGTAGCTAGAATACATTCTGGAAACCTAAATTTTTAACACATGCTCCTGATGATTCTCATGATCAAACAAGTATGGGGGGGGGAGGATGAATATATCTTAGAAAACTGTATCTTTAAGGAATAAATTATACCAACTTTCTATAATCTCTTTCAGAGGATGGAAGCCGAGAGGATACTTTCTAACCCTTTCTATGATGCTAGTTTTGTCCTCGTACCAACACGAAACAAAGATAGTCTATATGAAGTTGAGAAAGTTCTCCTCTAGTCCTATGTTTATTATGGAATAGTAAACAAGAAAAAAAAACAACTCCCAACCAATATCTTTCATGCACATACAGGAAAAAAATCCTCAACAAAATATCAGCAAATCAAATCTAATAATGTATCAAAAGAATAATACACCACAGCCAAGTAGGATTTATCTCAGGTATGCAAGGCTGATTAAACTTCTGAAAATCAGTCAATGTAACCCATTACATCAATAACCAGAAAGAAAGGAAGAAAAAAAGAAAGAAAGTGAAGAATGATCATGTGATGATATAAATAAATACAGAAAAACTATTTTGACAAAATCTAGTACCCATTCATGACAAAAACTCTCAGTAAACTATGAATAGAGAACTTTCTCAACATGATATAGACTATCTACAAAAACCCAGTCAAAGATTTCTCACTAAGATCAGGAACAATGCAAGGATGTCTCCTCTTACCACTCCTTTTCAACATTGTGCTGGAAATCCTTGCTAATACATTAAGACAAGAAAAAAAGTATACATATTGGGATGGAACATAAAATAACCTTTGTTCACATAGGACAAGATTACCTATATAGAAAGTTCAAAAGAATTGACCAAAAAAAAAATCCTGGAATTAATAAGTGATTACAAGGTTTTAAGATATAAATTTAGTGTATAAGTCAGTTGTTTTCCTATATTCCAACAATGATCAAGTGGAATTAAAAGTAAAAGCACATTACTATTTATATTGGCACCCCCCAAAGTGAAATACTTAGATATAAATTAACAAAATAAACACAAGATCTGTATAAGGAAATCCATGAAACTTTGATGGAAGAAATCAAAGAACAAATAAAGAGACATTCCATGTTCATGGACATGACTCAATATTGTCAAGTTGTCAGTTCTTACTAATTTGATCTGTAGACTCAATACAGACAGACTCAAAAGCACAGCAGGTTATTTTATGGATATAAGCAAACTGCTTCTGAAATTTATAGGGAGAGGCAGAAAACCCAGAATAGCCAAAACAATACGGAAGGAGAACAAAGTTGGAGGACTGGCACTACTCAACTTCAAGGCTTACTATAAAGTTCCAGTAATCAATATAGTGTGGTATTTAAAAAAAAATAGATGAGTTAGTCAGTAGAACATAATAGTAAATCCAGAAATAGACACACATAATTATAGTCAACTGACCTTTGACAAAGGAGCACAGACAATACAGTGGAGCAAAGAGAGTCTTTTCAACAGGAAAACTGAGCAAATAAATAAATGTAAACATAGACCTTACACCCTTTACAAAAATTAACTTAAAATGTATCACAGACCTAAATTTAAAATGCAAAACTATTAAATTCTCAGAAGATAACATAAGAGAGAATATAGCTGACCTTCAGTATGATGATGACTTTTTAGGTATAACACTAAACACATGATCTATGAAAGAAATGATAAATGGACTTCATTAAATTAAAAATCTCTGCCCAGTAAAAGGCAATATCAAGAGAATGAGAACACAAACTACAGACTGGGAGAAAATATTCACAAAAAACACAGTTGATAAAGGACTGTTACCCAAAATACACAAAGAACTCTTAAAACTCAACAATAAGAAAACAAACAAACCCAATTAAAAAATAGACCAAAGATTTCAATAGACACATCATCAAAGAAGACACAAGGATGACCAAAAATATTTTTAAGAAGGTGCTCACACAAAAATAAGTAATCAGGGAAATGCAAATTAAAGTAACAATGAGATACCACTACATGCTTACTAGAATGGCCAAAATCCAAGACACTAGCAACACCAAATGCCGTCAAGGATGTGGAGCCATGGAAATAGAAACTCTCATTCATTGCTGGTAGGAATAAAGCAATGCAGCCACTTTGGAAGACAGTTTAGTGGTTTTTTTTTATACAACTAAATATGCCTTAACCATACGATCCATCAATCATGTTCCTCGGTATTTACCCAAAGGAGTTGAAAACTTATGTTCACCCAAAGACCTGCACACAGACATTTATAGAGCTTTATTCATAGCTACCAAAACTTGGAAGCAACCAAGATACCTTTCAGTGGCTGAATGGATAAATGGTGGTACATTCAAACAATGCATTACTATTCAGCTCTAAAAAGAAATGACCTAAACAAGCCATGAAAAGATGCAGAGGACCCTTAAATGCAACAACTGAAAGAAGCCAATCTTAAAAAGCTACATACTGCATGCTTCCAACCACATGACATTCTGGAAAAAGCAAAACTATGGGGACAGTAAAAAGATCTGTGGTTGCCAGGGATAAGTGAAGGAGAGCCAAATAGGCAACTCACAGAGGTTTTTTCAGGCAGTGAAAATACTCTGAGACTATAATGATGGGTTCATATCATTACACATTTGTCCAGACCGATAGAATCTACAACACTAAGAATGAACCTTAAAGTTAACAATGGACTTTAGGTGATTATGACGTGTCGGGGTAGGTTTATCCTTGGTAAAAATGTACCCTTCTGGTGGGGGATATTGATAATGGGAGAGAGGATACATGCGTGAGGGAAGAGAGGAGGTGAAAATACATGTCCTGCCGCTCAATTTTATTGTAAACCTAAAACAGCTCTTAAAAGAATAAAACGAAACAAAATTTAAAAACTAAGGAAGAAAACTAAAACTAAATAAAAAATTGAGTACTCATAACTTGTGTTGAATGGTTCTTCCTCACAACACATGAAATTTTGAGGAAAGCTGATAATTTAAAAATGTGTCTCATTATTCTTAAAGCACTACCTATTTTCTAACATCAAAATTATAATATAAATGCATTTTGAATTGTAATTCTTATAATTCTATTTGGGGGAAGTGGTGAAATATTCAAGCTTCCAAGATTTTGTTTTATTTGTTTAACAGAGAGAGACAGTGAAAGAGGGAACACAAGCAGGTTGAGTGAGAGAGGGAGAAGCAGGCTTCCCACTGATCAGGGAGTCCGATGTGGGGCTCAATCCCAGGACCTGAGCCGAAGGCAGATGCTTAACAACTAAGCTACCCAGGTGCCCCTAGAATATTCAGATTTTCAAAAAATTTTTCTTTATATCCAATCATTTAAACTCTCTCAAACTTCATTCTCCCAATTTCTCTTTTTTTTTTCTTTTCTATTGCTTGATATTTTATTTTATTTTAAATAAGTTCTACACTCAACATGGGACTTGAACTCACAACCCTGAAATCAAGAGTTGTGTTCTCTACTGACTGAACTAACCAGGCACCCCTCTATTGCTTGATCCTTTATTTCTTGGCCCAGATTCTCTTACAGCATCCTCCTAATTCCTCTCCAAACCACATGGATGCAAGTAGCCATCCATGGTTGTTCTCTGTCCTGTTGGTGTATCCCTCCCTCAGATAACAGCGGCTGCCTTTCACTGAATTCCCTCTCAGTAAATTGGGGCCATGAGCTTCTTACACTGGTTATTAACTCAAAACTAATGGAGAAAAAGGAAAACCTGATGGGATGACAGATAGTTCTATACCTGAAAAAGTTCTCTATCTGCAAAAGGAGTATCGGAAAAATACTATAATTATGTCAGGATTATATAGAGATTAAATCTAAGGTAGGGTTTGGACTGGATTTATTTTTAAACCAAATCTCGTGGCTGTGAGTGGACTGTGTGTCCACTGAATGCCAATTTGAAATAAGATTATGTATCTTCCATTAGCAGCGATTGTAGAGAATCCTTGAATTTGGCTTGTTTTATAAAGTGCTGATCAAAATAATCACTTTAGGTATGCATCCAGTTGGAACTTGGCCACACCTTAGCACATATCTGGTGAATGGCAAATTACCCTGAACGACAGGAAGCTGAAAATCTATTTCCCATCTTGGTTACTGATTGGCTATCACTGTGGTCAAGTCCTTCAACTTTTTCTGCTTCAATTTTTTGCCTGCAACAGAAATGAGCTGATGTAACACATGTTCTCTATAAAACAGCTGTCCTCAAAATTCTAAGCATAATCATTTGTGATTGTTAGCCAGGCAGTTAGAAGCAACTGAAAAAGTCAGTCTTATCCTTCCATTTTTAACAGAAGCGACACAAATCAGTAATGATATGTCCAAGAAGGAATCTTGATGGTATGTCTTTTTTTCATTCTTTTTATATTCCAAAAGATTTTTCTTCCTTCTCATTATGTCAAGAATTTATAGAGAATAGGACATTCTTTAAAACTTTGCATCAGCATAAAAGAATTGCTAAATTTTTGAATAATCCCAAAGGGTACAGCCCCAGTACCTCTCTCATTGTGGTCATGGGTATATGGTGCAGCAACTAACAGCATCTGCCACACAACTACTAAGTTCCTTTGTGTTTTTCTTTCCCCTAGTACAAAAGAAACTCTGCTACACTGCAGGTTTCATTCATTGGCTATTTATATGTTTGTTTATTTCATGCTCTCTCATTACTTAGGAAAATATACTCAATTAAATAAGATAAAATAAAATTAAACTAAGCAAGTGAAAAAAAAAATCAGAGACAATGAAAGGGAAAACAGGGTAAAACCAGGAAGTAAATTATTGCATACAAGGCTGTCCTTGATCTTGTACATTTGCTAAAAATGGGACAACAGTTTGCCTCTGAGATTTCTAACAGCTACCCATTGGTCTGACTTTTGCTCCCTAAAGCTACCTATAATAAATCAAGTCCCTTTTCCACAAGGAAGTCCCTCAAATATGCAAAAAAATTTCTGAGTCCTCTAGGCTAAATCAGAATGAATAGTATTACCTATTGCCCAGAAAACATTATTAATTTATCTCACCTTTATGTGAAAATTCTAGTCTGTCCTATTGCTTCTATGCTAATGGACTCTAGGGCATTTGACTGCCTAACCTCATTCTATTTGTTTTTTGTTTTGTTTTGTTTTGTTTGCTTTTTTGTTTTTAAGTAGGACACATTTTTACATGGAATTGAGCCATGTGTGGGTGAATAGTGGAACTGACAGTAATAACGCCACGGCTATAGCAAAGTCCACCTTGAAAACTTTCTATCCTGACCTGGGTGAGATCAGGATTCATTTTTCCATTTCCTTCTAGTAATCCACATAGCCTGCATAGATTGAGAGTCATTTTACTTCCAAGGACTTGAATAGTATTGATCTTCTCTCCTAGCTTGACAGAATTCCATTGAAACTGTTTAACATCCTATTTTTAAAAATCTGGCAAAGGGGATTATGCGCAGGGATTAGATGTTAGCATGATCCAGCTCTGATATCTGTCATGCTTACAAGGTCAGCCTTGTAACTCAATGTATTTGACTGTTAGGTGTGTTATGTCTTTCATACTACTCCATACATGTTCCCTCCCAAGTCTACCATCTGGTGAAGAAGACATAGTCAGGGGTTGCCTGGGTGGCTCAGTGGGTTAGGCCGCTGCCTTCGGCTCAGGTCATGATCCCAGGGTCCTGGGATCGAGCCCCGCATCGGGCTCTCTGCTCAGCCGGGAGCCTGCTTCCTTCTCTCTCTCTCTGCCTGCCTCTCTGCCTACTTGTGATCTCTCTCTGTCAAACAGATAAACAAAATCTTAAAAAAAAAAAAAAAAGAAGAAGAAGAAGAAGAAGACACAGACAAGAACTCTACCCAGGAACGCCTGGGTGTCTTAGTTGGTTAAGCAGCTGCCTTCGGCTCAGGTCATGATCCCAGCGTCCTGGGATTGAGTCTCACATCAGGCTCCTTGCTCGGCGGGGAGCCTGCTTCTCCCTCTGCCTCTGCCTGCCATTCTGTCTGCCTGTGCTCGCTCTCTCTCCCTCTCTCTCTCTGACAAATAAATAAAATCTTATTAAAAAAAAAAAAAAAAGAACTCTACCTCAGAAAGTACGGAGGAGTGTCTGAACTTACCTGTTCACACCTCCATTGAACAAACTGGGAATATTTGAGCAAAAAAAAAACCAACTATGAAATCTTTTAATCTGCGGTCATTTGAATAAGATCCCGACTCAGACTTTAAATTGTAAAAAGTTTTAGAATATACTCAAGCCCATGCACAACCCCACCCACCTACTACCACAATGTATCAGTCTGAACCACATACCACCTGGCAACTGTAATAGGTTTAAATGTCCCTTGAATTCAGGTGGCAATTTTACCTCAGCCAGCTGTAATCATCTAATCCATCACTACTTTCTTCTCAGACATCATTTAATTAAGGGTTTTAGAAAGATCCAAGATGAACCAAAGAACTCAGAGATCAGAGATAAATATTTGTCCACAGTTGTGCCCAAATACTTAGTTCAGAAGTCCTAAGAGATAATAGTACCATTTATGCCTCTATTATGAGCTAACAATAAGCCTTTAAGCATCTTGTATTTTTTTTTTAAGGATTTTATTTATTTATTTGCCAGATGGAGATCACAAGTAGGCAGAGAAGCAGGCAGAGAGAGAGGAGGAAGCAGGCTTCCTGCTGAGCAGAGAGCCCGATGTGGGGCTTGATCCCAGGACCCTGGGATCATGACCTGAGCCGAAGGCAGAGGCTTTAACCCACTGAGCCACCCAGGCACCCCTAAGCATCTTGTATTGTCATAATAGCTATAGCACCGAGTTTTCACAATGATGTGTTCTGGAATTTATTTTCACCTCTGACATCTCAGCAGTAACTGGCTCAGAGTTATAAAGCCATTTTTGATAGGCAGAATAGCCACAACGAGTAAGACAGTACTCAGTTGTCTTGGCAACAAGATGCAAAGGGAGCCCAGGATTCAAGTATTGCTCTTGTCTCCTATTTTTGGTCTTGGCCCCCTGGCCTTACTCAACCATCCAGTTACCAGAGCATTAAGATGGCAATTTGTCATACTTCCATATAACATAATGATTTGAAAGATAGTCACAACTCTGACTGAGAGAATAGCAGCCTTTTAATATTTATCCAAAATACTTTGAAAAATCCTGTAAGTGCAAAGACTGAAAAGGAACAAAATAAATCAATCAGAACTCCAGGAAAAGAACCATAATGCCACAAGAAAGGCATGGTCGGAATAAAGGGAAAACTATAACACAGCAGCATGAGTGGGTGATTGGTGAAATATGTTACCCCCCCCCCAAAAAAAATGAAACTTGAAATTGATACCAAGACCAATATATTTTGTGAGTCACAGAGGCTGTGACACTGGAACTGTAGAAAAAGATATGCAGTCCTTGTAAATGACTTAGGTATATCGTGAACAATTTTTACTTCTCATTTTGATGTAAGCACAGTTTTCCTTTTTCAAGTTTTAAGATCAATCTAGAGACAAATTGCAAAAGTCATCAAGCTTGACCTTGAGTAGGTCATTGTAAGTTTCTAGATAAAAGGATTGAGAACAGGCAAAGGAACTAGGTCCTCATGTTCCAGTGTGAAGATCAAAATATTCCATATGATTGATGTCATCAGAAATAAATATTTAAGTGATGTGGATAGAAGTTGAAGTGAAAGAATGGAGTATTGTAATACATACATTTAGCAATAAGTCAGAGCCAGAGATGGGGAAATGAGAATATTTATATTTCACATCAGAGGAAGAACAACTAAAAATAATTTGTAAAGTTAGTATGTTGATCAGTAGTTTTGGCAGCATGGTTAATAGAATTACAGAGGCAACCACCAGATGAACTAAGTAGAGAAATGGTAGGAGGTAATTGCTTCAGGGGTGTAGAGCTGGGACTGGAGGACAGAGGAGGGGACTACTATTTCATGGTATAAAATTTTCTGTATTGGGGCACCTGGGTGGCTCAGTGGGTTAAAGCCTCTGTCTTTGGCTCAGGTCATGATCCCAGGGTCCTGGGATCCAGCCCCACATTGGGCTCTCTGCTCCGCAGGGAGCCTGCTCCCCCGCCCCCCCGCCCCTCTGCCTGCCTCTCTGCCTACTTGTGATCTCTGTCTGTAAAATAAATAAATAAAATCTTTTAAAAAATATTTTTTTCTGTATTATTTGTATTTATCTAGCCACGTAACTAGATGTGTTCAGTAAGTCCTTGGCTATTTACTCCATGCATTCAACAGAAACCCAGATGAACAATTACCATTGAAGTAGAAACTGAGTACCCAAGACCACTTTCTGAGAGTTCTAGGTGATGTCTATAACATTTACATTAAGTGCATGGTCGGATTGTTTTATTAAAACAAACAAACAAACAAACAAAAACCTTCATAGATTTCTGATTTTTAATAAAGATAAGCTAATTTTAGTTTGAAGTTAGAGGTGCCACTGCATTTAAGGTAAAACGTTCAAGATCTACAGATCAGTTTGTGCTTCCAACTCCCTCCCCCCTCCCGCCCCCACAAAGCTTCTCTGCAATGAGGTGTGATTCCACTATGCTAAAACCCTGACAAAGAAATGTGTTTAAGAGCATAGAGGTAGTACTATTGTTATTTCTTTATTTATATAGCACATGGACTCTTAAAGATTCAGATTTCTTTTGTTGTTTTATTAATTCATCTAAATTTTAAGTGGAGGAGGTTGGAAGAGTATAGTTATTTCTCTAAAAATCAAGTGACCTCTGATAAGGTCAGTGGAAAATGCAAACTTCAAATACAAGTGATTTGACTCAAATTCAGTGTTCAATTTGCTAGATAGGCCCAGACCCACAATAATGATATCTACCCTTCATTGAACACTATGTGGTAAACTGTATATGCCCCTCATTTATTCCTTACCTTATACTATTATTATACCTGTTTTACCATTAATAAAACTGGGGAACAGAGAAATTCATTTACTTTAGCAGATTTGGCTAGCACATGATATATATAGTATTTGACCCCAGATATTACCTGTGTAACATAGGGTTAGATTGGTAGGGACCTATGAAGTCATTTAGCCTAATGGCTTCATTTTATAATGGTATAGAGCCTGGATCACAGAAGAAAATTAACTTGTCCAAAATTGCACAGCTGGTTAGTAACAGAGCCAAGACTAGAACCCACGTATTCTGGCTTCCAGTCCAATTCTCTTTCAACCACAGAAGGTCAGAAAATGTTAAACTTTTTGAGACTCTGTAGCCCATCTGGGGTTTTGAAGTGCCAGAATTATAAGTCTCAATACTAAGTTAACTTAGGATCTAAAGATATTTAATGCCACCACACTTTCACGTTTGGCAGAGCTT
The DNA here is from genome assembly GCF_022355385.1 of Mustela nigripes. Lineage (NCBI taxonomy): Eukaryota > Metazoa > Chordata > Mammalia > Carnivora > Mustelidae > Mustela > Mustela nigripes. The sequence goes on along the minus strand of NC_081558.1, from coordinate 161,878,545 downwards.
TGAGATTTCATGGAAAATTACTGCACCAAATGAAACCACAGCCTCCCATATACAATAGCACCACACATACATAAAAAAAAATCCATCTTCCCAGATTGCTAGGAAAAAAAAAAACAGATTATTTGTTGTTCAGATTTGTTTTCTTCAGTTTTGAAGAAACACTGCTTGGAATTTACTAATGGTTGGGACCAAAAGTGAAACTTTGAGGAGTAATTCATATACAGGAAAATTCAAACACAAGGTCAAAAATTCAATCCAGGCATTTTGCATTGACTCCTAGCTCATGATGCTCTTAAACTGGTGGTTTAATCCAACAACACAGCTCACACTTGAGGGTTTACTTACTAAAGTATGTTTCCACATCAATAAAAAAAAAAAAATGATGGTGAAATCTTCCATGTTTATACATAAGAATTTGAAACATCAAAAAACAACAACAACAGCGGTGCCTGGGTGGCTCAGTAGGTTAAGCCTCTGCCTTCAGCTCAGATCATGGTCTCAGGGTCCTGGGATCGAGCCCCACATCGGGCTCTCTGCTCAGCAGAGAGCCTCCTCCCCCCGCCCCTGCCTGCTTCTCTGCCTACTTCTGAATCTCTCTCTCTCTGTCAAATAAATAAATAAAATATTAAAAAAAAAAAACAACAAATAAACAAGGGAATCACAATGATTACTCTTTCAAAAATACCCTTAAGTGGCTCTTTATTGACAATATTAACCACTGCAATGCCCATGCAATCTTCCACTTCAGGAAAAGATTTGTGGAAAGTTTGCAATTGAATTAGTAGTGACATTAAAGTAAGACCTTGGAAAAACTACTCTTTGAAAAAGGAAAAAACAAAGGGAGAACGCAGTGGAATTAAACGAGATTTCATGCAATTGTCTCTCTGTGCTGGAGACAGATGGACTGGAGTTGGGAGGAATAGTCAGGGAAATGCATGAAGAATCCCTGACCAAAGTATTTGCAGTAAAAGTTTTCCCTTTGAAATTCTCTTCTAGGCTTTGGGTTGTGCTACTAAACATTTATAGCTCAAAGGTCGATGTATCTGCTGCAGAGTTCTTGAAGGAAAAAAAGAAAAAGAGACTGACAAGGTTGGCAATGCCTTCAAGAAAGCAAAGCAAAGGTATCTCCATACCTGATTCAAATGCAGCCTCATGGAACATGAAATATCAGATGGTGTCAAGCCACCTTCTTGAAAAGTCTAGGTACACCTAATACTTCCAAACACACCAGTTCTTAAAACAGTATTATCTCTTCTATTATAGCATCCTATGCTCTTATCTTGGGGTCTGATTAAAACCATGTTTGAGAAATCGGGCTTTGTGGAAGGATCTTAATAAAAGTGCCTTAAATTGGCTTAAGCAGTAAACCAACAAAAGAAGCCATTTACTGCTTCCTAATCTAGCCTCCAATTTTGTGAATATTGACTTTTAAATAGTAGGATGCCCTGTGAAGGTCCCTTCAGCTCAGGAAAAAGAAAAAAAAAAATATTTTGCTATTCTAACTGTATCCATCCAAGTGAAGTAATAATTATTGAAAGCAGGCAGTGGAAACTGGTTGGTTTACCAATCAAATTTGGTCTATGGAGAAATATTTTATTGGGTTTATTTTATTGGGTTTATCATCTCCAGTTCAGCACTGGCCTCACCAAATCCAATCCATTCGTTCATGCTTCGTGCCTGCTGCCTATTGACATTTTCACTGGTGATTCCTGCTACAGCAATGTGCAGACCTCCTCCTCTGAGTTCTAAATTTAAGTACTCTTAGATAAATGTGGGTACTAAAGATATTTTTAAACTTGAGGGAAAATGGTCAAAGAGATGAAATGTTAATCTTCTAAGCTTATACACACTTTAGGTATGTTTCCCTTTCTGTCTCAAAATACTCAGACCCCAGGGTCCTTGATTTTTTGCCTTTCCTGACTCTGAAAATCCATATAAAAGTTACTGGACCATTGTCCTAATCCCTAAGCAAACTGTGCCCCTGGTTTCCAAAAACTACTCAAATTGATAAATTAATATACAAGATGTGAATACATTGATGTTTTCCTCATTCAGATAACTTCATTGAAGTAGAACAAAACACACATTATTACCCCCCGCCCAAGGACTTTCAGAATTTTGGAAACTGTGGTAGACCAGAAAAGGAAATATTTTGTTATAAAAAGCAGGCCTACCTAACAATATTTTGTATATTGTTATACAAAATATAACAATATTTTGTTATAAAAAGCAGCCAGCCCTGCCTAGGTGAGATGCAAGAAGAACGTTCATAATAATTACTTTCTGCTAATGATGAGAGACCAGATCAAACATTTTGTTCAGAAGAAGCAAAACAGAAACTTACTCAGGATAATTTCATTAAAAAAAAAAAAATGAAATGAAAAATCTTCTACCACAACAGCAATCAGATGACTTATTGCTAGCCCAGATTTGGTGACAAGGTCCTCTTGTGTACCGGCAACAGACAGAATCTCCCTGCAAGGGTACTGGTGTGTTCAGTGGGGGAGAGTGGGCAACATGCAGACAAGTTCCTAAACTTGAGAGACACAGTTCACTCACACCAATTAAAGAAAAAATGATAAGGGCGCCTGGGTGGCTCAGTCAGGTAAGCATCTGCCTTCGGCTCAGGTCCTGAGATGGAACCCCACATCCAGCCCTGCACTGGGCTTCCTGCTCAGTGGGAAGCCTGCGTCTCCCTCTCTCTGCCCCTCTCCAGCTTGAGCACATGCTCTCTCTCCCTCTCTCTCTCAAATAAATAAATAAAATCTTTAAAAACAGAAAAAATAATAACATTCCAAAAATATCTTATTATAAAGACTGCACATTTCCTCTGAATAAACTATTGGCCAATGAAAAAAGATGTGTTCTTCGTAGTAGGAAAACCAAGTCTTTACAAATCATGTTGTGATTTGTGTAGTATTGTCAAACATTCCATAACTGACAAGACCATCTGAATCTCTACTGGGTCTGTGACTGTCCTGTGCGAGATGGTGAGGGGCTTCTTCCCAGGGGAATTTACAGCATCCTTGGGGAAACAAGATTGTATTTGGAAACAAGATTATTCTGTAAGCAGATACTTAGTCAAAGCAACTAGGTGCTGCTGAGGTTCAAAGACAATATGAATTAATGAAACATTCATTTGTCTACACTATAAGTTGAGGACCAACAGGTCAATACATCTCCAAGAGAGTGCTCAGCAACTAGGAGAAGCCTTGAACCCAGAATTCATGACTTTCTTTTACCCATATCCCTGCATCTATCCTGGTGACTTCCATCCCAACCAGAGGTTCCAGTTCTGTTTTTTCTGGTCTCCCTTCCCCAAGTAGCATTTTATTTCTTGACAAAGTCTCCACACCTAGATGTCCACTGCAAAGCTTTGGTAAAAAAACTTTTTACCAAAATTATTTTATATCTAGTGTATATATATACACTAGATATAAAAGTAACTTTATATCTAGTCACTGTACATTTATTGCAATATAATCATCCTGTGTTATATCAAGTTTATAGTTCTTGAACCTTTAAACAAATAAAGGAATGGCTTAAGATAATAGAGCCAGAAAGAGAGAGATTTAAGATTTGAAGCCATATGTCTTTTGATTAGAAAAGACACATTTTTAGTGCTCCATATCACTCGGCATCAGGGAAATACAAATCAAAACCACAATGAGATACCATCTCACACCAGTCAGAATGGCTAAAATCAACAAATCAAGAAATGACAGATGCTGGCGAGGATGCGGTGAAAGGGGAACCCTCCTACACTGTTGGTGGGAATGCAAGCTGGTGCAATCTCTCTGGAAAACAGCATGGAGGTTCCTCAAAATGTTGAAAATAGAACTGCCCTATGACCCAGCAATAGCACTACTGGGTATTTACCCTAAAGATACAAACGTAGTGATCCAAAGGGGCACGTGCACCCGAATGTTTATAGCAGCAATGTCCACAATAGCCAAACTATGGAAAGAACCTAGATGTCCATCAACAGATGAATGGGTAAGAAGATGTGGTATATACACACAATGGAATACTATGCAGCAATCAAAAGAAATGAACTCTTGCCATTTGCGACAACATGGATGGAACTAGAGCGTATCATGCTTAGTGAAATAAGTCAAGCAGAGAAAGACAACTATCATATGATCTCCCTGATATGAGGAAGTGGTGATGCAACATGGGGGCTTAAGTGGGTAGGAGAAGAATAAATGAAAGAAGATGGGATTGGGAGGGAGACAAACCATAAGTGACTCTTAATCTCACCAAACAAACTGAGGGTTGCTGGGGGGAGGGGGTTTGGGAGAAGGGGGTGGGGTTATGGACATTGGGGAGGGTATGTGCTTTGGTGAATGCTGTGAAGTGTGTAAACCTGGCAATTCACAGACCTGTACCCCTGGGGATAAAAATATATGTTTATAAAAAATAAAAAAATAAAAAAAAAAAGAAAAGACACATTTTCTCTACTGTATCATGACACCCTCCTGTCAATATGAAAGACACATTATTTCACTGTTCCTCCAAATTCCCACCCCAAAGTCCCCTAATGTAAAAGAGAGTAGGCAATAATCCAGAGCCTACTACAGATCTAGCCAGAAGTGATAATAAGTTTTATCTTAAAAATGTGTACAAATTTTGTTTCCTACTCAATAATACTTTCCTATTTGTCTTATTATACAAGTAAATTTATGTCTTTTTTTTTAAAGATTTTATTTATTTATTTGACAGAGAGAGATCATAGTAGACAGAGAGGCAGGCAGAGAGAGAGGGAAGCAGGCTCCCTGCTGAGCAGAGAGCCCGATGTGGGACTCGATCCCAGGACTCCGAGATCATGACCCGAGCAGAAGGCAGCGGCTTAACCCACTGAGCCACCCAGGCGCCCCAATTTATGTCTTTATGTAAATGGATGTCCTGGAGCATATGATGTGTTCATACTTTTCTAGAGACCCCCTTAGAAATACAGATACCCCAATTTCAGAATTATGATCATTGGTAGTATGTGGAAATAGGAAAAAATTGTAGTTCAAGGTGAAAAGAAAGTACTTTTTCAGTATGCCTTTTCATAAACTAGAAAGAACAACCTTACACAAACTCTTCCAGAGTTCAAAAACTCTTTTTGTTAGTCAAGCATAGCCTAGGTTCTAAAATCTGCTAAAGAAGTTAAAGAAAAATCTGAACCAGCACACTGAATAAGCAAACTCCAGAAGCCCAAAGATGCTCCCCTGAAGAGAGTCAGTCTCAGTTATGATCATTAGAAGGAACTGTGTCCAGAAGCTGGGGGAGAAATGCATACACACAATAAGGACCAGGGGCTTCTGGGCAGAGCACCAAGAGTGTCCATAGAGGCAGTCCACCAGAGAAGATATCCACAGGGCCATTAGGCATATGAAAGTTTTTCAGCTTCCTCTGGAAAATAATTAAAACCCAGTGAGATCCCCCTCACACCAACCAGAATAACTAAAATTAAATAGATTCATAATACCAAGGGTCAGCCCGAACGTGATGGACTGTGGTGAGCACACATACTGCTGCTGGGATTGTAAGTTAGGACACCTGCGTGGTGATAACTATGAACACTGAACCTGGACATGCACTTGGTTGACCTTGGCATTGCACTCCTAGGTATCCATCCCATGGCCAACATAAGTATGTGCATGCCTGTTAATGTTCCTTTTACTTCTACTCATTGTAACACTAAACTGTACAATGTTACAAATGTCCATCAAAAGTAGAATAATACAAAACGGTGGCATACCTACATGAGGAATTCCATACGAAAATGAAAATAAATGAACTGCTGCTGTGCACAACCACCTGGCTGAATCTCACACACAAACTTTGATGAAAATAAGATAGCCTCCCAAAAAGTACATATTAAGTTCTATTTATAGAAAGTTCCAAAACATACTACCCTAATTGTGAGATTAGAATTAGGGAAAATTTTTGAGGAGTCTCTTTGTGGGGGGGGATGTCTTGAGGAAATTCTGCTAGGATAGCAATGCTATTTCCTAAGGGGAGTAGTGTTGAACTGATATGCTCTTTTTGTGTATATTAAGATGTGTATTTATGATTTGTAGCCTTTTTTGCATATATGTTATACTTCAATTTAATTTACTTAAAATGAGGAACTTTGCAGAAAACTTGAACAGAAAACAAAGCGTTGTATATTCTAACATCTTTGTATTGACTCATGAAAAGTTAAAATTATTGTTATCAATTGTTGACTGACTAAAAATATAGAGCATAAGTGGGAAGTGAGACTTTTGGATAAAGTTAATATGAAATTTGATATTACTGAATATTAAATTTGGCTCTGAGTGTCATGACTGCCAAGAGAGAAATGAAAACATGATGGTTTATATATTTGCATTTTTTGAAAAATGTTCACAAAACTTAACAATTTATCAGAAAAGATGATGGCATTAGTTCCAGAACAAATTTATCATATTAGTAATATATCTTGAACATGAAGTGTTCCAAAGCCTCAAGAGCAAGATCCATTGCTTTCTCATGATTAAAAATTTCCTACATACTGATGACACAGAGGATAAAGGATTGGGGAATATTTTTTATCAAAATGGTCTTGAACTTGGTAATTATCAATATTCAGAAAGCAATCCATATTTATTGAGTCTCAGTATATTCTGACCATACTATCAAAAATTATGGTGAACACAGATAAATATAATTCATCACCTCTGTCTTGAGTGTTTAATTGGACAAAATTAAAACTAAAATAAAAACAGATCCTACCTATATCATGACCATATTAATGCTATTTAACAACCACTAAGTCTCAGAGCATTCAGTGTAAGCATTTATTCAATTCACAAGTCTACAGACCAAGTAGCCATTATATGATCTGAGATGACTTGTTGGAGATGTCTGATAATTAGCATTCAAAGATGACCCTCTCATCAATTCTAATTCTTGATTTCCTCACCCTATAAAAATCCTCCCCTTGCGTTTGGATTGGGCTTACAACTCATTTTTTTTTTTTTTACTTTAAAAAATTTTTTTAGATTCATAAGAGTTTGCAAAGAAATGTACGGAGCAATGCTGTACACCTCTCTCCAGCATGCCCCAATATTAATGCCTTAAACAACTGTAACTCAATGACACTGATACAATCCATAGAGCTTATTCATTTTCACCAATGGCACGTGCATTGTGTGTGTATTTGTGTTTATGTGTGTATATAGCTCTAAACAATTTATTCAAATCTGTTGCCTTACAAAACCACCACTGCAATCAAGATATTCAAATGTAACATCACAAGACCTCTCATTTTACTCCCTCGCAGACCTACCCATCCTTCTTCCCCCAATTCCCAACCACTATAAACAATAAGTTGATTCTTCATTTCTGTAATTATGCTACTTCACAAATAATACATAAATGGAATCATGAAGTATTTACCCTTTTGAAATTAGCCTTTTTCATTCAGCAGAATTTTCTTGAGGACCTTCTAAGTTACAGTGTTATGAATAAAGTGTTTCTTTTTATTATTGAATCATATCCCATGATATGAACATACTAGCTTATTTAACCACCAATCCATTAAAGAAGTTTGGGTGCCTTCAAGTCTGGAATATTATGAAAAAACAATCTAGAGATATTTGTGTCCAACTTTTTATATGAAAGTCTTCATTTCTCTAGGATAAATGTCCACCACATAATTGCCACGTCTTATGGTAGATGCATTTTAGTTTGGAAAGAACTGCCAAACTATTTTCTAGAGAGACTAAAATATTTAACTCTTTGACCCACAACGTATGAGTGATTGAGTTTATGTACATCCTTTCCAGCATTTGATGTTACTATTTTTTGTTTCAGCCATTCTGGTAAAGTATATAGTACTATCTCACTGTGACTTTAATTTGCATTTCTCTAATGGCTAATGATGTTGAACACATTTTCATGTGCTTACTTGTCATTTATATATCCTCTTTAGCAAAATGTGCATTTTTTCTCACTTTCAATTGATATTTTTATAGCTCCCACCCCTCCAAGTATTCCCCAGCAGTAACCCTCATCCTGAATTTCTTTGGTAACCACTCTGGGTGATTCTGATGCACACCAACATTCAAAACTTAAGAGCCCCAAGGATAGAAAGAAGAGAGGGAGGGTCTGGGTAGACACTCAAATGACCTGCTCTGGTCATTCAAAGGACATCAAAGGACTAAGGGACTGGTGAAAGGTGGCTAAGGCGATGGAAAAGGTCTCAGAAGGGAAGTGAAAAGCTCCAAAGATCAATGTGATTCCCTTTGCGTTGTTCTTTCAGCCAGCTGTGCTGCTACTGAAAATCACTCTTCAGAGGCTGCTTCTTGAGATGGTCCTCCTGGGGACCAGGCAGAGAGGGACCATGACTTTGCTGAAGGCACAAACCTGTGCCAAGTGGTCTTTCAAGGTCTTTTCTATCTCTGTGGCTATGACAGCTATGGAAAATTAGGGTGGAGGGTGTACTGAGCCAGAGCTGTTGGTGAGAAGTGATGGCTACCAAAATTGGCCCATTAACCTTAGAGTCACCTCATATTCTGTTGAATCTTACTCTGCTTCTACAACAAGAGAAACTTACACCTTCAGCTCATAACTTCACTGATGTTCCCAGCTGTGAAGGAACCGAAGAGAAAGGAAGGGCAAACTCAGGCGTTTCCTTCAAATGTCACAGGAAACAGAGCGGAACTTCGGACTGCAGGAAGCTGAGGCAGCCAACGGCTGCTCTGGGCTTGAACAATTAGTAACTGAGAGACCCCCCCTCTGCACCGGGCATGCCCCACTGTCCCCTACCCATGGCCAGCTTTGCTTCTATGAAGCAGTAATAAACTGGGCAGTTTCCTAAACCATTCTAGCAAAGTTTACTAGAACCAGTCTGGAGAGTCTCCTGGTGGTATTTTAAATAGCTGATCTGGACTTTGTCTAAGAATGCCAACCAGCAGAGCTTAGAGCTGCTAGTTCCTTTGTCAACTCCTTTTCTTGTTCTATTGGAGTTGGACAGAGTTTAATGTCCCACAGCAGATGGGACTCACCTGGAGAGGCTTGGGAGGGTCTCAGCAATTCACAGGCAGTTACACGTTTCATTGTGTCTTCCTTACACATTTCAGTCAGGAAGGAAAAAGTGATGTTTTTAGGAGCCAACTCTCCTAAAGACAATATAGACCAGAGGCCCCTATTGAACAATAATCCCCAACTGAATAAGACATACTTCAGAAGTTGTTTCAGCAGAGATTTAGAATAGAACCAATCCCCAAGCCTGAGGGAATAGCGTATCAAAGTTTAATGAGAAGTATGGGAAGTTGAGGCATCTTTTTTATTAAATTTACGCTTGAAAATGTTTTGAGAGTCCAGGTGTTGTTTGTTGTTGTTGTTGTTATTTAATAGCCTCCTGGCTTCATCCAACCAGCTGCCACATTGACCACGTTCAGCGTAATTGCCATAGGAGAAGAAATGCCTCAGCTATCAATAGCATTAATCTGACTATAAATTTTCAAGGAAGAGTTATCATCATCATGTAGGGCAACAACGTTTGTTTTTCTTTAAGGACAAATCAGGCAGTGGCTGAGGGAAATGTAAATCTAATCCATTGATGTGAACATTGTTTAGTGTTAGAAAGTACTGAAAGGGAAAGAGAAAGAAAGAGTATAGACAGAAGATAAGGGAAAAAGGAAAAGCAAAGACAAGAGAAGAGAATCGATTTAAACATTGGAGGTTTATGTTAAATAAATCATCAGTTTCCAGGAGCCTTACCATCTCCACATATTTAACAAGCCTATGTTACGTATCAATAGAAAACACATACCCTTCTGATGCTAAGATTTCATTAGATTATCAATTATCTTATCAACTGCCTCATTATAAAGAAAAAAATGGAACTGCTTACTATAAATGCATTAAATGCATGGGTAGAATTGAGGAAGAAGAGAGTGTTCTTTGAGCACACAGGTTAGCCATGGGTCAGAATGTAAGAAGCAATTCTTCTTCCAAGTCAGAATATACAGCCAGAAGGATGAGAGACAAGAAAGGTGAGAATTGATGCCCTCTCAGCACAGTGACATTAAGAAGAGTGGTTGTGTCATATGATCCCCAGTTCAACAGGAAGAGCTACCAACCATCATGGATGGCTTCCTGAAGACAAATGTCAAAAGATCTGGCTCAAAGGACAGGATCTGGGTTGGAAGCCCTGAGAGAGCAGAGGCAATGGACATCTGCCTTCACTACTAAATTCCTGGCACATAGAACAGGGCTGGGCATGCTATAAATACACAGTGAGGAGAAGGAGACCAGTTTTACCCAGACAATGCTGAGAAATAATTCCTCTAAAAGTCAGCCTATAGTGCCTGGGTGGCTCAGTTGGTTAAGACTCTGACTCTTGATTCCGGTTCAGGTCATGATCAGGCGGTGAGATTGAAACCCGCATTGGGCTCCAGTCTGGATACAGAAACTGCTTTAGATTCTCTCTCTCTCTCTCCCTTTATACCTCCCCACCCCTGCTTGCACTCTCTCTCTAAAAAAAAAAAAAAGAAAGAAAGAAAGAAAGAAAGAAAGAAAGAAAGAAAGAAAGATTTTAAAAGTTAGCCCATATTCATGAGTCCTGGGGAACTTGAGAGAGGGATGGAAGATGCAAGATAAATAACTCCATGCTTTTCAGGAGAAGAAATTAAGAGTTACTGATTATGAAGTGATGATTTGATAGATTTTATAGTCTAAAGACCCCTAGGTAATATTAATGTTTTCCTGAATTTGGTATATTTCAAATAATATATACATATACATAATATGTATCACTTACATATTATAGTATATATTATATATAATATTAGAGTATTTGTTTATTCTCCATCTATAATAAAGAGTATTAGTTTGAGTGTTTTTATTAATTAAACTTCTTAATATTATTTTACGGAAAGATCACTTGCTCTTTGTTTCAAATGGTATCCAGTCTGGGGAACGTTCATTCATTCACCCTAAAATACTTCATGGCACCAACTGCCTGGAGAAATTGATACAAAATTACATGGATTATGATGTTAAGAAAAGAAATTCAAACCCTGGAGCCAAGGGAAATTAAATAGAGTTGAAAGTGAAGTTAGGGTAACTAAACAGAATACCTAGCTCGTGACCAGGTGCACCACCTCCCTTCCATTCTTGCCACTGGAAGAGGAAGCAATGGGTCCCAGCTCTCCTCCCTGTATGCTCGCGTGCTGTCACCTAGCCCTCCAGCCAGTGCTCCAGATGTTTCTGCTATGCAGGATGAAAGTTCTTCGCGATCCCAGACTTCCACCATAAGTAGTAAATAGCTGCTAAACACCCCCTCCAACAACAACCACAAAATCCCCACAAATGTGGCCCCAAGCTTACTAGCCTAAGCTAAAAAAAAAAAAAAATGGAGTAAGTAATACAGTTTCTACTGATGAAATAAAAGCAGCACATTTTTCCAGTACTTTTTTTCTTTTCTAGGAAAGAGATTTCTCATGTAGGCTTTTTGAGAGATGCAATCTTCTCAAAATATTCTGTTAGGAAATGTAGCAGGTCTCATGTTTTCCTGGAGCATCAGTGAACCCAAAAGAGAATGCTGCTGCCCGATGTGGTGAAGGCAGTGGTCCAAGAGGACAGCATTTTGTCCCCTGGATCTGGAGACTGTCTGGATCCAAGGAGAGAGCAGAGAAAATTTAGAGAAATGACTGGCCTATGTGTCCTTCGCCACTTCTCTTGCCATACCTTTGATAATAGTTTGAAGTTCCCATATCTGGAAAGGGCAGCTCGCCATGTTTTTATTCTTATTAGAGATCAGGTGATTATTCTTTTACAGAAAATAAAGAGCACAATCAAAATTCCTCAAGGAATTTTGCCCTTGGAGGAAGGTGGATGATGAAAAACTTTATTGATTTTTAAAAGGATTATCGAATACCTAAGTCAGACAGAGAAAAACAAATACTGCATGATCTCATTTATATGCAACATCTAAAAAAGCCGAACTCATTGAGCAGAGCGGTGGTTGCCAGGGCCTGAGGGTGGGGGAACAGGGAGGTGCTGGTCAAAGGGTACAAACTTCCAGTAATAAGATGAGTAAGTTCTTGGAATCTGATTACAGCACGGGGAGTATAGTTCACAATACTGCATTGTATTCTTGAAAGTTGGCTAAGGGAATAACTCTTAAATATTCTTACCACAAAGAAGAAACGAATTATGTGAAGTAATGGAAGTATTAACCAATGCTCCTAGGGCAGTCATTTCACAACGTAGAAGTATATCAAGTCAACACACTATACACATTAATTTATATAGTGCTACGTGTCAATTATATCTCAACAAACCTGGGAACACAAATGAAGATAACACAAATGAAGATAGCATTCTGGAGCTTGTGTTTTTTCTCATTATATGCATGTTTATATACATATATATGTATGTTTATATATATATACATATATATATATATATATGTATATATATATATACAAATGTGCACACTTTTGGAAATAGCATGTACAAACTTATAAGTACTGTTTTTCATTCAACAATGTAATGATCATTTTTCTCCTATTTTCTACAACAAAATTTTTAACAGCTACATTAATTTCCCAGTGTGGATGCACTATAATGTATTTACTCAATGCTCTATTGTTCAAAATTGCATTTTTGTTTTCATTCATTGTTGTGATAACATGTATATGCCTGGTTACTTCCTTAAGAAATTACCCTAAGTATAAGAAGTGAGATTGCTGATCCTGTACAGAATACAAATAATTTTAAGTTTTTAAATTTACATTCTTACCCGTTCTTCAAGACCCACATGACACATCATGACCTCTGTCACCTCCTTACTGACCCCAGCCCCAGGCAGGAAAAGCACTGTTTTCTTTTCTCTTCACTATGTACCTTATAGCTGTATCTACATACCATACAAATAATACGGTAATGCATCATTATTTCTTTCATTCTAAAGATGTATTTATTTATTTATTTGTGAGATAGAGAGAGAGAGAGAGAGAGATCAGGAACAGGGGGAAAGGGCAAAGGGAGAAGCAAACTCCCCTCTCAGCAAGGAGTCCAACAATGGACCTGATCCCAGGACCCTGGGATCATGACCTGAGCTGAAGCAGAGACTTAACCAGCTGAGCCACCCAGGTGCCCCATGTATCATTATTTCTTAATAAGGTTATCTTCTCTCCTACCAGAGTGTGAGCTCATTGAATTAGTAACATCTGTGTCTCATTGCTCTCCGCATCTCTAGCACAGTATCTGACACAAAAAGTGTCGGTGTCATTTAATAAGTACATTTTGGAAATGGATTGATGAATGAGTGAACAAACATAATAAATGAAAGTTTGAGTCAAGAACACTATTTGGCCTTTTTGACCACTGAATTTAGGTTTTCTATTATCCCCATGTAAATAATTCTTATCCCCATTTCATGAAGGAAAAAACAATAATTTTTCTCACCTTTCCTCAAATTGCCCCAATTCACCTGCCCTCCCAGTCTGTTGAGTGACAGAGCATTTCATCTCAAAGTTCAGAACATTTTTTAGTGCACAGGAATAGACTCGGTTCAAAATCATTGTCAATACAGGATCTGGGCAGAGTAGCCAAGTAAGTAGAAATGGTGTCCTCTTGCATTACAGCAACCGGATTTGCTCTGACCATCACAGTCATGGTCATCTCTGGGAAAAGTAGTGGTTGTAATCTTTTATTCCCTTTCCACAATTGTAAAGGCCCGCTCTGTAAACATGATGTGAAATTTAATTATTCATTAAGGAGGAATGCATACAATTTCAATAAACATATTAAGTGCCCATTTTTCACATACATTATTTTATATGATAATTTAATGAACCAAGAAAAATTACTGCTTCCAATTGGAAGGCAAGAAATAAAAGGACATTAACTATTCAGGGCCCACCTCACCCCCAACACAGAGATAGATTCTTCTCCTTATCTTTCCAGAAGCTGTGGAAAAACAGAAACATGGGTTTTGTTCTCTGAGATCAAAAGACAAATATATCCATCTCTGTGATCGCCTCTGTCTGACAGAGGCATCCCTGCCTCATCTGGAGATAAGGAAATGGATGATATAGTTGGCCTCTTAATCTCTCTCCGTTTTTCTGCATCACTAGCAGATTTCCTCGCATTCTACTGTCTCTCTCTGTATGTACAGAGCATGCATTAGCATCAGAATCACAAGAGGAAACTCGCTATGGTCAGCAGAAGTACAAAATCAGCTCCTATGCTAAGTGGCTGTCATGGATTTCCACGTCAGGTTTGTCAGCTCTTCAAATACCTGCGGATTGGGACTGCCTGTTTGCTGACCCTCGAGGGACGGAAGGATGAAATAGCGAAAGCAGAAGAGGCAACTGGGACAAAGGATGGTACTTCAGGGCTCAGGAAAGATTACTCAGAAAGGATTAGCTCCTCTACCCTACACTTCCATCCCCACAGAGGAAATTTCAAACATTCGGAGGGCCTGACAGACTCCATTTTTAAGGATGACTAGAGCAGATATACTTAGAGAAACGTCTTTTTTTAAACAACTCATGCTTCATACGAAGAAAATACTAACAATTGTATCTGAATGTGGATTTATATTTAGCAAAAAGTGGATGTCAGTTCAAACCTTAATATTTCAGGATACAGCTACTGCAAACAGATTATTTTTGATGCGATAAGTAAGAAGGGACCAGAGGCACAGAATTCAGAGTTCTTTGGAAATCTTTGTGCTTTGAGTCAGTGAAGAAAATTCTTGGCAAAGCGTGTTACACTATATCGAACCAGCTGGAAATCATCTTTAGTTGTTTTGCAGGGCTCATGTGCAACCTGATTGTTCTTCTGTTTAGAACTACCTGTAAAAAGCAGTTTAGCAGTCTCCATTTCAGTTAATAAGTTAGAACTTCTGGGATTTATACGTTATTTAATCCTGTGACACCAGGAGGGGCTCACTGTCAATGCGCTCATTCCGTTTCTTTCCCCAAAGTCAGTATGAGCAATTTTAATCCTGGCAATCACCTAAATCCTAAAATGATGCCTAAAGAGAGGACGTTCAGCTTCACCAGAAGTCAGAATATACTGTAGAGCTGTTTCTCAAAAGTATTCAAAACTTGACTCCAAAGAAATAAGACAGAATATTCACTCTCTTTTCTCAGTACAAAGTACTTTTTGAACCCTACTAGTCCTACTTCCTAATGTAATGCTCAAAGACATTTGTCTGTGGTTCAGTTTCCCAACATAGCAGGAATATTGTATATATCATTTGCCCCACTTGCCTTATACTGGAATGGTTTAGAATCTTCTAGAACTTGGCTACTCAAAGTGCAACGCACATATCAGCAGCATCCTGTAGATAGAGGAAGAGGACTTATTAGACATGTAGGCCTCACCCCCATGATCTCCTAAATCAGAATCTGCATTTTAACAAGACCCAAGGTGATCATAAGCATATTCAAATTTGAGAAATATGCTTTAGCATCAAAATAGGTATCTTAATCATTTGGGGCTATTATAACAGAATACCAGAGAACTGGGTGGCTTGAAGAACAAACATTTATTTCTCAAGTTTCTAGAAGCTAGAAGGTCCGAGAAGAAGATACCGGCAATCCAGTGTCTGGTGAGGGCTGGCTTGCAGATGGCTGTCTTTCGGTTTGATCCTCACATGGCAGAGGACAGAGAGAATGCAAGATCTTGGGTCTCTCTTATTAGGGTGCTAAATTCCATTCATGAGGGCTCCACCCTAACGACCTAATTACTTCCCAAAAGCCTCATGTCCTAATGCCATCACAATGGGAACTAGGACTTCAACATATGAAGCCGGGTGTGGTGGGGACACAAACATTCAGTCCACAAAAAAGAGGCAAATAAATCCTACTGTCTTTTCAGCTGGGCTTCCGTGAGATAATAGCAAATACTGGAAAGTCTGTAAGGAAAAATGAGAACAGGTTTCACAGGAAAATGAAGTAAAATCAGACTACATGGTGTGATTTAATATTTCCCAACATCAATTAAGCAACAAGCTTTTGCATTGCAACAGGCCTACGTCAAGAGCTGCCATACCTATTTACTGTTTTGCAAACCTACTACACCATTATAGCAGAAAACAACCCAACCAAGCAAATGTACTGTTCTAAAACCTACTATGCCCTCTTCGCAGAAATCTTTCCTGGTGCCTGACTCCGGGTTAGGGTTTTCATATGAATTATCTCGTCTGGTCTCCTTCAGATAATCCTTCTCTGCTACTCCAGTTTTATATCCCTATTTCTTCTCAGGACAAGGCAGCTACTAAAAAGTATATATAACTCAGAACCAGTCCAAATGGAGGTAGATGAATAGGAAACCAAGAAAAATGTCCTAGGCCTCAGGCTCTGTATTGACAGTTACCATCAGTAGAGAACGCACCTTCTGGTAGGTGACTCAGAGGGGCCCATGGTTGTAAAAAGAGCAAATGCCAATAGATGAGGTATAAAAGGCCTCCAACACCAATGCAGTATGATAAAGATGGTGTCAATCACAGGGACAGAAAAGGCAGGAACAAAGGTATGAGCTCGGGTGGGGATGTGAATTTTGTAGTAATAGCATGAGGGGCCTCCTGACATCAGGGAGAAAGCTGGGTTGGAAATTTCCACAGCACGATGTTGAGGCAAAGCTGGGCATTCCTTGCTTTGGCCACAGCTCCCTGCCTGTAATGGCCGCCATCCTGCCTTCGGCCATAACCTGACAAAAGGCACCACCTGATAAAAAGTGGACTCTAGTAAAGTGCCATTTGCACCATCAGTCATCCTATGTTACTTAGTTTTAACCCACATCAACCTTAGTTGCATGGGTCCTCAGAAGTCTGAGTTTTGAACTACGGTTGGGGCCAAACTACATCAAAGGGCTCAAATACATGCAGGCATACACACACTTTAAAATATGTAGTTCATTGTATTTATGTAATTATAATTCTCTTCCCTGCCAGGTGCTCTAAGGAAAGTTATGCTCAGATGATATGATAAGTGTTAATGACAGCTGGGCTGGCTGACTTGCCACTTCTATAAATATTGCCTTCTGGTAACGCTGATTCTCTGGGCACAAATATTTTTTTAAAGAACTGAGGGCTGAGATTGTGGGAAAAAAAGGTTTGTATTTTTACATGTCCTTATGGTTTTAGGTATGCATAGTTAGTAAGAAAGAGGTTTTTAAATTCTAGCAGTTACCTTTTAAAGAGAAAATATTGAAGTCTCTTTTTTCTTAATTTAATTGGGTTTGTTCTGTATCTGCTGTGCATGACAAGTCAAGAAGATATTTTTACCATTAATGTCCTATAAACCATGTAAGTAAATACAAGAGAAAATTAATATGTATCACCTACAAACCAGCATCATTTAATGTTGAGTCCATTGGGGAAAAAACCTTGTTGAGATCAGATCCACAGGGTACTATGTAGATGACAGGAAGAATCATAGAAAATCCTCAGAAGTACAGCTTAAGATCCATGTACACTTTGGCTTATGAGTTCTCATATCAATTAGCAATCAATATATCCTGCAATAATAATGAAAACTCTGGCAGATCATTTTTATGGAATATTTACATGACTTTTGCTAGTTGGTTTGTATACATTATTTCACTTCATGCTTATGGCAAACCGAGGAGGAGAAACAAAGGTTCTTATTTGGTGGGCCAATGCACTGAAGCCCAGAGAGCTTACTAGGACACAGGTAAGAAATCATGGAGCCTGAATTCAAGTCCAGACATGCTGGCTCTGAGCCCGAGCTCTTAACCATCATGCTATGCTGAGCTGAAAGGAGGCAAGGGCTTTCCCAAACTCCATTCCAGGACCTCAGTGAAATGGATAGCAGGGGCAGCTTCCAGCAGGTCCACCAGAGGAAGGCAGAGGGTGGGGAGTTCTCTCCAGTGCAGGTCCCTCTACAAGCTCAACCCCTGGAAAGGGAAACCCAGAACCCAGAGGCTCACTTTTTCCTAAGAGGATTAACTTGTTGTGGGTTGAGTGCTGAACAAGGGAAACAATAATGAGTGTCTCTAAACATGGGCAGCTGTGCTGAGAATGGCCTACTTGGCAGCTCTCTGTTTTCCAGAAAGCTAAAAGATGGAAAAGAGAAAGAACTGGACCAGAATGACAACAAAAACAATGAAAAGCAGCTTTCCTGGCATCAGGAACTCAAACTGAACTGTCTTAACAATGGAAGGTGTTCTAACTCCTGCTAACAGAGCTAAAACACCAGGAGAGTGATTTTTTGCAAAGCAAGACCTGAAAGTAAATTCCAGTAAATTCTGGGAATAATTGACGTCTTTATGTTACACTTGTTTTATTTTACAACCTATTCACCTCCAATCTCCCTAGCTAATTATCAGCTCCTCAAGGGCAGGGAAACAGTGATACACATTTCGGTATCTCTTATCCAACGCCAACAAACTAAAGGAAAAGCACGCGAGGCGGTCCCTCCTCTCCTCATCTTCCTCCCCCCACCTTACTCTGCTCGGTCATTGCTGGAGAACATTCCAACGGAAATAAGGATTTATTAAAACAGCATGTATACGTGAGAGGAACTTATATGGCCTTTAGCATTCTAGGTATCAAAATCTGACTCCACCAGCCGGAGAAGTTTCTCCAGTTTCAGTTTCTGTATGAAACAGGATTAGAAGATGTCTTCAATCCAAGTCTCTCATGAGATGGCTGCAAACAAGACCGAGTGGGATTACACATTCTGACATGAGTTCCAAATTGTCTGCATAGATGAATCCTTATTAAGAATGTCCAAAGGGTTCCTGTTCACTAAGAAACTTAAGGAAATGACTCTGGTTCACCCAACAGTTTTTTCCTTTGGAGTGCTGAGGCTATTGGACTGTGTGTCATGCTGGCTCGTCTCATGCTATCCACGCTTCTTGGGAACGCTTAATATCTCATGCCCCCAGAGATTTAGAGCATCACCCCCGCTAACCCCCAGCACTAGCAAGAGGTAAAAGGCCCTGACTCAACCAGCCATTTCTTCCCATGAACGTTTGGGACACCCATTCCTTCCAGAATAAATGCTGTCTCTGAAACTGGGGTGTCTCTGGTCCCACGGCCGTGGCAAGACAGATTGAAGTTATTGCAACATTTGTTCATCTTCAGAAATCCAGGTCATTCCCTTTGTTGTGATCTCTGTAGAGCACCTGCTACAGACTCTTATTACCAAGCTCAACTTTAACTTTTGTAATTTCCAGAAGTACAGTCATTAAGTATCATCTGTGAGACAGGCTGCTTCCCTCCAATAAGTTTAGAAAATGTTGGTTGGTGACTTATTTTCCTAGTTAGCTTGCTTGAATACCAAAGTAAGAACCCAGCCTTAGACTTGCAGGCTATAAATCTCAATTCCATGGGACTGCAGAGATCTTATTTCACTCCTCTTAGCCTGTGCCCTTATCTAAAAAATTTGCATGAAAGGAGTTATCTCAGAGGGTCAATGGGAAGGTTAAGATGAGGCACATTGGATGCCTAACATCCTGTCTTATACGTGGTGAAGAGTCAGTAAATGTTGTTATCTTTCTTTCTAACCCCTTAATGTTCAAGCCACGTGCTCCAGACATATCCCTCTTTGCCAGCATTGTGAACCTTCCTGGGAACCATCTCAAGATGTGACCCTGGAGTCAGCTGCCCCATATCAAGGTATGGGAGAGAATCTTTGGAGATACGGCATGACAATGTCCCACGAAATGTCCCTGACGTACAATTTCTCTTCACAGAACTTTCTTCAGCTCTCTTCATTCTGAAGTGGACCTCAGCTATCTCAGTGCACGGGCCCTTCTTTCTATGCTCAGTGCAGGCAATCCCATCAACAAGTTTTAGTCTTGCCCTATCAGGTATGATTTATTGTATATCTGCAGGGCCTGGGTTAAAATACTCTAAATGTGATTAGCTATGAACAAAAGCAATACATGATAAAGAATGACACAGGCACTGTCTTGTCCTTCAGGGCATTAAGGGTGATCACATTTTCCTATTTCGCCGGGGAAAAGCTCATTGTGCTGAAGGTATTAGGACAATGTGATTAAATGTTACTGCGTATAATTTGATATTAGGTATTACGTGCATAAAACCTATGTCATCCTGCCACTGAAGCTAAACCATTTGCAAACATTAATGTTGTGCTGTTGAATGCAAACCATTTTCCTTTGTGTCTCCTTGGCTATAGTGGAGTTAAAATGGTAATAATAATCATAAAATGTGTTTTGTTTGCAATACAAATGATTAGCAATAAAGACGAATAATAACTTTTATTAAAAATTAGAGTAAATAACAGATGGCTGTACCGTTGGATACCCCAATAGAAAAAGTCTGTGGTGTTCTAGCTCGAGCACTTTGGGAAATGTGTATGGTACTCACTTTCTGGTAACAGCATGCAGCATTGTTAAGCTTGATTAAGCAAATTTAATTAGCATTAGTCAATGCATTTTCATAAGTGGATAAAATATATTCCAGCTTAGGCATAACTGTTAATATTTAATTTATGAGATAAAAGTTAAAATGTAACCATAAAATATTAAAATTGCAATAAAACACATTTAAGGGAACTGATTTTTTTGGTTAAGTTTCCTCAATTATTTTTTAACCTTACAATTTAAAGGAAATTGCCTTAGCATTTTTCTGTTTCTTTGCTTTTGCTGTTCTATAAACAGGTGGTAGAAATAAAATTGAGCCATGCATTGCCAGTTGAATACCTAATTTCTAAATGACCTAGGACCACATTACTCTATAACCACAATTTATAACAGTCTTCAAACTTGGGTTCTTTTGTTTTGTTTTGTTTTGTTTTTTTATTATATAGTATTTACTTATTTAGTGTCCTTGAGACTGAAGACAGGAAGAAAGATCTTAAATCAAGATCTTACCTAGAAAATAAAATGATTTAAGGTGGCATCTGGGTGGCTCAGCCCATTAAGCATCCGACTCTTGATTTTAACTCAGGTCTTGATCTCAGGGTTGTGAGATCAAGCCCTGAGTCTGGCTCTGTGCCTCATGTGGAGTCTCCTTAAGATTTCTCTCTCTGCCTCCCTCTCTCTCCCTTTGTCCCGCTGCTCCTTTCCCCACTTGCATGCTCTCTCTCTCTCCTTCTCAAATAAATACACAAAACCGTTTAAAAAAGCAAAAGAAAATGACTTTACAAATTAAATTTTAATGATAAATTAACTAATAAAAAATTTCACAAACTATTCAAACACGATATTCTCAATGTTAGAGGAAATTGTATCCCAAACTAACTTGAGACTTTTCAAATCAAGTTAATACTTTCAATGCTAGTCACTGATTAACTAGACCCTGGCAGAGAACAAGACCTTCTGCTCCACACAATTAGCATTCCTGATAAGTATGGGCAAGATATTTGAAGGAGTTTTGTAGAACTTGTTTGTCACAGTCAACCATGCTAGGAGGAAGGCTTAAGAAAATATTGTTTTATAACTTTGTTTAAAATTATTCTCTCCCTGACACCTATTTTCCCAGATTCTCTTTTTCTGCCTTACTCTCTTCCAGATCAGCTACTCTGAAGTTTAAAGAAAGCTGGTTTAATAAAGTGTGTGTGTGTCTGTGTGTGTGTGTGTGTGTGTGTGTGTGTGTGTGTGTTTGCATGTGTGTAGTTGGGGGCAGGCGGGAGGAGCCTTTGAGCTTAGCTGCTTTATAGGAAAGTAGAAGCATCAACCATTATTGACCCTAATCCCAAAAGAAAGTTATCAAGTCTCAACAGGATCTCTAAAAATTGGTACCCCATACATTGTTCCCAAGAGCATACCTTGCCGTATAGGACAGCTCACCACTGGAGTAGAAGCTGAGACTATATACCTATGTCATCAACTAAGGATATAAGGAAGAAGGGATTGTGAATAAGGGAAAAGGTTATATAGCATCATATGAGGAGATGAATATAAGGTCAGAATGGGAGAGGTTTTCCTCATTCAGAACACTCATTTCATTTGTTCATTCAATCAATATTTGTTCATATGCCAGGCACTGTGTTAACTGCACAGGTTATTACATGAAGGAAACTCTTCACAGAACCTTGGATGAAAGCCTTACTAGTAGAAAGAGACAGGAAAATCCCACAAAGGTCTTTTATTTTCTAGCTTCTGTCCATCTCTCTTATCTTACCTCTCATCCCTCCTGACTCAGTACATTTGACCCATTCATACTAAACTAATGGAAGCTTCACCAAGTACATCATCATACATTTTTACTTTATCACCTCCTCTAGGAAGCTCTTTAATTTTTCTTTTCTGGTTTGGTACAAACCATAGGAATCTTAACCTCTTTTATGGGTAAATACAAAAGACTACACATATGTATGTCTATACACATGTATGTATTTCTTTTCTTCCCTATATTTCTTTAAAAGTCATATGATACTTAAAAAAGAAAACTTATATCCCTATATTGTTGCCATAAAACTATATCTATGTTATAAGTATATATAATACTTCACTGTAAGTAATTCAGTGCTTTTAGTATTCCATTTTAATTTGTCTATTATGATTTTGACTTTGTATTTTTTTAGCGATTGTTCTAGTAATTGAAAAACACATACTTAACTTTTCACACTCTATTTAGCATCTTATTTTGCCATTTCAATTGTAATATAGAAATCTTACCATAATACAGGTCCTATTATTCTCCCTTCTTTATGCGGTAGTTGTCATATATATTGTATTTATATATATTGAAAACCCCATCAGACAATATTATCTTTTTTGTTCTCAACTGCCAAATGTATTTTAAAGAACACAAGAGAAGATTTTTTTTATTGTATTTTGGATGTTTTGAATATTCCCCTATGAAAATCTACATCTTTTTAAACCCTGTGGGAAATACTGTTATTTTTGTGTTAGCAGGCACTTGAATTGGTTAGTTTCATTCCACAAGTTCCTCTAGGTCTATAGTTCCAAAGTCAGTTCAATTAACAATTAACAGTCCCTGTGCAATTAGGGCTGCCAGATGAAGTGCAGACTGCCAAATTTTGCATGAGATATACATGTACTAAAAAACATATATTCTTTGTTTATCTGAAATTCAAATTCAACTGGCATATGGTATTTGTATTTGTTAAGTCTAACAACCCTATTAGTAGTACTTTTGGGATTTGCCCTACATGTAGTAGATGGTCTGTAACTTATTTCTCAAATAAGAGAACTATATTTGAGAAATAACTGTATGTCTATATCTTAGTTCTCAAAATCCTTGGTGCACTTATAATGGTCAGGCTCCTACAAATTCAGATCAAGGAGAAGCCCAGGAGTACATCTTCTCATGCTTCCCCTTTTCTGCTCAATCTCCAGTAGTTTCTGATTTCCTGTGGCTCCTCTTTCCATCCTCTGACCAGAGACTTCCCATATCTATAATTGTCCTACATCCTGTCCTATACGGAGGAAGGCCACAGAGACAGGAAGATAAAAAACCAACAGGATTCAGCCATGTCCTCATGGAGTCACAGTTATACCAAAAGGAGAGGAAGGCTGCTTCTCTTAGCACGCCCCTGTCCTCACCACCCAAGAGCCTGGTCCCGGGGATTCAAGAACAGAGTAAAGGGAGGAGGAAAAATGAGCACGACAGACTGAATGTTTGTATGACTCCAAAATTCATAAGTTGAAATCCTAACTTTCAAGATGAGGTATTAGCAGCTTTCAAGGATGATACAGGAACCTTGAAGAAGTGAGTAGGTCATGAGGGCAGAGCCTCATGAATGGGATCACTGCCCTTATAAAAGAGACACCAGAGAACTCCCTTAACTCTTCCTCCATGTGAAGACACAGAGCGAAGCCAGCAGTCTGCAATCCGGAAGGGGGCTGCACCAGACACCAAATCTGCCGGTTCTTTGATCTTGGATTTCTCAGCCTCTAGTACTGTGAGAAATAAATTTCTGCTGCTTATAAGCTGTCCTGTCTTTGGTATTTTTATTATAGAAACCCAAATAGACAAGGCAGTGGGGATTCCCCCTCCACTCTCTCTGGAGCTTTAACATTTCCATTTTTTGCTCCTCAAGCCAGAACTGAAGGATTTCTCCAAGATCCTTCTATGTCCCACAGTGCTATGTCAGGGTTTCAGATTGCTGCTGAGCTTGAACTGGGAGATCCTGGAGGGGAAAAATGGCAGACTCTCTGCCAGCTCAGTAGTCATTCAGAATCTGGTATTCTTTCCCAATTGACATGCTAATATTTACTTTTCAGAGTTCTGTTCAAGGAAAGCTACCATCCTTTCTCTCAGGTTTTCATAGCTGCATGCAGTAGAATAAGAACTTTAACATGCTTACTCCATCTTACCCAGGACTAGAGCTTTCAGTGTTAAATTTTGGAAGACTATAATGAGTTAAAGATATATATTATAATCCCTACATAAACCGGGAAGAGATAATAGAAATATATACAGAAATAAACCCAGAGAGGAATAAAAATAGTATACTAAAATAAATTTTTTAACATAAAAGAATACAACAGAGGAAAAAGAGAGGAAGCAAAAAAGAAATGTCAAAAAATAAAGAGCAAGATGCCAGATCTAAATACAATTATATCAGTAGCAACATAATAGAAAAGAGGCTTCTACCTAAGTTACTTGTTAGGACTAGAGATCAGCAAAGAACATTCTGTCAGCAGCTCCTTAAAATTTAGTTTAGGATGTTGCTGAGATAATGGAGATCAAAAACAGCCTTAAGTATTCAAGATGGTTGTCTGGTAGAGAAAAGGTGAGACAGGGAACTGCCTGGAAGAAGTTTGCGGAGAGACAATGCCTATGCTGGACATGGAAGTCATTCCTGGAAAAAATGGAACACTAATGACTTTAGACATTCTCAAACAACATTTGATAGCTCCTCCTTTAGTTCAGACTCTTCTTAGATACTAAAAAATCACTGGTATTAGCCAAAGATTTTGACAACTTGTCCTTAGTTTGAGTAAAGTGTTTACACACAATCAGGTGCCACGTTTTGATAGATGATAGAGGTAGATAAATGATAGACAGACAAACAATACTACTTTTATACTCCAAAAATCTGCCCGGTAGCCGTTAACAGTCCATTTTATAGTTGAAGGAACATATAGTTTAACAGTGTAAATGATTGCCTAAAGTAATATAACCACAAAGAAGTAAAGCTTGGATTTTGAATCCCAAATTTTCTTTAGACCAATCCCCTGTTCTTTTGGTTAACCAATGCTTACTTCTTTTAGTAGATCTTAGTGGCTACAACTGATGAAACTTCATTATTGGGAGCCTGTGCAGGACTAAAGAAGACAAATTTAGACTCCAACAACCAAAAGATGGGTGAAAAAGAAGGAAGGCCTTTTTAACTTACTACTCAATATTTGTGTCATATTTCCAGCTTCCAAGGAAAGGAAGAAATGCCTAGTTGATGACTGAAGGAGTAAACGAGTGAAGCAAATATCAACGTTTCAGAGCAACCAATCACTGAATGCATGTGCACAACTTACAAACCCATTTATCTGGCAATTATGCAATTAAAATGGATCATTCTTTTAAAAAAAAGCATTATAACTGCTGCAAGCATAATATTTGACATTTCTAACAAGCATTAATAGTTAAAAGGTAAGGACCAATGTAAGCAAAACTGTATTAAAATCAAAATCAAATTAAAATTCTAGAAACGCAGAGCATCTGGAGATGAGCTTTTTGCAGGACTTTAAGTTAACAAATAGAATTCTAAATGTACTGAAATGTTTTTAAATCTCTTAACAAGAATTCTGCATTCCATTTTTTAAGACATAGCAAACTATTTTTTTAATTCAATCAAATGAGGAGTCATTTTCTCTTCTGTGCTGAACATGCAATAAAGACTTTTCACCATTCCATTTATTTTGGGGGAAGAGAGACTGAAAATATACATGCATTTAAATAGAAATGCATGAATGATCTGACCTATGGTCCTACATCATACATAAATGCTGGGGACTCCCCACTTTAGGGTTGGCACTCATATACCTTTGGTGTTCTTAAACACACTGCAGTGATTCAGGGTGGTGTAAAGCCAGATTTTATTTACAGCAATAGAACTTTCTTTTTATTGGAGATCTAGTCATCCTTTATTTCCGTGGCAGTTAGTCAGTACCACCCCATGTGTTCGAGAATGGGATATTGTTACAAAATTACTCAGCAACAGTAGGAAGTGTAAACTTCTGGTCAAGAATTATTGGCACACAGTGAACATGGCCTCTAATGAAGGAATCTAGATGCCCAGCTTCTGAGGACATAGGAAATAATCCATCTTCCTGCTTTTGAAGATTCTTAAAAAGAAGAGGAAAAGAAAAACACTAAATTTTATGAAGCACTTAACATGCACCATGGTCCATAGAAGTATCTCATTTAAACTTTACAACTAAGCCCCTTTTATACAGATGAGGAAACAGAGACTCCATGCTATTCAGATAACAGAACAAGAGATTTCAACTCTCTCTTTAAATAAAGGAAACTGAAGTTCCTCTGGTTGTGTTATACCGTGTTTCTGTCTGTCTGTGAAATTCTAAATGTTGGCAGGTCTTAACACCCCAACATAAGAACTTACTCCACCCATAAGTGAAGCACATTGCAGTAAGGTCCTTCAAAGAAACAGGACCAACAGGATGGGGTGAGGCTGGGGGCGGGGCAGGGGAGACAGGATGAGAGAGAGAAAGAAGAAGAAAAGGAGAGAGAGAGAGAAAGACAGAGAGAATAGGGAAATGACGCACATGATTATGGATGCTGACGAGTTCAAGGTTTGAGGTCACAAACTGGAGTAGTTGCAGTCTGGAGGAAAAAGCTAATGTCTCAGCTCAAAAGCAGGCAGGCAGGCAGGCCCACGAGAAATTCCCTTTCTCTCCATCTTTTCATTCTATTTAGGCCATCTCGAGAGGTCTACACACGTTAGGGAGAGAACTCTGCTTTATTCCGCCTACTGATTCAAATGTTAATTGCATCCAGAAACACCCTCACAAACATACGTAGAAAAAACATTTGACCAAATATCTGGGCTCTCTTTAGTCTAGTCAAGTCGATACATAAAATTGACCAACACGAACATGCCAGATGTGTGGGACCATTAACATCACACTGTATACTTTCAGGCACTGTTCCAAACTGTGATTTTCCTAACAATATGATCAACTGTATAGAAGTGTATTGGGTTTCATTGCAACCTGTCTCAGCACTAACATAGGGATTGCCTTAAATGTGACAGTCACCATAATGGTAATACCATACCAGTCGTGCCTACTGGCATTGGCCAGTTTGGCATTTAAGTTTAAAATCTATCCTGCCAGGGGTGCCTGAGTGGTTCAGTGGGTTAAGCCTCTGCCTTCGGCTCGGGTCATGATCTCGGAGTCCTGGGATCGAGTCCCACATTGGGCTCTCTGCTCAGCAGGGAGCCTGCATCCCCCTCTCTCTGCCTGCCTCTCTGCCTATTTGTGATCTCTGTTTGTCAAATAAATAAATGAACTCTTTAAAAAAAAAAAAAAATCTATCCTGCCAGAATGCACATGGATGTTTACGATATAAATGAGGATTCTAGCTTTATTTGTAATAGTGAAAATTAAAGCAAAGTAATGAATTAAATAAATCATAGTGCAACTACAGCATTGGGATACTACAGAGTCATTAAAATAATTCAATCCCTTTTTTATTGGCATACAACATGTTCATAATGAATTATATGATTATATTTTTATACATATGAATCTGGAAGTTTACAAATGCATTGGTTTTCCCTGGGGAGTAGGAAGAAGTGTGCTGTCATTGTGAGAAGGGACAATACCTGACACGGGGTGAGGAATTGAGGGTGACCTCTGGAAGATGAGAGTGACCCACTGCTAACAGTCAGCAAGAAAATGGGAACATCATTCTTACAACCATAAGGGATTATATTCAGCTAATGACCTGAATGGATGTGAGAGGACTCTGAGCTCCAGATGAGAATGCGGTCAGGCTGACACCTTGACTTCTGCCTTGCGTAGAAGGATTCTGAGCAGAACCCTCAGCTGTCCTGTACCGAGACTTCTAACCTACATGTCCAAGAAATCTTAAATGCTGATTTTAGCTGCCAAGTTGGTAATAACTTGTTACATAACAATAGAAAGTGAATACAGTTATTTAGCATGATACAGAAACACTTGGGCATTCTCAATGAAAAAACAACACTATAATATAATAACTAGTGGGAAAGATAAATTTTCAAAATAATCACTTGATTTACTATGTTGAATCATGTTATTAAAGTATGTTTCTGAGCAGAGATTTAATTCACATATTAACCAGAAGGAAAGAGGGAGAAAAGAAAGGGCCCTAAAGTTGCACAGGTTTCAAATTATTTTCAGTTTTAAAAATATGTATGAATATCTTTAATTAAGCGACATGCCGAACCAAATAATAGATTTGATTAAGGATTGGCAAATTGTGATGAAATAAACTAAAAACTTTCAATGTTTCAAAAATATTGACTTTTATTTCAAAACATCTCAAATTATCAAAATAAACTGTGGAGTACAGCCTGGCAATTCTCCACAATTGGATTCTGATTTTCTTCCCAACCGGTGACCTGACCTCACTTATTGTCCTCATCTTACTCTCTACTTCTTGCTTTCTCCACTTTTTATGTGCCTTTGTTCAAGACACTCCCTCAGCCTGCCTCTCAGGTGAAAGTCTAACCAGAGAAGCCAGACATAGCTCAATTCCACTGTGAAGTCTGCCTCCTTCTTACTTACTTCAGGAACTGATCTCACCCTCCTCACATTCCTAATGACTTGTTGATTTTATTGTGATAGAACATACTGTCATCTACTTTGTTTTAGAGTTCTATATGCACTGCTGTCACCATCACTAGGCTCTGGGTTCCAAAATGTCAGGGACTGGCCTCTTCCTTATCCACAGTGATGGGTAAAGGGCTATACACTTAGTTAATGGTCAATAAGTGATCATTGAGTTTTTTACAACTTCCCTCATACCAGTATATAAGAACAAGACACACACCGTAATGTATATGATTTTAATTTAGGAAAGGCTGAGACAAAATAAAAGTCTGATGAGAAACAGAAGGAGAAATCTAGGTTCTTAAAAATGAGGGGAATGATTCTGCTCAGAGATGGAACGGATCATAACAATTGCTAAGTGAAATGGGGAGCACAATAAAAAAGATTCAAGACAGGAAGGTCATATCTAAGACCGAGAAATAAAGCACAATATATATAATATTCATTACACCTCTACATTTTCTGCTGTGAGGTTTTACATTATTCAAGTCTTTTTATCGCTGCTTATGACAATATTTGCCTCCCTTATGAATT
The DNA here is from genome assembly GCF_022355385.1 of Mustela nigripes. Classification (NCBI taxonomy): domain Eukaryota; kingdom Metazoa; phylum Chordata; class Mammalia; order Carnivora; family Mustelidae; genus Mustela; species Mustela nigripes. Next base: position 161,849,283 of record NC_081558.1, on the reverse strand, counting down.
CATTTTTTAATACAGCCTTGTACTATGGTTGAATTTGAAAGATATTCTAATTTAAGATTATCAGAATTGGACAGAAGACTATATTGACTGAATAACATAATATCTTATGCATATGAAATTCCAAATGCCTCAAACATAACTAAAATCACTGCAAGCCCTAGGGAAATATAAAATATTATGTACTAGTAACAGTTTATGATCTCTAGTTCACATGCAATTATTTTACACTTTCTGAAAATAATATTGATGTACTTATGTAAAATACAAATAATATAAAATGCTGGCTAAGACATTCCATTCATTCAGTTAAATATCTATTGAGTACATAGCCTATATAAGATTTAGTACTATATTCTAAAAAGGATACAAATATAAGGATATAAATACAAGAAGAAAAGACAGGGGAAAAGAAACAGAAAGTTAATATATTTAGTGCTCTACCTATGATAAGCCCTGCCTCGGAATAGTAGCAGTAATTAATAATACCTACTGAGTGTTTATTACATCTAGATGTAATTGTGAGTCTTCATATGAATTGCATCATTTAATCTTTAGAACAACTATATGAATTTAGTATTGTAATTTTTCCCATTTTTTCAGACAAGGAAATTGATGTATACCAACTAAGTAACTTGCTAACTGTTGGAAAGCTAGGAATTTCAAAGGGAAAACTTGAATTTAACAGCCAGACACTTTGTACTTAGTGCCTACACTATGCAGTTCTTTGTGGGTCCCCTCATTCTCCGTTCATCAGAGCAGAAATTAGAGATTCAGGGAGTTAAGAGGGTTTCCCAAACCCCTGATCAATGATAGCATTCAAACTCAGATCTATCTGATTCCAGATCCTTTGCCATCTCCTCTATATCACCTCCCAAAGTACATGAGATAAATATTCATGAAATCTATTCAAACTACATTCCATCATTTCTATTATTCAAATCCAACTGCATTTCTTCTTCCTTACTGTGTGACATTAGGTGAGTCACTTAATTCCTGTCTGCTTAGTTCCCTCATCTATAAAATGAGTCTAACAATACTTGATGCCAACAATAATTGGGGGTGGGGGGTTGCATATGACAGGTAGTGCAATTGAATAGTACCTAACACAAACTTATTATCATTGTTATGATTATCATTATTACTAATAATATTATTTGTAAATCATTCTTAGGGAGATAAGGACCACATACAATGACTACTACTGTAGATTAAGTGCTGAGCTAAGCATTTTGTCAGCATTAGCTCATCCCAACAACTCCATTTTACAAAGGATGAAATGGAGGTTTTGAACAGTTAAGGAAGTCGCTCAAGGTCACACAGCCAGTGAGTGGTGGAACAGGTATCAGACCTGGGTTTATTGACTCCCGAGTCCCCAGGGTAACAAGTGATCAGTAACAAAACAAAGGTGTAACCAAATGCTGAAGATGTTCAGCTAAAGCAGAGCACTTCTTCCTTAGATAACTGAGGAGGATTTCCCTGGGTGGGTTGATGTTGGAGCTAAGCTGTGAAGGTAGCCAGAACTTCAACAGGTGAGAAGTGCCCCTTTTGAAGGACAAAACAAGTTTACCTGGAAGAGTACGAACAAAAGTCGGGAGACAGTATAATCCATCTGACATACAGGAAAGAAATAGAAGAAAGAGCTGGAAAGGCGAGTTTATATAAACCCCATGAATGTATGACCTGTGTTTCTAGAACTGTGCTGTTTAATACAGCAGCTGTGAGACACAGGTGGCTCCTGAAATGTGGCTAGAGAGACTACACAACTGAGCTTTAAATTTTATTTCATTGCAATTAATGAAAATTTAAATCTAAAAGCTGATACTCAATTCAGTTATGGAAGAATTTTAAATATGTTTAGAGCAACTTAGATGTGTGGGTCTACTTTTCCAACTGTGTATCTTATGAAATCTAGGTACCAGTTAAGGATTCTCAATGAAAATTTACTATCTGAATGAAGATCTGATGTAAGTATAAAATACACACCAGATTCCTGAAATTTATTACAAGAGAACATAAACTATGTTATTAACAACTTTAATATTAATTATATTTTGACATTTATATATGTTGGATTAAGTCAATGTATTATTTAAATTAAGTTTACCAATTTATTTTTACTTTTTTTTTAATGCAGCTACTAAAGAATTTTAAGTTATATACTGACTCATTACATTTCTGTTGGAAATGTTCTAGCCTGTTTCTAGCACACAGTAGGCACTCAATAAAATATTTGCTCACCAACTGTAACAGGAACCAGATTGTAACCTCAAAGTTAGGTTGAAATTTTTGTCTTTTATTCAACAGATAAGAGAACCACAGAAACTTCTCAGTAGGGGAAGTGATATGCTCAGAATACTATTTTCGGAGGCTCCATCTGGAAGAGTAATTAAAACAGAGGAGAAACTAAAGTTAGGTTAGAAGTATATTGCAGTAATAAAGTAGAACCCAAAGCCCCTCAAATCCTTCCAAAGCAGCTTAGCTCAGTGGCATGACATTGTATAAATGTTCAGTGTTCTCATGAGAATAGTCAATGCTTGCAAGTAAAAGGCAATTCCTTCTTGAGTCAAACCTTACCCCTCAATGCACCCAAGTTCATCACTGTTACTTTTAAGAGAGGATTAAACTCAGAATCAGTGTAGTTATCACTGTAGAGAGTTATGTGGGATGGAACTCCCTTTATTATAGTAACAGTCCATCAAATACAGTTTCATAACATAATTTTGAAATAAGCACAGATGGAACTATAGACATGAAAAGCCTGAATATCACTGTATTCTCCATCCAGTAACCAAAGTTATCTTTTGATCATATGTCTATGTCATTCCATGTTGGCAAACTTTAATAATATAGAATTACTTAAAGGATGAAACCCAAATCAATTAGCCATCCCTAACTAATCCCATTTAGTTTCAACTGTCTCCAGTGCCCTCCAATATACACTAACTCATTCAGGCCTCTGTCAGCGAGTGACAGGATCCAACCCAAACTAGTCAAGGAATTTGTTGGTCCAACAATAGGTTAATATCAATAGAGAGATAAACTCATAAATATATGGGTAAACAGCTCTCTCCATTCTGTTGTTCCCTGGTGCTGGTCTCGTTCATTCCTGCTGCAGACAAACTTGCTTTATGTGGAAGAATGAAAGTCTACTATCAACCCCTACCTCACTTTCTTCTAATCCCTTGACCAAAAATACAAAACAACTTTTCCCCCCACCCTAAATTAAAAAAATGAATGCTACCACATGAAGAGTGTGTACCCTGTTCTAGCCTCCATGCTACATGCTTTATATTAAGTGACTGGATCCTCGCAAAAACCCCATCATCATCCCAAAAGGAGATGAGAAGACTAAAGCACAGAAAGGTAGAGTAACTTGCTCAAGATCACCAAGTTAAGAAGTGGCAAGATTAGAATTTGAAGTCAAATAGGTAGACCCTAGTATCAAAGCATCTGTAGAATAGTCACTGTGGTCAGGAAAAGAAAGTTGAAATGGCTATGCCTGAATCACCAGTCCACCCCCATGACAGAGTCAGTACTGTGATTGACAGCCCCATGATAATCACAGGACATGACTGAAGTAAGAGAAACAGGGGGTGCCAGCAGCTCAAAACAAGACAGGGCGTTGTACATATTCTATATTCCAATCACAGTGGACAGGAAGGTCAGTCTTTTTCAAATTCACCTTGCATTTCTTGCCTCCATAATCTGCCATTCTTTCCTTTTCCACCCCCGAGCTCTCTTCTGGGAGAACTGCAATTTATCAATCAATGAGGCCAAGCTCAAGCAATGAACTGACTCTTTAGCAGCATTTCTTCAGTCCCCACAAGCAGAATAAATCATCACCTTCTCTGTGTTCCTTTGGTGTCCCAAGCAGCCCAGCATCAGTAGGGCAGACAGAAGTCCTCTGTGGAAGCCTTGTCACTCCTGTTCCTTTCAAAGGAGTCTGTGGTAGCCAGACTCAGTCAAGTAAAATTAAAATGCATCTCCCACACATTTCTTTTTTCACTGCTCATACTTGTTTCTTTGGATGATTTTAGGATCTGGAGATGATTACTCTTCTACTCCATTTGTGGGTTTTCTTTGATACTCAGCATTGGTAAAGGGTTTCCTCTCAACCCTCCTCTTGCCTACCAGTGTTTTCTACATTTAACTTGTTTCTTTAGTGAGGACCCTTGACACAGTTTTAAGAAACTTACCTTTGACATACTGGGCTCTGGGCCTATCCCCATTATGGTGCTCATTTCATTGATTTCCAGGTCTGTGTTTTGACATCTGTCACTCCCATGAGACTTCGAGCTCCTGAGAGCGGAGATTATGACCTAAATCTACTTGTTATCCCTGATGTTGAAAGGAGTTTCTGCCACCGTGGGGACAGGTAGGTCTATTTCCTGAGTTGAAGAAACAGAGAGAAAGAGGAAAGGAGAAAGAAAGGGAAAGAGGGATAAAAGAAAGGGGGAGAAAAAATAAAAGAACATTAAAATTATTCCAACGTCTCCATTTTTGTGGGGGGGGGGAGGGAGAAGACAAATAGAAAATAATAAGTCTGCTCAACTCAGACTTAAGTCAATAGCATCCTCTTAAATTTATAATGGTAAAAAATCAAATAAATTAATGAAACAATGAAAGAAAATTGCTCAGGGAAGAAAATCTTCCAAAACGAAGTTTTCCCTTAAGATGCTGGGCACATTTACCTTTAACTCATGTGACAATTTGAAGTTAGTGTGGTAATGCAAAACAACTGGGTTGATTGAAGTAAATCTCCTTATCAGGCCCAGAAAAGTAGTCTAGAATAGAGGACTGTTCATCTGATCATTTTGTCCTAACCTAAATCTAGCCTCCAAAGAGAAGAGGGCTGACATTGCACAGTGTTTAGAATTGTCATTGACCTTGGCAAGTCACTGACTTCATTGCCCGGCATGGTGTGGTTGAATGTTGCTGATGACTATACCTCTGATCAAAAGAGCTCACTGACTCACACATGTATTTTCCATCACACAAGTTTCAAGACTCTGATTCTGACTCTATAGGCCAACTACTGTGAGAGGCAATTTCCTAGCAGTAATATCTGTATCTTTGTCCAAAGTGAAGTTAATACAAGTAGTTAACGCATAAGAGTGGTGAAAACATTAAATTTGCAGCTGGATGATTTGGGTTCAAATACTGGATCCTCCATTTCATTGACTATGTGACATTGGGCAAGCTATTCTAATCAATTTGTGCCTCAGTTTCCTCAAATATACACAGAGATAATAGCACTTACCTCATATGGTTGTGAGGATTAAATGAGCTGGTTTTTTGTTTTAATTTTAAGTACTGTGCCTACCACAGAGAGGGCATTATATGTTTGTTAAAGAAATAAAGTAAATTTAGCAGATAAATACAAGTATATAAATACCTATGAGATATTACCTAAAGTTACTGAGTAAAGATAAATCCAAACAACAACAACAGGTCATCTTACAATCTATCAGGTATATATGAAGTAGCAGGGAATAAATTTCAGATTTCTTGAAAAATTTAAATAATGTAGACATAAAAATTTTATAGTTTTTTGGTCAATAGACTATTGCATTATAAAGTATTCCATTGGATAAAGTTCAAAAACCCTCATGATTCTTAGTATAATCAGAGTGTCTTTCCTGAAGTTAAGTTTAATGTCTTCAACAACCCATGAAATATTGCTTAAAACCTTTTAAGGAAACCGTTAATTGTATTCAAAGCATTCTAGGAGGACAGTGCCATATACAATCACATAGAAGAAAAATTCTAAGTTCTATAAATCCTACAAAAGTGTGAAAGTGTCCAGAGATCAACAAGTGCTATCTCCCCTAAACTCTATCATTTTTTTCCCAGGCCATGTCTTCATCAGATGTCTGCTTCTATGTAGGAACAAAATTATAGCACTCAGCTTTTAAAGAATAAATAAACCTAATAGAGAAATTTTGATGACTGTGCCTCACAATGACCTTACTGTTGGTTGTTTGCATGTTGTTTATTTTTAAAATAGAGAATGAGGCCCAAATTTCAAAGTAAATTATGAATCAAATCAATGCTAAAAGAAAAGGAAGGCCTAGCAACAGGACCTCATGTATACCTGCTTTAACCAAAGTATCATCATCACTTCTCAGTTGTTTCCCATGCTGATTAGATGTTTGAAGAAGCCCTCCAAAGTTCAGAGATTTTTTCTCTTCTCTGTGTTTTTAGGAATATATTTGAAAAAAATCAAATACTACTAAAAAAAAAAAAATCATCCCATGATTAGCAAGGCCAAAAACATTAGGTTGGAAAAGAAGGTCCATGTTATTGTAAAATGAATAAAAAATATTTTTCCATCTTTACTGTCACAACAGCACCAAGTAAAGAGAGTGAAATGCTTTTCATTTTTAAATGTTCAAATTATCATAGGACAGTCATCTCCTAACCCTATTCTCCCACCAGTACCCTCCCATCCCATGACAGAAATCAACAGCCAGTCTAATTCATGTTGTTGTCACATAGGCTATCCCTGGGCTTAGCTGTTCAAGGAGAGAATTGTACAGCCAAAGGAAGATGAGGCAAACTTTATAAAAGAAAGGAGTTGAATGAAAATCCTAAGCATACCTAAAGCTGAAACTCACTGACTTGGTCACAAAATGAGCTTAAGGGAAAAGGGAAATGTATTGGAAACATACAGGGTTATCTTTTGAAATCCAGGGTCAAAATATGCAGCTGGGCCTTTGAGAGACTAGGACTAAGAACAGGAGAGTCAGAAGGAGCCAACACAGCTGTTATTTCCAACATGTTTGTTTTAGGGAAACAAGATCTAGCATCTCCTTTTCTCTCTGCATATTGGCTTCATTCTTCAGTCTTGACGTGGACCTGCTTCCTCACTCTGCTTACAAATTAACCACTTGAGTAATATCATCATAAATTCCTGGGGAGAGAATCTGATTAGAGGAGACAAGCTTCCAGATTGGTTCTTATGGTTCAATGAGTGTTGGCTATTGGATTATGATAGTAGTGCTTGAGGAGGGTCGTGGCAATAGTTTACATCAAGAGTTGGCAAAATTCTTTTTTCTGTGAAGGGCCATATAGTAAATATTTTAGGCTTTGGGAACCAAGTGTCCTCAGTCAAAACTATTCACCTCTGATGTTATAGCACAAAAGCAGCCATAGGCAATCTATAAATGAATAGGTGTGGCTGTGTTCCAATAAAATTTTATTTACAAAAATAAGTTTTAAGCCAGACTTCTTTCACAGGCTATAATTTGCTGACTCCTCATCTACAGCTATAGTGTAAGTTGGAGAGGTCTTTAAGAAGGGGCTGAGGCAGATTGGAAAGGGTAATCATCCCAGATATACACACCAAGCTCTGAGCATTGGAAGCAGAGCCCTATAATAGTGAGGGGAACCTTAAGCCTGGTTGCAACTGTCAACTACTAAGTTGTAAATCATCAGCCTCATATTCAGAAAAGGGCATTCATTCTAGCACTAAAGACCCCACCCTGAGAACATGCGTGTATCCCCTCAGAATAGTTAGGAAAGAGATGGCACAGAAGGAAAGTGGCCATTTCAGCAGACTGGACTTGGAATAGAGAAAACCACACTGTTTTAGAAGGGGCAGATTTTCAGAAATGTATGCCCAACAAACTCATATCGAGCTACAGCATATCTAACTATGTTGGGAGTTATATATTGTAGAGAAAGTGGTAGATAAATTCATAAGGTAAAGTTAGAAAACAATGCAGTAGGCAATTTTAAGTCCTATTTTGAGCTAGGGAGGAAAAGATGGTATAAATATTACATGAAGTAGTATGCTGAAATGATATTCTGTCCATTTCCGCAAACCAGAAACTCAGTGTCTAATAACCTCGAAACCAGGTGTGATAAGTATGAAAGGGAGACTGGGGCCCCCACTGGAGCAGCCACCCTAACTGCACTGGAAGAGCTGAAGGCAAAAAATAAAAGACGTGTTTGTTCAATACATTCCCTAAGCAACTAGTGTGATCCAAGGGAGTTTGCAGGAATGGAATGCTTTCTTTAGTACTTTGCAGCCCTGATACGGTCAGAAAGACCCAGCTCTGCAATCATTGGAGGAAGACAATCAAAGATAGATTTCAGTGACTTCTCTTTGCAGCAGATTTTCTTTGTGTCCTCAATGGCTTCAATCAGTTCTCTGGTTTAAAGTTAGTTCCTTGGCAGAACTACTCTTCCCCTCTCTGCCATAATGAAAGACTGGAAAAGAGAGGGTGGTAGCAAATACTGAAGCAGGTGGATATTACAATTATTTTTATAATATTAAGTACTTGAGGGACACCTGGGTGGCTCAGTTGGTTAAGCCTCTGCCTTCGACTCAGGTTATGATCCCAGGGTCCTGGGATAGATACCCGCATCGGGCTATCTGCTCAGCAGGGAGCCTGTTTCCTCCACTCTCTCTGCTTGCCTCTCTGCCTACTTGTGATCTCTTTCTCTGTGAAATAAATAAAATCTTTTAAAAAAAATTAAGTACTTCATATTAAAAAATCACAAATTAAAAACAAATGGCTTCCAAATATAGTTTCACAATCTGGAGGCAATATAACATAATGGCTAAAAGCAAGCCCAAGTTTTGTGTCTGAGTGACTTATCCTCTCTGAGCCTCATTTTCCTCATCTGAGAAGTGGGAATAAGAGGAATTACTACCTCATAGAAATGTGTCTTTTAAGTGAGATAAAATCCATCAAGTGCTAAGCTGAGCAAATTTGTACTTATCATAAATACTAGTTATTATTATTATATTATCATTAACAACTGGGTAGCTAGAGAAGAGTGAAAGAGATATAAAACAATTACTGTGATGTATGTGAGACAATCAGGACTCCGAAATGTCAAAGAGCTTTTTATTACTTGTTGAGCTGGTGCTTACAATACTCCAGAGTCTTGACTACTTTGGCCTGAAGGAAAATGGTGATAACTAGTTTCGTTTATCATTGTCTTAAATGTTCTCCTTTATGTGGTAAGTTTCATTTTACCATGCCATAGGATTCCTTTGGAGTTAAAGAACATTTGATCCCTCATTATTCAGCAAATACACCCTATATAGGGGCATCCTATGCCACACACTTGAGATATATATTCATGGTAGAAACTCTGGCCTTGTCCTCCTCGGGGATTACTGCCTAATGTACGGGTATGTCCTGTTGGCAGAGTACCTTGGAGCTCAGCTGCTTCCTGGGAAAAAATGTTTACTTTTTCTCAGGAAAGATGAGAAGGTATTTACTGCAAAGATATTGAGTGGGTATGTATATTTCAGACCATAAATTCAGAAGGGACCAAAAGAAGGTAACTTTATTTTTCTACAAAGGAACTTAGTTTCTATCTATCTGTTAGGTAGTATCTGTTAGGTAGTAAAAGGCAGTCTTGGTTAGTTTGGAGTGAAGTCCCTATCATCTCCTGGTTTCCTCCCTCACTCTCTTCCATGGAGTTTCACCTCCTTCCCTGGACTTCATAGCATTAAGCTATCTGGGCAGGAGAGTTGTCTGGTCCTTGGGAGCCATCTCTTCACTCTGACATTCTCTGAAAGATTTATCACCACATTGTCTCCTCTGCCATTGCTATATCCTTACACCAACAACTGCAAGATCACCACTTGTCCATCTGACAGACACCTGCACATTCATCTTTCCCTTGAGACCTCATCAAGTCAACCAGTTTTCCCTGTCAGCTACTGTTTGCACCCTTCCCAGATTTACGAGAAATAATTGCCTACCTATTCTGAGGCTGTCTCGGGATGTCTCTTGGGGGCTACATTGCTGGAGTTCTATGCTGAGTCTCAAGATATCTAAGGAAGGCAAGCATAGAGACAGAGCCAGCTCTAGAATGCAGTTGAGTTGCTCTGGGTAGCTACAGTGTTGATACCTATGAGAAGGTGAGGAGAAGGTATCTGTGGTAACAAGGGCAGATCTAAATTTCAATATAAAGGGAATGGCCAGAATAAAAAATGCATAACACATCACAGACTAAAAAGAGAAAACAGGTTTAGAAGGCAAATCCTCAAAATATTCTTTGAATCAGATGTTGGTAAGGAAGAGACTTCACCTGAGCCCACCAAGTGAAGGCAGCTGCAGGACACCTGAACCCTTTCAGATAGCCTCATTGGCTGAGTTCCACCATTCACCGATGGCTCCTTCGTTTCTCTCAGATTCACAACCTGGACCTTTGGCCCATAGGATTACACAGTCCTGAGAAAATTTTCTCATGTTTCCTGGGCCCCAAAGTCTCATTTCTACAAGAAATTCAATTTCTTTATTAATTTTCTATGAGAGATATACTGCAAAATGATGGTTTCTCTTCCCACTGGGAAAAACTACTTGAGAAAACTAAATAAATTTCCAAAGCTATTAGCGAATACAAAACTAAAACACAGGAAATTACATGGCTTTAAGGAATTTTTCATCAGCCTATAACATTCTGATGAATTATCTCTCTCTGCCAAGAGAACAGTAATAGTTGCAATAGACCCCAAAGGTCCCTCCCGTGAAAGCCCTCCCCTGACTCCTAATTGCCAATATTGGATACAGAAACTATGTCTTTCTAAAGTAAGTTTCTTTCCCTCCATTACATATATGTACTTCAAGAATGATACAGATATTTTTAATCACACTTATTTTTTAATGCATTATATTTGGAACTTGTCAAACATATACGTATCGGTAATGAGCGTAGATCTCTCCAGACTTAGTTATGGTGTGCTTTATGACTTCACAGGTGCTCTTTTGGATCCATTACATTCTTGAGACCAGTTCTCTCTTTCTGAAATGTAACCATCAAATATGGGCAGAGGAAATAAAGAGGATGATCTCAGAGAGGGGGAGGGGAATTTCCATCTAGCTATTCTAGCTTGACGGGTCACTTCTTCCATTCAACAGATAATTCTGTTTAAAAACCAAAGCTGGTCATCAGGGATTTGAATGTACTCTCTTCAGGATGGCTCCCGATAGACCTTGGTTAATCCTTATTTTCACCCCAGACTGAGGGAGTCATTTTTTTCAAAAGAATTAAGATAGCATCTAAATGTTGGAGAACCTGGAGGCTCAGTCCTGGTTCCTTTTCTCACTTCTTAAGCTCTCTACATAGGTAGTCCTATCACAGTAAATATGATCTATATGCTGATGGATTACAAATATATTTCACTATGTCCAACCTCTCCAATAAAACCAGGCTTCTATATCCAAATTCCCCATTTTCATTGGATTGTTGCCCTGCAATTCAACTTCTTATTTCCAAATCAGAAACCTCGGTCCACAGATACTCTGCCTACTAAAGCTATACTTATTCTGATATTCTTTATGTCAGTAAATGATATCTCCATCCATCCATTTTACCTAAAACCCAGATAACATCCATAAACAATTCCTGTCAATTATATTTCCAAAATATATCCTCCTCCATAGTTACTCCCTTTCTCTGTGACACCACCTATCACCTGGATATCTATAATAGCCTCTTCCTACCTTATACTCTGTTTTCCACTCATTCACCAGAATGATTCCTTTAAAAAAAAAATTTTTTATTTGAGAGAGAGAGAGAGAGCTATAGTAGGGAGAGGGGGAAAGGCAGAGGGTAAGCAGACTCCCTGCTGGGTGGGGAGCCCGACACAGGGTTCAAACCCAGGACACCTAGACCATGACCTGATCTGAAGTCAGACACTTAACTAACTGAGCCACCCAGGCACCCCACTGGATTTCTTTTCTTTTTTTTTTTTTTTTAAGATTTTTATTTATTTATTTGACAGATAGAGATCACAAGTAGGCAGAGAGACAAAGAGAGAGAGAGGAAGAGGAAGGCGGCTCTCCTCGGAGCAGAGAGCCCGATGCGGCGTTCTATCCCAGGACCCTGAGATCATGACCTGAGCCGAAGGCAGATGCTTTAGCCCACTGAACCACCCAGGTGCCCCAACTGGTTTTCTTTAAATTTAAAACATATATCATTACTAAAATCCTTCAGTTGCTTCCCTTTGTCCCTAAAATAAAATCATAATCCCATACCACAACTTAAGCCTTGCTTGACCTGGCCTCTTCCTATCTCTCTGACAGAACCTTCTTTATTACTTCTATTTTTGGCTACAATGAGCTTGTTTCTGCCTCAGGACATTGATATATGCCAATTGCTTTACCAAGAATGTCCTTGCTATGCAGTTTGTATGTTTATTTTTTCTGTTTTCTTTGGCTTTTAATGGCTGCTTTAATCTCATCATTTTGGTCTCAGTGAACTTGTCACCTTCCCAGAGATCCCTTCCTTGTCCATCTTTCTAAGGTAGTTTCAATGACAACCTTCTTACTACATTATTTGCACTGACTCTATAATCATATCTATCTGGGTTTTCTTTTTTCCATACAATATGCTACTCTCTAAGCTGTTCAATTGTTTATTGTCTGTCGATCACAATCTCCACTGAGCTCTATAAAGTAAGAAACTTGTCTTTTGTTAAATCCTTCTCAAGGGTGACATGTTAGTGCCAGTTTATCTGGAAGTTCCCCAGTCTTAATACCAAAAGTCATGTTTTAGGAACTGCCCCAGACCCCAGCAGGCTGGAAAGTTGTTCATCCTATTGACTGAGTATAGGTACTTGATAAATGTTGCCCAAAAAAATGCATTTAGTGACAATCTCAGTAAAAATAATTTTTGAATACTAAGCACAATAATTTCTTATCATGGAAAAAAAACTAACTTTATGAAAGTTCCATGTTGCTCTAAATATTAAAGAAATTTAAAAATAGTTTGCAAAGATAAAAGTTAAACTGGTTGTCAACAGTTTCATTGGGAAATATGGAAATCAAAATAAGTTTGGAACAAAATATTCAAAAGTTAAAATATGATCTTGGGACCAAGGAAATCTAATGAGAAAAAAACCAAAATGTTTATATTGAAATCTATAACTAGACTTGCAGTTCCTAAAATGTAGTTTGAGTAAATGGTCCAATAATATGCAAGAAGGGAGAAAAAGTTGGGAATGCAAAAGATACAATATGTCCTTGGACATTCTTAACACATGTATTTGAGGGCTCTGAGAAGTCAGAGAGCAAAGACTCCTTTTCAGCACTGATTAACCCAGGGTTTTACATATTTGACTATGGAATACTTTTTAAAATTTTTAACATTTTAATATAGAATAGTATTCAGGAATATGTTTTGGGAAATGTGGCCATAAACCATAATACTCTAACCATTAACTGGGATCCACCATGAAATTTTCAAAGTCTAATGTATTAGACATCCAAGCTCTGTCCCAATCTGTCTTTTCATGGTCTGCAGAGATTTGCAGCAGGCAAAGGAGTGCTAATGTCAGTACCATTCCTTTAGAATGGACTTGCTGTCAGCACTTCCAGCCCCGTGATCTGAGGTCCGAAGGGAAATTAAGGCAGCTCTTCATGAAAAGTTGGCAAAATGGAATACTCGCCATCTGGAATTGATGAAAAAGGAAATGAATGCCATGGAACTTATAAGCAATTAGATTATGAAGAGGCAGATGTTTGGCTAAAGCTCTATCAAAAGGAGTTAAAAGTCAGTCTGTGAGATTGAAAAGAAGAATAAGAATATAGAGTTTACTGCTCAGTAATTACGTTCAAAACTATAGCAATATGTTAGGTTAGTTTATTATTTATTAATAAAATTATTGAGCCACATGTTATATTAAGTGAGCATCATCAAAGATTCGTGAAGGGTCACCAGAAAAGGGTCATTTGTAAAAAAGCAGCATTCAACAACAACAACAAAGAGTAAATCAAGAAATAAGCAATCTTAAAAAAAATTTTTTTTAAATAATTTTAAAAAGATATAAGTAATCTGAAAGCAACAGTTTTGGGTGACATTTAGCAAATTAAGCTTTGCTTAGTACAATACACTTATTTCAGAAATGTTGAAGTAAGTCACAGTTTAAAGAATTATATCTTGGAATGAAATAACATATAGAATGTACAAAGAAATTTTGTGCTGAGTGTAAAAACACTTGGTTTTTTTGTTTGTTTGTTTGTTTGTTTTTTGTCTTAAGACTGGAGGATGAAGAATAAATAGTGGTAAACAAAGTGATTCAGGAAGTGGATTGCTATTTCCAAGGAAAGCTAAGAGATTTAAAATTCAGAATGAATAAGAGATTGTTATAAATATTTTAAGCGGGGAAAGAAAAAAAAAGTGCATGTGAGCTCTTTAATAAGTGAGGACTAGTAAATCCATGGTGAGTAAAATGCTGAGACATTGAATTCATTTAATTGTTCTTTAGGTTAAAAAAAAAAAATTACAAAAGCAAAAGAGCCTTTCAGGAGAGGTAAGTGGCAAATGAGAATGATATGATCCCTTCGGGAAGATGAGGAGAACATCCTCAATTAGGAAAGAAAGGTAATGACCAGGAAGGGGCAGCAGGGGTGAGCTTCATACAAACTTCATTTATTTGGCTCCCTGAAATCTCTAACTTTTGATTGTTGAAACTGATTCATAGTTGTCTCATTCCCTACAAACTACGTGGAAGACAGGGTTTGCTAAGCAAATCACTAGTGTAAATACAATTTAAAAAATACTGTTTAAACAAATCTGGCAGGTACTTTGCTTGGCAACCCTTGGCTAGCCATTAATCGGTGTTACTAATTAACTTACTTCTTCTGCCATCTGCTCTTTCTTCTTCACAGTCTGTCCCTAGGAGAGTGCATCTATTCTTGTGACTTTTCCTATCACTACTTTGCTGATGACGCGCAAACACACGTAGCTATCTCTCTATTCGTTCCAAGTGCTCGTCTCAGAATTTCAAAAACCAGATCAAATTCCATGTGCACAAAGCCAAATGCATTGTGTTTTTTTCTTGAAAAACTACCACCTGCCCTAACTTTCTCTCTTTTGTTGATGGCACCATCATCCTTCCAACAAGTCAGTTGTAGCTTTTTGAAGCAACTCAGAATTATATTCTTCCTCATAGTTCACGTGTACTGAGTTCCCAATTTCTCCATGCCTAGGCTGTAGACCCATAATGTATACTGGAATGCCACCTCAGGTCCCTGACTCCTACTTTTCCCCAGGACACACTTTATCTATAGTTTTGACTGTGTCACTTTCCTACCAGAAATCTGCCACACCCTATCAGTTAACAGAGGTGATAAGAGCATGGATTCTAGAGCCAGACAGCTTGCATTGAAACCCCAGTTCTGTGACATCTTAGATATAAGGCCTTTGGCAAATGATTCAAACCATCTGTGCTTTGTTTTCTTCTTCTGTAAAACAGGGATAATAATTAAATTTATAGCGTAGTGTTGTGACAAGCATTAAATGGGTTAATATATTAAAAGCATTTAGAACAATGCCTGGTGCACACTGTGCAATATATTAACTATTCTTAGCTAAATATTAGGTATTATTATTATGACAAAACTTCTCTGCTTAATTTCCAAGGTCCCCTAAGTGAACTTCACCTCAACTTAATATAATTATTTCAGGTGGTTTTATAATATGAACTTCCATACATTAGCCTGGGCCATTTCATCATTACATCTGAGTTCCTGCCTCTCTGCGTTCCCTCCAAGGAATATCTGTGTTTCCCATCCCTCAAAGCCTCCCTGGCTCTTCTCCTACCCCCCAGTACAGCACCTTCAGCCTGAATGGTCACTGTTTGCTGAGATTCCTCAAATATTTATGGATAAGAGTTTGGGTTTTAATTACATATTATTTTATGTAATTATTGTTTCCATTGTATGGTTCTTGTTTTTCTTCTATATAGTATGTGTGTTAAAAAGAAAGGCCTAGGGGTGCCTGGGTGGCTCAGTGGGTTAAAGCCTCTGCCTTCGGCTCGGGTCATGATCCCAGGGTCCTGGGATTGAGCCCCGCGTCGGGCTCTCTGCTCGGCGGGGAGCCTGCTTCCTCCTCTCTCTCTGCCTGCCTCTCTGCCTACTTGTGATCTCTCTCCCTGTCAAATAAATTAATTAATTAATTAATTTAAAAAAAAAAAAGAAAGGCCTAGACTCACGTCAGACAAACTAATTCTAGGATCTCAGCCAGTGATTCAAGGCCTGTGTTTCTCACTGCTTTCATTCATCAAAGTACCTGGCATGTCATAAGCACTTAATAAATATATGACAGATAAATGAATAAATGGAGAAAAACAAAGAGGGAGAATGGAAGGGTACATTATCAAAAAGGTGCATTTCAACTAGCATCTAATTCAGATCTGTAGCTTTTTTTTTCCCTCTGCCGTATCTCAGAACAGTGCTGAGAAAAGCAAATGAGTAGTGGCAGAGAAATTGATTGATCAATGCCTGTGATGGGCAGTTTACTTATATCTCATTTAACCTCCTATGGAACAGGTATTATTAACATCATTTTATTTATTTTTTTTCAAGATTTTAATTTTTTGTTAATTTTTGCAAGAGAGTGAGAGAAGGAGCGAGAAAGTGAGCAGGGGCAGCAGGGAAGGGCAGAGCGAGAAGCAGACTCCCCACTGAGCAGGGAGCCCAATGTGGGGCTTGATCCCAGGACCCTGGGATCATGACCTGAGCCAAAGGCAGACATTTAACCTACTGAGCCACCCAGGCACCCTTAATATCATTTGATAAAGAAAGAGTTTACGTTCAGAAATAGAACAAAACTGGAAAAAGTGGATTTCATTGGAGAGTTCCAGAACTTGTTCAGATTCAAATCCTGAACATCTGGAAGGAAAAACACATTCCTTTCCATTGCCCCTCATTACCTTTCATGGTAGTCACTCAGTAAACAGTTCTGACAGTTCAGATTACTTCATACAAATGAGTCGCATTTATTTTAATATATGCATATTTTATCATGTCAGACTACACATTCTATAATATTTAGGGAATTAATATTGTATATTTTAGAAAATTTAACAATTTTTTCATAATTTCCCTATATTATCCAAATTGGTAAATGCTCAGTGAGCTTAATAAGCTAAAAATGTGTGTTGGCTTATGCTCTTTTGTATCCTAGGCTAATTTTCTTAAGCGTCTGCATCTAATTTACCAGGCATCACTAATTAGGACAGCAGCTATCAGTTAAATAAATCAGTTGCAAACCTGAAGCACCTCACAGGCAAATTACCAATTTAGTGATTATTGACTAAATACAGTTAAGTACAGGTGTTGAAGAAATTTCCTACTTCACTCTATAAGTCATGGGTATCTTGGAAAGTAGATGAGAAAAGAAACAAAAGCCAGAAAGTTATAAAAGGGAAATGCAGTTAAGATAAACATTATGTTAAAAAGAAAAGCAATAGCAGGAGTTATCACTAGATGCAATGATGAAAGCTGAGATGGCGTTGGACATGCCAGCCAGCTAAGCTGTTTCGTAACTATATGACACAGGACAGCCACTTTACCTCCTTCTCTAAGTCTCCAGTCTGCCATCTGTAAGATTTGTTACCTAACTTGCATGTGTGCATATATGTGTACACTGTTTACCCAACTTGCCTCCATGTAAAATATATTAATAATATTCTATGCATCGTGTCTATTTGTTTGACTTGTAAAGTATAAAGGGATATTAAATATTATACACTAATATTAAACACTAATATAAATATTAATTGAAAGATTAGAGTTTCCAGAAGAGAATAAGATAAAAGCTTGCTCTATCAATGGGATGTTTTAAAAAACAGTAGTCAAATATGAAGAATTCTTCACAGACATTATTAGAAAGTAATAAAATTACTTCAGTGATTGTAGTATGTTTTAAGCAAGACTTCTTGAAACAATGCTACCAAATTTTTGCAAGGAAATATTCATTTTGATATGACTGCACAATACATAGCTTGAAAACTATTCAAAAGACATCTTTGCATGGTGAGAAATAAAAGTAAAAAAGAAAGAATTCCATAAACTATTGTGAACCACAGAGCTGGATTCAAGCTCTTTTTAATGTTCATATAATCTTAAATGACATTGCCAGATTGTGTCCTCAAATACAAGGAATACCTATGTAGATAATAAGAGAAAAATAATAAACACCTTATGCATGCAATGTCACAACCCGGAAAAGCACAGAGGAGACCACTAGACCCTCCCTGCCTCCTTGAGTGATATGAACCTCAAATCAAATACTAGGGATATTAACTGAAATAGCCCCCTGATTCAGCTTTGTATCATTTCTCAATATGAACCACCCTCTTTAATTCCATAATTTCTTCAGTTTATTCTTTTGAATATTTGCTCCTTAAAAGCAGGACTAAAAGAGGAAATTAGTGTTCATGTATAGATCCCTCATCTACTGTCAACTAGTCCTTGAGTTCCTTCATTGACTGAATGGTAAGGACTCATGAGAATTAAACAATTGTTGATGCAAAGTTCACAGTCATCCAGAGTTTATAACATTTTTACATACCCTGGAAATCCCACCTATGCCTTAAGAAAAGATACTTAAGGCAAAGTCTCCTTAATAAATCTCGTAGATATTTTTGTGATAAAAACAAAGGTAGGAAGATCATTTGCATTCATTGAAATGTAGTTTTGTAGTGTATCTTACCAAATTTCAGATTTTTGGTTCAAATTTTATCTAAAGGGGGAAAGGACTAGCAGCACCTCAAGCACAGTTGAGTGTTTTAACTGTGCCCATGTGGATAGAGCTGAATTAATGAGGTAGCACCAAATGGCCAGTCTATGAAAAACAGGGGAAATGGAGGAGCAAGGATATGAGGAGTAGTTGGTCAGAGCAGAGAAGAAAGTATTGATGGAATCTCTTCCCACACTTGGCAGTTGTGCAGCTGACGATTTCTTCTTTCACAAGGAAAAGGCACATTTTGCCCATTACATACATCATCTACCGGTGGCCTGGTTGTTTCTTCAGAAAAAGAAAACGTGTTTGTGTTGAAAGTAATAAGATGGATTCATGCAAGGCAAACGATTTACCTGAGACTCTTTCCAAAACGCACGTGGTAAGGAATATTCTGACAGAGATAGAACACATGAGCCAATTCAATTAATCATGATATAAGGCCTTAAAGATAGGGGTGCCTGCGTGGCTCAGTGGGTTAAGTGTCTGACTCTTGATTTCAGCTCAGGTCATGATCTCAAGGTCGTGGGGTCAAGCCCTGTGTAGGGCTCCATGCTGAGCATGGGTCTTGCTGAAGATTCCCTCTCTCCCTCTCCCTCTGCCTCTCTTTTCCCCCATCTCTAAAATAAAACATACAGACTTGAACATAATGTTTTTAGGAAGCACCATTTGCATGGATGAGCGTATCAGTTCTGTGATATCTTTGTTGAAAAACAGCAACTCCTTTTTTAACTCTTATACTAAGACTGCCTATTATGGCTGTCTGCCTTATCTATAGCTTTTACTTTTCTTGAAATTTTCTAAAACAACATTCTCTTCATCTGATCATAAGAACCCCCAGTACAGCTTCCTCAGCCCCATTACAAAGTTACTCAATCAGAAACTTTCCCAGAGAATTTTTAATTACCAAGTAATTTTGATGATGAGTACATTTGAGCTGTCACAAAATCTTTCTGTGACCTTTTTTGACCTTGATGCTGTATCCTATTGTCCTAATATGCATATATCAAGTTGAGGGAGCCAAAAGCATATCACTTTAATTTAAATTGGTTATCAATGCTGTAGGAATAATTGTATCATTATTTTCCTCTTATGGTATAAGGTGAAAAATTTTAATATTAGAATTATGAGGGCCTTTTTCTAATGGATATAATGTATAATATTATTAAATATCAAATGGTATGTTTTAACTCATTTCCTTCAAACCATTCAAGAAAAGAGGGAATGGGAAGCAACCCTTGGGGAGAAGACAAACAATTACAGATCATGTTTTTCTTCTGTTTAGCATGAGCCAGAAAGTCAAAAAACCCATTCTGTGTCATAAAGTGAAATTTTGCATGGTCCATTGAACTTAAAAGTTTTGTAGAAAAAGTCTGACCAACAACAATTTTAAGGAGAGAATACAGGTTTCTGGGACACAAATATCTCAAGAAACTGCCTACTTCACATGCAAGTCTTTACCCATGAAAGTCTCTAAGTCAGAACAGTAACCATCACTCCTAAAGATTTCCAAAGCCAAGGACTCCCTGGGATTACTGCCCTATGACTTCTATATTGTAACTTTTTCTTATGTATTGAATATATCTCTTACCAAAGTTCAAAATTAACTAGGTTTGTTCATTTGGACACACTTTCATTATAAATTTGACAATGAAGAATTTCAGGGAAAAAAAGAGCTACAATCAGCTGTCAAATCTAACTGTGCATCTGAATTCTTCCTATAAGATTTTTTCAAGACCATCATTTAGCTTTGGCTTGTACATTTTCAGCAAGGCAGCGTGTAGATCTTTGCCACTTTCTCCTTTCTTGTTTGAACAAGTCTGTCTTCCTGTAACTTTGCTCCTAGTTCAACTCCCTGAAGTTACCCTGACAAAGCTTGATTCTTCTTCCATTTGCCATTTCCTACAAATAACACCCATCAGCTCAATTTGAAGCTTATAATCTGGTTAAATTTCTTTAGTAGCTTTGCCTCTTTCCTTTATATGATATTGTTTTCTGCTTATCACATCCTAGTTTGTTTTTGTCCTACGAATTGTGAAAACCCAATAATATCCCAAGAGAGCTACTGGGGGAGGTCCTTGAGAGGACATGACCTCTGGTCAATGCACTAGCTGGACCCAGGCAATTGAGGGCTCTTCACCAGCTTCCCTGTCCTTGAAATGTACATTCTGCCCACCATTCCCACAGCTACACTGTTTTCAAGGACATAGCCTTTAGAAAGCAATATGTTGTTGACACCATCTGGCCCGAATGTCGTAAGACCTCTGTGTAAACTTTTAAGATTCTGGCAGGCACATATGGAGATCTACTCATCTTTTGACTGCCCAAGACCATCTTGGTATGTAAGTTCCCTCATTAATTAAACCTGCCACATACCAGTCTGGAGTAGACAAGGCTTAAGAAAATTACTAGAAGTTCCACAGAAGGATAAGTTGGAGCCACAGATCATTATCCTTTGTGAGAAATATAACCAGTTACAAATCTTCTAATTGTACCAACATTCATCTCTATTTCTCCACCATGTCCTGGAGTTTACTATAGAATGCCTTTTCCAGAAGAAATATAGCTATAGAAAATTTTGAAAGTCAGAAAAAATTATGATTGGGTGGAAATTTCTAAGTCACCTAATATCCTTTACAGAAGAACTTTTAAACAGTCAAACTTCAATAATCCTCTTCTATGGATATGTATTTAGTATTTATTCAACTCCCTTGTGCTACTGCAAGTCTTCTGAAGGAAAAAAATCTCAATGTAGTATCATTTGTTCATCAAAGAAGTAGACAAATTTTTCTTTTAGAAAAGTGAAACCTTCTTAAACAACAATCATGGAAAGCAGAAATGGATTGCAGTTGATATTACTAGCAAACCAAAGACTCCTGAAAGCAACATGGTACACCTTCCAAATCTCTGCCAGGAGCTCTGTGCATTAGCAGATAATGAAAGCAAGATTTCTAGATAAAAATAGAATGTAGAACCAAGTATGTCACCTTTTTCACATGTGACAATTTACTCTCAAAACCAAGAGAAACAAACTCCAGCTGGCAGTGAGTAGAGAACTAGGCAGGTGGAGAAGAAGCTATTGGATCCTTCAGGTGGTTCTCTTCCTGGCATCAAGTTCACACATTTCAGCTGGCTTTGAAGATTTCCCAAGTTCCTCAGAATCTGGGGCTCCAATTCAGAAAGCCAGTTCATCCATTATTCATCATGACTTCACACCAAATTTCTAAATTAGTATCTGACCTGGAAAAAGAAAAGGCTGCTCCTTTAAATTTGAGGAGTTGTGCAATAATGTGATGGAAGGTAACACAATGTGACAGATCAAAAGAAGGGCGCGGTTGAAATCTCGAAACCCAAGTTGAGATTTTTTTTTTTAACTCACACATAAAAAAATCTAGTTGCCAACCATTCCTAAATACTCCAATCTCCAGCTGTCAAAATGATAATTATCAAAGGAAAAAAGTGCATTAGAAACTGCTGTAAATTCCCACCATGCTTTCTAATACAAAGTTTGACATTGTTTCCTCTGACTTCTTACTATGGACAAGAGCTGAGTTCTTATAATTTGGGCTTACAGAGAAAGTCTTTTTGCTAAAATAAATGAAAAAACGAGACCAGACTAAGCTAATCCCCTGGTGCAAATATCCCATTTCTTTCTTTTGGTCCTAAGAAGTATATTTCAAGGAAGTCTAATAGTTATATAACCAATGCCATTAGGTGGTTTTCAGCTGGATTTGTTTTTATGACAGGGTCAAGCTCAGCCTGTAGCAGCACAAGTAATAAGTGAAATGCAAATGTTCGAAGTATTTGCTGTTGCAAGTCAAAGAGAATCTATTTACAGAGAGCATAGCTGGAATGTGGAACTCATAGGAAAAGAGGGCTCTCTGAGCCTGTGGAACCAAAGATTGCTGTTGTCAGTTCAAATAATAGGACCACACACAAGTGCGTTAATTGCCAGAAGGCAGGTCTGAGAGGTTCTCTTAATTAGGATGAATGGTTTCTACCCAAATTTTTCAGCTTACTGTCAGGGTTTTCATTGTATTCACTGAAGCTGGCTCATTTAAGAGCCAGGTTTGAATGTGGTGTGCAGCGAATGTAAATGATCCCAAGCTGAGGGACCTCTACAGACAGACCCAGGTAGTCTTATTACCAATGCTAATAACACTCAGCTTGTCAAGTGTTGGGCTGCATGTGTCCTGGGTTTTGACATCTCTGCATTTCTGCACATTGTGTACAGATGTGCTAAGGGTCTTGACTCGCAGGGAGAATTTCAACACTGAGTCTTAACAGCAGGACAGAAAGTCATGCCCACTGTGTGATAAACATAGCAGTGTGTGCTGTGTAGACGACTGGAAATGTCCACTACACCCTGTCCACCACACTAAGACCTGCATGAAGGAATGACAGGAGGTCAGATGAAGAATCAGCTAAGGGGTCTGAATAAAACATACAGCCAAAGTGATGGAAATAAAGCAGACCCAATGGCCTCTCTTCAGTAGGACCCCATTACGTTCTTCAAAATGAATGTATAAATAACCAAGCGAAATAAACACTGCATTTTCCTTAATGGACAAAATTAGACTATAAATAATAGAAAGGTTCCTTTTACACCTGCTAAGTGAAATCAGTTTCAATGAAGTACCTCTCTAACTTACCACTGATATGATTAGGGATGCTAGATTTCTAGCATAAAACTGGGTAGATGGAGCGATACAAAAAATATAAATATCACAGGATCTTTGCCTTTGAGGGACTCAAAAACATTATTTATACTACATGTAATGACTAAGCAGTCATGGGCAAAGCAATCTCCTGGGTTCTGGAGACAAAGGAAAAGGAAATTAGAAAGTAAGAGCCATCCTAATCTCCCTGGCACCCTCGGCAGGAGGAAAAAAGATGACTGATTACAACTTGGTGTGGGAAATGGAACCTGAAGTCAGGGGAGAAATGTCTTCTTTGGATGGAGGTCTTAGGTTTTATTTTTAAATAAATCAGATTTCAAATTATGACTCTACCGCTCACTAGCCACATCCTTTGAACAAGGTACAGTTGTCTCATGTTTAAAATAGTGATGGCAAAACTCAACTCCTAAATTATTGTAAGGATGGGGAGAAACAATACACACAAAGCACTTGAGAGAGGACCTGTCCTTATTAATATACACATACAGTGTTTCTATCATCTCAGAAAGAACAATCTCCACACTCTTCTCAACGTTCCAGGGAGTCTTAAAAATGGCTGATGTCAACATCTCCCTGAGAAAAGAAGATTGCCAGTTTCCATTAAGAGACATGATAGGATTGGAAGTTAAGAAGCTCTGAGTATATAGTTGAGCCACCCCATACACAAACCATACCAGTGATTCCCCATCAGGAGTCCTGAACCTACATCCAGGGTCAAGATGGACATGGGGCATGCAGCTATTTCAAATCTTTTTGTACCTTTTTATTTTGGTTAGGTATCAAACATACAGAAAAGTTATAAGGAACTCCTGTGCACCCTTTGTCTGGTTTCACCAAAGGTTTATATTTTGCTCCACTTACTCCTTCATCCTGGACCATTCCAGAGTAGGCTGGAGATAAAATGTCCCTCTGTCCCTCTACACTTCAGTATGTATTTCCTAAGAACTAGGACATTCTCTTGCACAGCCACAATACAATGATCAAAATCAAGAAATTTAACATTTATACATTACTATCATCTAATCCATAGTACATGTTCAATTTTTGACAATTGTTTCAATAATATCCCTCACTACCTTATTTTTCCTGGTCCAGAATCCATTCAGGATCACACATTGCATTTATTGTCTATTTGATTTCCTTTAATCTGGGAAAGCTCTTCAAACTTTCTACTTCGAAAGTAGTTATTTTTGTCAAATATGTCTCAGTTTAATTTATTCAATGTTTCTCCATAATTCAGCTTAGGTTGGGTATCTTGCACAGGAATAAGAGAATTGGTACTATTTCTTCTTAGTGTATAAGGTCAGGAGGCACATGAAATTCATTCTAATACTGAACACTCCCAGTTTTGATCACTTAGATAAAATGATATCTGCCAGATTTCTTCCTCAAAAAGTTAATGTGTTTTTTTTTTTCTTTGCAACCAAAAAAATACTTGTGGGGAGATAATTATTTTGATCCTCATCAAACTTTCCCTCTCTTGTCTTAGCATCCATGGATGATTGCTAACTTCTTTAACTGCCATGCCACAGTCTGAAAGAGATTTCTCTTCTTCCCCTTTTATTTATTTAATTATTTATTGATGTAAATCCGAACTCATGTATTCCTATTTAATGAACTATAGTCTATTGTTATCATTATTGATTTTTTAAGGCTTTTAATAAAATTTTTTATTTTTTATAAACATATATTTTTATCCCCAGGGGTACAGGTCTGTGAATCACCAGGTTTACACACTTCACAGCACTCACCAAAGCACATACCCTCCCCAATGTCCATAATCCCACCCCCTTCTCCTAAACCCGTATTTGGGGAATTTTTTGATAACCAGTTCAATTTCATTACTTGTTAATAGTCTCTTAAGATCATTTGTATTTGTCTGGTATCAGTTATATCTTCTCTTTCATTTCTAACTTTATTTAGTTGGATTTTCTATTCTTTTTCTTGAGTCTGGCTAGAGGTTTTTAATTTTGTTTATTCTTTCAAAAAACCAGCTTTTAGGTTCATTGATCTTTTCTTTTTTTTTTAAGATTTTATTTATTTTATTTGACAGACAGAGATTACAAGTAGGCAGAGAGGCAGGCGGAGAGAGGGAGGAGGAAGCAGGCTCCCCGCTGAGCAGAGAGCCTGATGCGGGCCTCGATCCCAGGACCCTGAGATCATGACCTGAGCCGAAGGCAGCGGCTTAACCCACTGAGCCACCCAGGCGCCCTCATTGATCTTTT
>NC_081558.1:161643352-161823784 GCF_022355385.1 Mustela nigripes | reverse complement strand
CCCCCTTCTCCTAAACCCCCTCCCCCCAGCAACCCTCAGTTTGTTTTATGAGATTAAGAGTCACTTATGGTTTGTCTCCCTCCCAATCCCATCTTGATCATTATTGATTTTTACACTTACATTGTTTCAGGTTTGGCTAGTGGATCTTCTCAAGATGTATTAATATATCTGCACAATTCTTTAAGTGTTCCCTCACTTCCTGGCACACAGATGTTCCCCGTTCTTCTTGCACTCTTCATGCCCCAGTCCCAGAGCCAGTCATTTACCTAAAAGTCCTGCATGAATCAGCCAATATTTGGGCACTAGTTGTGTTCATTGATACTGTTGTGTCACTGTTTTCTAGGTTCTCTCAGCAGCAGACAATGCTAGAATATGTATAATAGACATGTAATTTTTAAAAATATTATAAATGCATATTCACTCAAAATTATGGATTCATACTTTATCAATTCCAATCCAAAACTATAGTATACATTCAAATCTTAAGCTTTTAAATATTTATAAACCTGTCATTAACTGACTGCCCTTATTGTCATCATTGTCCTTACTCATTTGCTTAATCCTAGAAGTCACAAAAAGTAGTTTCAGAATTGATAGCACTGCAAAAAGGAAACCTACCAATCAGAGTTCAGTATTTTTATGGGGGGGGGGGGTAGGTAAAATCTGTACATAATGAAATGCATAACTCTTAAGTGTATAATTTAATTAGTTTTGACATAGGCATATATTCCTATAACCCTCCACCCTTATCAATCTAAAAAATGTTTCCACTCTTTCAGAAAGATCCTTGTGCTCCTTTCAAATAAATCTCCTACTCCTAGAGCAACCACTTCTCTGCTTTTATTTACCATGAATTAGTTTTTCTATTCTAGAACTTCACATAAAAAAGTTCACATAAAAGAGTTGCACAATATACACTCTTTTGTGTCTATCTTCCTTTGTTCAGCATTTCTGTGAGATTCATATGTGTGTTATTTTATATCAGTAGTTTATTCCTGACTAGTATTCTGTTATATGGTTATATTATAATTTGTTTCTCAATTCTCCTGGTAATGAATATCTGGAGTATTTCCAGTTTGGGGCTATTATGAATAAGCTGCTATGAACATTTATGTACAAGTCTGTTTTGGAAATATGCTTTAATTTGTTTTGGAAACAGCTAGAAAATAAATTGCAGAGTCAGAGAGTAGGTCTGTTTAACTCCATAAGAAACTGCCATATGTTTTTGCCCAAGTTATTGTATCATTGAGCACTCCCAAATGATAGTTCCATTCATTCCATCTATTCTATCACCAAATTCTATTTCAACTAAATTTTCACCAAAATTTGATAATCAGTTGTTTTCATTTTAGTCACTACAGTGGGTATATAGAATTATCTCATTGTAGTTCCAGTGTTCATTTCTCTGAAAACTAATGATGTTGATTGCATTTCAGGTACCTATTTGAAGCATCCATTCAAGTCTTTTGCTTATTGTCCATTAGGTTGTCTTATAATTGTATCATAGTATATATTATGTATTCTAGATACAAGTCCTCTTTTGAAATATATGTTTAGCAAATTTTTTCCCAGTGTACAGATTATTTATTTGCTTAAATGTGTCTTTTGATGAGTATATATTTTTAAGTTTGAGGGTCCCCTTCAAGTATTCTACAGAATACTGACCAGTGCGTGCATTCAAGGAAACTAACAAAAGCCGGAGAAAATTTTCCCAAGAGGATAAAACAGAACAATCCTCAAAGTCTGCATAAGAATGCTAGTAATACCTCTCCCCACTACTCAGACTATAAAACCTTCATGTGGACATTAGGAAGAATAAGATTTTGTTTCATTATTGAGAAATAATTCTAGATTCAATACTGCTCTGGTCCACCTAAAAAATTAAAGAAGTGAGAACCAAAAGAATCAACCTACCTCCAAGTAACTTACCCTTACCTCAGAACAAAGTTAAAGAATATTTTTAGGAATACAAAAATACCCAGCATCCAACAAGTAAAAAGTCACAATGTCTGATATCTCATCAAAAGTTACATAGCATGCAAGAAACAAAAAAATATAACCCATAGTGAGGAGAAAGTTCAATCAAAACCAAACCAGAATTGACACTGACATTAGAATTACCAACAAGGATATTAAAATAGCTTACAACTATATCCTGCTTGCTCAACAAACTAGATAGAACACTGATCATGATAAAGGAACAAAGAAGACATCAATTGACTGAAATCTAACATCTTGGAGTGAAAATTGCATTGTCTCAAAAATAAAATTAAAATACACTGAGTGGGATTAAAAGCAGATTAATCATTGCATGAGAAAATATTAACATGCTTCAAGACACAACAATAAAAATTATCTAATATGATAGGGATGTGAAAGGGGATTCCAAATTTAAAAAAAAAAAACAGAATATCAATGAGATGTGAAAGCAATTCCAGCAGCCTAAAACAAGTGTAATCAGAGTAAAAAAAGGAAAGAAGACAGAGGAGGGGATAGAAAAATACATGTAGACATAATGGCCAAAATTTTCCAAATATTTTAATCCACCAATCTAAGAATTTCAATGAAACCAAACAACAACAAAAAATGTGAAAAGACATGCCTCCAAAGGCAAAGGAAGCAAAAGGAAAAATGAACTTTTGGGACTTCATGAAGATCAAAACTTTCTGCACGGCAAAGGAAACAGTCAATAAAACAAAGAGGCAACCCACGACATGGGAAAAGATATTCACAAATGACACTATAGACAAAAGGCTGATATCCAGGATCTATAAAGAACTCCTCAAACTCAACACACACAAAAGAGATAATCATGTTGAAAAATAGGCAGAAGACATGAACAGACACTTCTCCAAAGAAGACTTTCAAATGGCTAACAGATACATGAAAAACTGTTCATCATCATTAGCCATCAGGGAGATTCAAATCCAAATCAAAACCACATTGAAATATCACCTTACACCAGTTAGAAAGGCCAAAATTAGGAAGACAGGAAACAGCAAGTGTTGGAGAGGATGTGGAGAAAGGGGAACCCTCTTACACTGTTGGTGGGAATGCAAGTTGGTGCAGCCACTTTGGAAAACAGTGTGGAGATTCCTTAAGAAATTAAAAATGGAGCTACCTTATGACCCAGCAATTACATTACTGGGTATTTACCCCAAAGATACAGATGTAGTGAAAAGAAAGGCCATCTGTACCTCAATGTTCATAGCAGCAATGTCCACAATTGCCAAACTGTGGAAAGAGCCAAGATGGCCTTCAGCAGAGGAATGGATAAAGAAGATATGACTCATATATACAATGGAGTATTATGGCTCCATCAGAAAGGATGAATACCCAACTTTTGTATCAACATGGTCAGGACTGGAGGAGATTATGCTGAGTGAAATAGCTCAAGCAGAGAGTGTCAATTAATATATGGTTTCACTTACTTGTGGCGCATAAGGAATAACATGGAGGACACTAGGAGAAAGATAGGAAAAGTGAATTGGGGGAAATTGGAGGGGGAGATAAAGCATGAGAGATTGTGGGCTCTGAGAAACAAACTGAGGGTTTTAGAGGGGAGGGGGTGGTGAGTATTAAGAAGGGCACATATTACATGAAGCACTGCATGTGGTGTATAAACAATGGATCTTGGAACACTGAAAAAGCAAAATAAAATTTTAAACTAAATAAATAAATAAAACCCTTCAGTAGAAAGGAAAAAAATGTGAAAAGAATTACACTAAGTTCATTTTAAATAAATTGCTTAAAATTAATAATAAAGAGAAAATCTTAAAATCATCCTAAGGTGATACAATATATAAAGTAGAAAATGCCTGGAAAATACATTAAAAAATGTATCAATCATATCTATATGGATTGCTAGATTCAAAAGTATATACATACATATATATATATATGTATATATATATATATTTGTAGTGAAAATTTCTTTCAAAAAATAAAAGCAACTGCATAAAGTAAAAACTGTGTAATGATGAAAAAAACACATACATACATACACACCGAACAAATTCCAATAGACAGGCATTTGACAAAATACGTTACCAGTATCCTTCAAAACTATTAAAGTCATCAAAAATAATGAAAGCATGTGTGTCACAGCCAAGAGAGTCTAAGGAGACAGAATAGCAAAGTATATTGTGATATCCTGGATGGGGCCCTAGAAAAAAGAGGGCATGACATAAAAACAAAGAAATTATGAATGAACGTTAGTCAATGATAATATGTGGTAATTTCTCCACTAATTGTCACAAATATATTGTATTAAGGTAAAGTGTTAATAATAGAGAACACTGGGTGTGGGAACCACAGGAACTCTTTATATTTTCTTTTTACTGTAGATATAGAACTTCTAAAAGGCAAAGTCTATGAAATATGAAGACAAAATAAAAACCTTTTCAGACATAAAAACACTGAAATAACACATTATTACCAGACCCATATGACAAAAAAAAAATTTTTAAGATTTTATTTATTTGACAGACTGAGATCACAAGTAGGCAGAGAGGCAGGCGGAGAGAGGAGGAAGCAGGCTCCCTGCCAAGCAGAGAGCCTGATGCAGGGCTCGATCCCAGAACCCTGGGATCATGACCTGAGCTGAAGGCAGAGGCCTTAACCCACTGAGTCATCCAGGCGCCCCAAGATTTTACTTATTTTGTGAGGAGGAGGGGAGGGGCAGAGGAAGAGGAGACAGATAATCTCAAGCAAACTCCCTGCTGAGCCAGGAGCTCAACATGGGACTCAATCTAATGACCTGAGAAGAAACCAAGAGTTGGAGGCTTAACCAACTGAACCACCCAGGCATCCCAAAGAAAACTATTTTAAAGCTAATTGAAGAAAAATAACAATACAATATAAGCATTAAAACATAAGGAGAATTAAAATGTGTGAGACCAATAGCTCAGCGACCAAGAGGAGAGAAATATAACCACTGTTGTAAATTACGGAGGCTGTTTTCCTTTTTGCTCTTCAAACTGAGTAATTTCTATTGCTCTCTTTTGTTAAGCCCATCCAGTAAACTTCTCCATTTTAAACATCACAATTTTAAGTGCCGGAATTTCCATGTGATTCCTTTTTAGGCTAAAATTTCTCATGTATTCACTCATGATGGCCAGGTTCCTTTTACTTCTTTTTCATATTTATAAAACCTATTTTAAAGTCTACTAATTCCAACATCTGGTTCAGTCATCATCTGTTTCTACTGACTATTCTTTTCCTTGACTGTGGATACTATTTTAGTATTTTCTTCTTTCTTAGTATGTATGTTATTTTCTATTTTACACTAGATGTTGTGGGTAATACATTATAGAGCCTGGTTTCCTTATCATTGGAAAAGGGTTGATTTTCTTATTGGAGGCAGTCACCTTGATTGAATTAAAATTCCAATTTCTGCCTCCCTGCGGTATTCTTCTAGTCTTCGAGCTCTTTTGTTTGTTTCCCCAATCATCTTCTTGTCATCTTTCCTATGCATCTGCATTTTAGGAATCAGCCAAAATCTGAGCCAAGTTTATATACATATTTTGGACTTCATCTTCTAGCATCACCTCCTTTTCCAAGATTTTCCTCCCTCATTCTCCAATATTCTGGCAGTCCTGAATTCTAGCCTTTGTTTGACTCCCCAAGCCATCAGGACTATACCTTGCAGTGTAAGTTTTAGTCACACCATGACACCTGAACTGGGAAATATCCCCAGGTGAAAATCCACATAAAAGTCAAACTCATCCAATTCAGTGCCTTTCTTTTAAGGATCAACCCTGCTACACTTTCTGGGTTTTTGTCACTCTCCATTGCTTTCAAATGGTTATTTACATGTTTATTTAGCTTTTTAAAAAAATTTTATTTTAAGGTTATAATTGCTAACTGTGAGAAGTATAGACTAGGAGTATAGACTAATACAAGCTATTCTACTGTTATTGAAAGTATAACTACTCGAATATGTTTCAAAATTATAGAAAGCACATGTTTTCTGCCATAGTATTAAATAGGAGAGTTGAGTTTTTTATTCTTTAAGCTGAAATTTTATGAATTAAGTATATATAACCTTGAGTTATGACCTACTGATCTCATCTGTCTTCTAGTGTTTATCAAAATATTTATTGTCAACTATGGGCCAGTCACTCCTGTAAACACTGGGAATATAATAACAAATGGGATAAAGCTTTGATATGTACATATTGAACAACCATAATAGTAAGTTTTAATCTGAAAAAATGCTATCAGAACAAGTTAATAGAATAAAAAGTGATTGGGCAATGGGAGAGGAGGAGCTTCTTATTTTGGTGGTTAGAGCAAACCTCTTCTGGATCGGTAACATATGAGCTAAAACCTATCTACACTAAATGTTTAGAAAGATGAGAAAATTCAAAGACAGATTTCTTAATCTTGGTGATATTGATATTTTGGGGCCAATAAAAGTGATAAATCTGTTCTGTGCAGTGCAAGATGTTAAACAGGATTCCGAGTCTCCACTCGCTAGATACCAGTAGCATTCCCACTCCTGTCAGGATCACAGTGTCTAGACATTGCCAAATACCTGCTAGGGTACAGTCACCCCGAGCTGATTAATCTATATCACTAATCTACATAATCACTAATCTACATAAGGAATAACCCAGGCATAAGTTATAGCACAAGAAAAACTTTTTTTTTTTTTTAAGATTTTATTTATTTATTTGACAGACAGAGATCACAAGTAGGCAGAGAGGCAAGCAGAGAGAGAGGAAGAAGCAGGCTCTCTGCTCAGCAGGGATGCGGGGCTCGATCCCAGCGTCCTGGGATCATGACCTGAGCCGAAGGCAGAGGCTTTAACCCACTGAGCCACCCAGGCGCCCCAAGAAAAACTTTTGATGCAGGAACAAGTTCAGTGACTCAAAGAAGAAAAAGTAGAACAGTAAGGCTGGTGACTAGTAAGTAAGAAAAAACATTGTGAAGATAGGCTCAAAAAGGAGTGTCTGGGTGGCTCAGTGGGTTAAAACCTTTGCCTTCCACTCAGGTCATGATCCCTGGGTCCTGGGATGGAGCCCCGCATCAGGCTCTCTGCTCAGCAGGGAGCCTGCTTCCTCCTTTCTTTCTGGCTGCCCTTCTGACTACTTGTGATCTCTCTGTCTGTGTCAAGTAAATAAATAAAATCTTTTAAAAAATATTTTAAAAAAATAAATAATTTTAAAAAAAAAGCTCCATAATGGTGAAATATTTGCGGACTATTTTAGAATGCAGAATATGTGGCCTGGGGGCAAGGAGTTCTAGTATAAAATTCAGAAAGTAGGTACATACAGGAATGCCTCATTTTCTATAGGAATGAGGAATTGCCTCATTTTCTGTAGATGCTCCTTTTTGTGATATAAAAGTCCTGCATAGTTTTACTCACAGAGCAGTACATGGGGTTAAATTCTCCATCGCCAATAATGAAAGAGTCATCTCCTTAGTTAACATAGGGGTTATACCCAGTAACATAAAGGCAGATAAATAATATAAAGATGAGTAAGTAAAGGCAGATATATGAAATATATAATTTGGATTCAAATCATCTTTCGATAGACATTGTATGATGGTATATTTCTGTTTTAAAAACTTGAAGATCATAATGATGAGAGTTAAAGAAAAAAAGAACAAATAATCTATTACTAATATTTTTAATCTGAAAATAATCTTCAATTCCATTCACTTCTAGAAAATAAATTTCCAGTTTGTTTCTCATTGCCTTATATTGATAACAGCCTTCATGAGTATTCTTTGTTTAGATAAGAAATTCTACTTTTGGAGAAATACTGACAGACTGCAGATTATTTTAAGTTAGTGAATTCAATTATAAATTTCAGTCTTTGCTTTCACCCTGTAAGATTTCAAGTTCAAGTAGTTTAGATATCAATGCATTTTCTTGTCTGTTAAATGTAAAGAACTTCTTTGAGAATCCTGAAATACTATTATAGCAATTCTATGGATATGTTCCAGCTTGTATAGTAACAAGATATTCTTCCAAATCTGTTTATCTTAAACAGAAAGGATGACATGGGTTTTTCCACATCTTAGTGGTATTAAGATGTCAGTCAGTATCAAATGCTATTTTAAATTTCTAGTATCCATTTTCTGGCTTGAATTCCCTTAATGCTATATATTTAGGGTGCACCTGAACATGTAATCTTATGAGCTTATGACAACTAACAAGAAATACCATATGTTTATTTATAGCCTCATCAAAATATTTGTCAAATATAGAACAAGAAATAAGAAGGATTTGTCGCCTGATGAATTCATATGCTTTGCACATAATAGGCACTTAAATATACCTGAATGAATGAAGGAATGAATGAAGTGTTGCAAGTGTTCTTAAAGACCATCTAGTTCAACTCTTTGAATCTATTAAAGAAAAATCCTAAGGCCAAAATATTTGATCCAAAGAAATTAATTTTCCCAATGCTTTAATAATAGAAATATCTGATAACCTCCTCTGACTACTTTTGCTCATATTAATGTTTTTAACATACTTATATCCAGCTACCCACATATACCCATTCATATAGTAATATAAAAAATTATATACAAATTTTTTATAAAATTTATGTTAAAATATTAATGAACATTTCCTGACTACTAGGCATGGCCCTTAGATACTGTGGATACAGAAGGGAATAAGACATAGCTTTTATGCTTCAGGAGCTTAGAATCTGGTAGAGAGAAATATGTGTAAAAATGAATTAAAGAGTAACACATGCTATGACAGGGAAAGAGTTTTATGAGTACCCAGAAAAAAGACACATTGGTTCCACTTGGAAAAGGTAGGAACTGCTCTTTAGGAAGGTGAATTATGGGTGGGTCTCAAGATTGGGGATTCAATAAGAGAATAGTAGACTCAAAACATGAAAACATTCTAGTGGAGCAACGTGCACCTACAAGCCTGGAGGTGGGAAAGCTCAGAACGATTTGGAGGGGCATGGAGTACAAATAGAGGAGTGGCACAGCAGAGATGGGGCATGTACATCCAAGACTGTAGAGCCTGGTAAGGAGCCAGACTTTAGAAAAAGTACAAACCTCAGAAAGTATTTGAACAGCACAACAAACAGTTTTGTGGTCTGAAAGCTATCAGCTGGCAGAGAGAAGGATAGGTTTGAGATAACAGAGAGACAGAGGCGGAGAAAGGAGTTAAGAGGTTAATGTCACTCAGAGTCCAGGTGACAGATGGCAAGAGTCTGGACTAAGCCAGTGTTGGAGAGAATAGAGAGGGGAAACGCAGCCCCAAAAACTGGCTGGAAAAGATGAAAGTAATGAAGGTTGGAGGGTTTTCTGGGACAACTTGTGGATTAATTTTCTGACCTTCTTAAAAATATTATAAATTAATTGTTATATTCTGAGTAAAAGCCCAAATCCTTACAATGCCCTATAAGGTCTATATGATAGAGTTCTTGTCATGTCTTTGACTTCGTCCCCTAAGACTACTTAATGCCTCACTACCAGCTCTGCTTTGGCCACACTGACTGGCCTCTGTGCTTTCCCCAGGGGTGCAAGGAACTCTCACCTTTGGGGAGCTACCCACTCCACTGCTTAAAACCGCAGCTCTTAAATTCCACATATGAGTGAAATCATATGAAAGAGGAAGAGAGGGCAAAATAAAACAAGATGAAACCAGAGAGGGAGACAAACCATAAAAGACTCTTAATTCTGGGAAATAAACTGAGGATTGTTGGTGGGGGGTAATGAGGTAATTGGGTGATGGACATTAAGGAGGATTCACGTGATGAACACCGGATGTTATATGCAACTGAAGAATCATTCAACTTTACCTCTGAAACGAATATATTGTATAAATCTTACAATTTACAACTTTATTCCAGAAAAAGATACAGGAAGGAAAACATTTGCCACTGACATTCTTCACTGAATTCCAGACAACATGTTTGGTGAATCTATTTTTAGTTTAGTTCAGGTTTTTGCCCTCTGTCTCTTACAATGGTTTTTAGAATATGAAAAATTTTGAGGAGGCTTACACCATTCATATTAAAGGATTTTATTTTTTATTGTCATGGAGTCTATCTTACATCTTTACTCTTCGTAGTATTATTAAAGTATACTTCTGATCTCCTTCCCATTTCCACCCCAGAAATTGTTTTAGGATCTCATTCTCCATCCTGCACTTCACTTCCCCTGGAAATCTAAATGAAGGCAGATCCTCATTTATTCCGCTACCTAGTGTCCTTTTCCATCTAGACCCCTATATCGGATCTCATGGCTAACCTTACATCCTCAGAATAAAGGAAAGAAAGAACTATTATAAAGGATGACACCTTATAACCTTATTTAAATGGCTCATGATATAACTATTTTATTCATGATATAACTATTCTATTAAAATGGAAACAAACCACATTATTATAGAATTAAAACAGAAAGGAAAAATGGGGCCCTTGGGTGGCACAGTGGTTGGGCCGCCAACTCTTGCTTTTGTCTTGGGTTGTAATGAAGGGGTTGAGGATGGAGCCCTGCGTCAGGCTCCGAGCCCAGCACCGATTCTGCTTGGGTTTCTCTGCCCTCTCCCCTGTGCTCTCTCTTTCTCTCTTTTTCTCTCTCTTTCTCTGAAATAAGTAAATAAAAATCTTTAAAGGAAAAAAGAGAACAGTTATTAAGCTGATATTCTGTTCCAGACCCTAAAGCTAAGCACTTTCTTACATGTTCTGTTTTTACTTTGCACAGATCCCTAAAGCTAGATGTAATTGACCCCTTTTTTATAGCTGAGGTTAAGAGAGGCTAAGAGAGGTCCAGAACTCACCTATGAATGCACAGCTACTATGTGGCAAGGCAAGAGTTTGAATCCAATTCTGACATTAAAAATCTATATATTTCTTCTTTTAGAGATAGGGGGAAATGTCCTGATAAAAGAGTTAGGCTAAATGATTCCTAAAATTACTTTCAGCACTAATATTCTATGGGTCTAGAAATCCATGTCTGTTGTCGGCCTATGGCCTCAGTAACTTCAAAGCAACCTCAAATTTATATCCATTTTAATCTAACAACTAAGGGTAAGCAAAGATAAGCAAAATCATCCAAAAATCTCTAAGAAGACAACAACAGCATGATTCAACCTAGAAAAGTAAAAGGTCCAATTCTTAATTACTCCATCTCATCCCAATTCTATTCATGACAAGTGTTTGGAGGTGAAGTGACAAAATTTAGACAAATGGACAAGCCATGGTTTAACTTAATATTGTATCAAATATCAACAGTATGCATAGTATAAACTTGGATATTCATGGCTTGCCTTGTCATCAGAAAAGCATGCTATTATTACCAAATTAAGACACATAAGTATGCTTGTGCCCTGCCCTTCAGCTTCAAAGCCGAGCTGCTGAGGATCAAGACACCAGCATTACAGTGGTTGGTAATCCCAGTTAACCCCTGCAGCCAGAGGCCCCATCCTTATATGGCAAAGGCATGCCCCATGGTTAACAGCCAAGTGGTTCAGCAGAGAGAGAGCGGGCTCTGAGAGACCCACAGGTCCCGAACATTGAGCTCCACATGGCCAAGAGAGCAGATGGCTCATTCTTCTCATTTGCCAAATGTGCTTATCATGAAGTAAGGGATAAAGTTCCCTCTGGGTTAACTAACACCCATCCCATAACCACCTCTAATAAATCCCTGGGCAAAGAAAAGTGTGGAGTGTTTGATCTTGAAGAGCTATTGTGCTGATGTATGGTGGTCTCCCCATCCAGGAGGCCAGCTGAGAGGAAGCGGCCCACACAAAGGTGGGATGGAGAGGAGGCAGAATTGGGCCCTGATTGTCTTTCTTTCCATCCCTTTCTGAGAGTGATGTCATAGAACGGTTCAGAGCTCTGAATCAGACTGTCACTGTCCTGCTTTGAAATCTGGCTTCTGCTTTCTGTTAACTTTATGTGTGAATCTAGGTCACTTGAGTTGAGCCTCAGTGCTGAGGACTGACTAGGACACCACATGACAGGTATTGCCACCGGGCCTCACACAGGTAGATGTTTCAGAAATGCCAGCTATTTATATAAACTGCATTATTTATTCTCAATATCAAATATAGGACATATATCATGTAATATGAATTAGCATTAATAATAAGAAGGGATAAAAATAGGAAGAGTGGGCTATTTTAGGTAGGTTATACCTTTGTGCCTTTGGGGCATCACCTTATTCCATATGTATGGCATGGGACTCCTACCCCAACATGTGACCATGAATATCTAACCCAGCATATTGTCATTAACCAGCATCACTCTTCTCTGGAGGCAGCTTCTGAGTTTGACCTCCCCAGGGATCTGGACCTTCTTCAAAACCTGAAGAAAGTCCAATTGTTTTCAATTTCAGTCATTTCAATTTCAACTACATTAAATTAAATCCCGATGAAAGTAATTGGAAGGATTTAAGTTTGCAGAATGCAGTGACTAGATTTATCAAACAATCATAACATGTGGCACAACCTGAAAGTTAGGACAAGTGAGGTTAGGCAAACATGGCTTCTCTCTTTCCCAAAACCCTGCTTCCCTCTTCTGGGTCTGCCTGTTAATGTCTCACACTGTATCAGGTGCCCCTACCTTCCAGGAACATTTGCATACATTACTGACTTTGTCCAGAAAAAAACATCTGTAGTCTGAAAAGGAGCCTGTTGACTCATATTCAGATGATGTAACTGATTTATGTGTGACCCTTCCCTGGGACATTTGCATTCAAAAAGAGTTTAGAGTTTAACAAAGAAATTAACCACGCAGTTGTAGAATTTTAAATAAGAAAAGGAAGAATAGGGTGCCTGGGTGGCTCAGTTGGTTAAGCGACTGCCTTTGGCTCAGGTCATGATCCTGGAGTCCCAGGATCGAGTTCCACATCCAGGTCCCTACTTGGCAGGGAGTCTGCTACTCCCACTGACCTCTCTCCTGTTCTCTCTCTTTCTCAAATAAATAAGTAAATAAATAATAAAAATCTTTAAAGAAAAGGAAGAATATATCTTGAGGCACATGTTTTTCTAGTTCTTTCCAGATAATGCCATTTTAAGATCTAAAGATGCTTTGATAGAAAATATTCGGTAAAAACATCTTTAAAAAGACTGTAAGCTTAAAAGCAAATTACCTTGTTGACTGTTTAAGCTTAATTGCTGTTTTAAGATTCAATCCCCTGAGTGAAACTAAGGCTACCAGGCGTCTATCTCAAAAACAATAAAAGAGACTTTCTCCATCCCACTGAATGATGGCTCAAGTGTCTGTACTGATATAATTTAGTCCAACAATTGAGTACCTGCTATGTGCAAATATACTACTACACAACACAGGAATAGAAAAATTAAATTTTTTTAGTCGGATGCCAACTTCTTTCAGTCAGAATTAACCTTATTTGACTATTTGCCCCAAATTTCTTTCCTTATTGCTCAACACTAGTACCCACCACTTGACTTAATTATGTGGTTAATTGTGTTCCTGACTGCCTTCTTCACTAGATGAGATCCCTCTCCGTAAGATAGACTTTATCTGGACATTTCTGTGTGTTCCAACACTTAATACAGCACACGGTCCTGAGTAAGTAACTCTAGACACCAACGTCTAAGAATCCCATCTCCATGGCCACTCCCTAGAGCTGATAATTAAGCCCTCTAGGTTAAAAGACTCAACTCCAAACTGAAAAAATTCAGTTACTCTAATGCAGAACAGGAGCCAACATGGAAAGTTATCACATGTTATTTATTATCTATATATTTCATGACAAAGTTTGAGACACATTATGAAAAACTGTTTTCCATATCTTTAATATTTAAGAGCATATAATAATATAAAATTGCATCACTATGGCTACTCTTTCCTGAAAAAATAAAATTATATGAAATGCAAAATTCAATATATATAACCACTTAAAAGCAGGTTATAATTTTAGTTATTTCAATATGAGTAGGATCGATAGTATCTTATTAGATTTAGTAAAAACTTTATTCTGGGGTTTTTTTTTTTTTTTTCAATTTCTTTTTCCTAAAAATATTGGCAAGTCTGTGATTTTTTACTTGGATTATGCACATATTAAGGATACATGTGTTTTTGATGTTCAAAAGTTATTATTTAGGAAAAGCAAACTTGCTATTGTAGCATTTGTACATAACAATGAGGCAATGAATTCACATAATTTCTTTGTGTTTGGAATCCTTATGTCTTCATGCCAAACATCTTTATACCCTCTTAGCCATCACTGCTCTGTGGAGTCTTTCTACTTGTCTTGCTCTGCTCACAAACTCTCTTTAAAATGTAATTTTAGAACATGTTTATTTAGAAGATCATTTCCTTAAAAGTGAGAAAACTTTCTTTGAATTTACCCCCCAAAAATAAATGGTCTCCTTTTTTCTACCTGTAAGTTAATAAAGACTAAAATAAATCAATTTTTCTTTGTCTGAGTATATAAAGGCATATCAAATTCCCAATGCGATCAATAAAATTTATCTTGCTTCTACAATGTGCACAATATCACTTGGGACTACTGGTTATTTTTTTAACGGGATATTCCTTTTACCTATTGCCTTGAAAGCACACGCTTTCTTGAATTTTACCTTCATTTTGACATTAAAATGAAATATAATTTCCTTTTGAACGCACTTCAAAGAATGCTAGCAAAGTAGGCAAGTAACTGCTTTCAATTACACTTGGCAACATTTGCCTTTCTTATCACCTTGAATCTGTGACTCAGCTTTGCCTTGCTCAGGCGAATGGAACAATTGCTCTAGCATTTAATACCAGGGAGGTGTTTGCAGACAGTATGATTAGGAAAGCATGCAGAATTCCTATATATGGTTTTGTGAACGTTCTATTTCTCTTCAACCTCCGACTTGAGTGATTCCTCTTTATTGCCAAATTGTGAAGATCCCCGGGGCATTTTGATGTTTTTAAGGCACTTGTAAGGTAGGATCTTTAAAGTCAGGACTATCCTGGAAAATATGTGGATCTGATTTAAGAACAGCAACCCAAATAGGAAAATAAATAATATGATGTAGGGACATCTTCACAATAGCAGCCGACAAGATAGCTCAGAGCTAGCCACTGAGTCCACATTCCTTTTTCAGAAAAAAAAAAGAAGAAGAAGAAGCACCATGACTTCCTGAAAAATAATTAATATCCACAATTAGTGCTTATCTGCCAACCAACTTTGCCAACTGGGTATGCTATTTGCAGGGCGAAGGGGGGTTATTATTAAAAAAGTATGAATTTGTCCTTTCCAATGGAGTAGTCACTGTTTGGATTTCTTTTACTTTCTGTTGCAGCTACATACTCATGAAATATAATAGAGAATGAGCTGGTACATTAAAGAGGAAAATAGTATATAGGTGATTATGAATTACTTAAATCATCTCTACCATCTTTTGACCGAAGAGCTACTATTTCCTGATCGCTCTCCACATCACAAGATCTAAACTGAAATTCATGTCAAGGCATATGTAAGTATCAGACAAATTCAGCAGTATTTCTTTCATTAAGAGAGTCCAGGATATTCTCAGGAGACATTAGAATCAATCTGGAATTTAGGGCTCAGAAATGAAGCAAAACGTAGCCATTTGGTGTGGGGCTGTGATGAAGAAGAGTGGAACTGAGCTAACGGCCCATATTATCTGTCACCAGAAGAGGCTGGGGAAAGGGAAGAACTGGGGACCTCAGAGATTAAAAAACACATTGGATTCTCTGCATTCTAACATTATAGAAGCAGAAGTCATGAAGGCTTGATTTTCCTGGGTTCTTCCATGAAAACCTCGTAAATTATTTTATTCGACAATCATTTATAGAACACCAACTTTATGCCAGATACTGTTCAGTGCTGGAGATAGATGGGAACAAAAGACATAGGATCTCTGCCCTCATGAAGCTTACAATCTGGCAGGGCTCGTAAATGTTAAATACAATCATATAATGTGCAATAAATACTTAAACCAAAAACAGTCAGGGATTCTAACAGGGGAGTCAGAGAAGGCCCCTCTGAAAAGGTGACATTTGAGCCAATGGTTCTTCATTTTGCACATTGAAATCACCTGGTGAAACTTGAAAATCTGTGAGTGCCTGGCCCTCCACCAGATCAAAAGAACTGACTCTAAGAACGAGGGGTAGGTAACATTATCTCTTAAAATCTCACCGAAGTGACTATAATTTGTGGCCAGCATTGAGGACCAGAGATTTCATCTGACACTGGAAGGTGGGAAGAGGCTGAGTAGAAAGTTGCAGGGGAAAGTCCTCAAGGCAGAAAGAATGGAATTTGTCAAAGCACTAGAAAGAGTCTGCCACATTAAAAGGAAGGCGCTGGGAGACAAGCTTGGCAGGGACATTTGCTCTGGGCCCCTCTGTAAACAACTTGAAAGATTTGGGACTTTATCAGTAAAGTGGAAAACTATTACAGAACTGACATGACCAGATTTTAAGGATTGCTATGGGTCCCTCCTATAGAAAGCACTGGAAAGGCCAAAAGAGGAACAGGGGACTAAGAAGGTAAGGGGAAACAGTGATGGTTTGCACTGTGCCTGTAGCAATGGAGATGGAGAGAGAATTGCTTTGAGCTATTTCAAAAGCAGAACTGACATTTTGATGAATTACATAAAGGAGAAAGGAGTGTGAAAGAACATTCCCGGGCTTCTGGTTTGAACAGCTGGGCAAAAGCATGCACGTTTGCTGAGATGTGTGACCCTGGAGGAGAAGAGAAGGGTTTCGTACCTTTAAATATGAAGTCCTTATGAAACATCCAGGTAGGCACTTGATTGGGTCTCAGGGGAAAGTCCAGACATATCAACTTAGAAGATAGCAGCATATAGAAAGGACTTGAAGCCATGTGTGATAGGAGACGTAGGAGAGAGCATGGAATAAGAGGTCTCAGTGAGTCCCAGTCTCAATCTCATAATGATGAAAGGATTGGCTATGATCAGAGGTTCTCAACCCCTGTGCCTCAGAATCACCCAGACAACTTGCTAAAATGTTAGTTGTTGACCTCACTTCCTGAATTCTCAAATTCTGTGGGTCTGGGGTGAGTCCTGTGAATCAGCATCTCTAACAAGCTTCCCAGGTGATATTTATGCTGATTATTAATTGGAGCCATACTTGAAAACTAGATGATTGAAGATTTCCCTTCCTTCTCTAATATTCTACCATTACCTCGCTTTACCATCTGCAAAAACTCACAGGAAAACATGTACAAATGCAAAATGAAAATACTACACAATGAAAACATGGAGATGTGATCATGGGAATGGTTAAGAGCTGTTCTACATCTTTGCAATTTATGTCTCTTTTAAGGTTGGACAGATTTGACAATTGAAAAATACTTAGTGAACATCTTCTTCATGCAAAGCATTTTACAGCAAAATAGTTTGGCATTCTCTTAAAATTAAGTGCACACATTTCCTGTTGGTTTCGTAGTGGTTTTTTGAAAAACCTCTGGAAATTGAGAGAATTCGGACCTTCCAGCATCATTTTTTTATAGGTAGTCAAAGGAATCTTGAAGTATGACAAGAAGAGATGGGTGACACAGACCACAATTTTGTATCTAGCTCACACAAAATCAAGATTGTGAGAATATTGTTTTATTTTATTCTTATTTCTCCTCATTTGAGCTTGATGTTATGAAAACAAACAGCTCATTATTTAAAGGAAGGTTTAAAGTACACTATTATTGTTAATTATTAGCAACCATTTTTTAAAAAATAAAACAACCCCTTTCTAGATTCTTCCACTGTCACATCATCAAAGAATGTGGATTGCACGCTTTTCATAGAATTGTCAAAGTGGATAAGTCATTGACCTCGACCTACCTCTTCTGCGTATGACTCATGGATTAGTAAAGTTGATGCTTCAAGAAGGAGACAGTAAACAAACTTCCCAAAGCCACTTGAGAGAACTCACCTAATTTTCTGATTTTTAAAGCAGTATTGTGATTTTATTTATGCAAGTATCTTCACAAACTCTTCCTCCCAAATCCTAATTTCCTAACAAGTTGTGCTTGTGTTCATGAGTTGTGTTTGGTGGCTGAAGGAGGTGAGGGGCTCATTCTGTGAAAAATGAAACAGATCAAAGTGTTTCAGAACTTTGTGAAAGTGAATAGCAACTCCCCTGTTTGGAATAGGCATTTGCTGTGATTTTTTAAATGTCACCAAAGAAAAGTTTCAAGCTACCCAGAAACAAAACCCAAAGGATTTCTTTCTTATTCCTTTGTTCTCTACCCAGGACATTCAAATAACATGCACATTGCTTCCAGCCATTAGTGGAAGATGGGCTTTACATCAGACATTGTAAGTCCAGATCCCTAGATTGATAAACTTGCTTGGACAAATGATGCACCCCAAAGACAAGCTCTGATGTATGGACAGCAGATGCTTCAAGGAGAAGTGGTTATCTGCCACTTTTCTTACCTCTCAATGGCAGAGGTCATGATCCTTTGATGATATCCAGCCACTACCCTTACCGCATTTGAGGTGGATTTCAGTGACATCCACACACAACCTCCGAAGCTCAGTTAAGAACTTCTCCATATTCTCTAGTAGAAACATTAAACCACAAATAGGCAGAATTTCTGGACAGTGAGGATCTATCATCGGAGTTTTGCAGGCATCACATGTCTTCTTGCTGTAACAAAGGAAGGGGCATTAAAATCTTGGTGTGACTAAATGATTCTTTTGGGGGGGTTAACTTAATGTTTCTTAATCCATTTGTTTCCCATGGGGG
Source organism: Mustela nigripes (assembly GCF_022355385.1). Classification (NCBI taxonomy): domain Eukaryota; kingdom Metazoa; phylum Chordata; class Mammalia; order Carnivora; family Mustelidae; genus Mustela; species Mustela nigripes. The sequence continues at coordinate 161,805,107 of NC_081558.1, read as the reverse complement.
GAAAAGTCTTACTTTTTTATGGGTCTTCAATCTATTAATGTTAATTATAGCTTCTTTAGCCCCATAAAGGGGAATTTGACTGGGGTCTCCTATTACATAATGGCTGACAATAATATTGAAACATAAAGAGCAGAATGTTCTGAATCAAAATAATGGAACTAAGCAGAATGTAAGAATCTATATATATGAGACAGGTAAATGGAAGTGACAGTGTGTTCTTGAAATGACCGATTAGGTGGCTGTGTAAGTTTGAGTCCTCTAAGAAATAGATGTCAAGACAATTAGACATGCAAGAGATTTGTCAGGATTATAGAGTTCCCATTTCCCACTCTCACCTAATCTACCCAGTCCCCACTTCTGAGTCTTGTCTGTAGTGTTCTTTCCAGCAGTTGCATTTCAGATGGAAAGAAGAGTATTGCTTTAGCTGCATTACTAATAATACAACTAATATTCATTGAGTTCTTATCAAGTTCTTGGCACCATTGATTATACATTTTATATCCACTGTCGCTCATTTCTCACAACAAACCTATATGGTGTGGGAGGGAGTGGCCTCCTATCCTCATTTAGTAGATGGGGGGAGGGACATTTATTTAAGCAATTTACCCCAAAGTATATCTAATAAATGTTAAAACTGAGATTTTAGTCTAGGTAGTCTGATACCATAGCTCATTTCCTTAAAATGAATTGCATCCCCCAAACCAATTAAAAAAAATCAGTGCCTATTAATGGCCATGTGCTGTGTTCTTTAATATTCTCCACAGACTTCAGGATACTAAAGAACAGGGATTCCTGACCTCTGTGACTTTACAATATAATAATGCATTCAGGAAGACAAATATTTTATAGATAAGTGATATGACTATATATAATATATACATAAGAGACTATATGTAAGTGTAATATAATGGAATTGGAACTGCTTTGGATCGTGCATACAGTTTAGGCATAAAACAGAAGGGAAGGCTTCTACAGCCCAAGAGAAAAACAAGGCATGCCATAGTCCCACATTCCCAGGACCATGAAAAGCTGAAGTCATAGGATAGGCAGCACATCCGTGGACAAGTCAGGTGCCCCATAAATGTTCCCCAAGTCAGTGAATCAAGGGGTAAGTGGATGAGTACATGATGATCATATTTCCAAAATTACAAAGAGACCAATTGTTAACATTAATTTCTCTCTTTAAATTGAATTTCTTCCCTTCTTAGCATGCCTTTAAATTTAATGATAAAAAGTGAAAAACCTACTACAAAAAACATCACTGGGGCACATCTTATATTTTGACTAGGATTATTTCAAAACACCCACAAATCAGACACCCAGGACCCTAAAAGAAAGTGCTATTTTATTTATCTCCTTTTATGAAATTTCTCTGATTTCAGTCACACTATGGTTTTAATTTTAAAAAAACGAATTAACAGTATCCCTTATCGAAGCTGAAACTTAGAAAAATTTTCTTAAGGAATACATAACATTAAAGAAGTATGAAAAGCATAAAGGACCAAGTTGAATTCACTATTTGAATGGGAAGAGGAAGCTGAATGCTAAGTATTTTCTTTTAAATAAATTGAGTAGCATTTCCTATTTATGTGTGGGAAGTTAATGGCAATCTGATAGGTCAATTTAAAGTTTCTAATGTGAAGCATTGTTCCAGGCTTGAAGGAATTGGGGTCAGAGAATACAGACTCTTTCTTTATCAAGCCATAGATCATGCAATGACAGCCCATGTGAACACAGCGCGCATCTTCAGAATCTCAAGGCTGTAAGAAGGTCAGCATGTGGCACTGTGCCCTTTGTTTCCTCTTAGCTTAGAAACTTTTGTGGGTAACAATGTGAGAAAAAAAAATTAAAAATGACCTCTGTCACAAGGAAAAAATTCCCTTGGCCTTTTTGAAGTAATCATTATCCTTCAATGTATACTAATCATTTGGCCAATTCTCCACTCTCACACATTAAACGTCCAGCAAAAACTGATAAGGTGAAAGGAAAATATTAACCTCACCCTTTCCCACCTATGAAGGTAGTGACAGGAAATGCAATTAATGAATTAAGAACTTCGTTAAAAGAACACCATAACCAGTAAAATTCAGGCTTTCCAGGGCTGAACTGTCAATAGCAGTGTCGTGGCACTGTCAACAAGGATTCCCATGACAATTCCCAAGGAAAACATTTAAAAAAAAAAAAAAAAAGCAATTTAGTGGCTACACAAATTATGTGCTGTTTTTGGTTTTAGATTTTTTTTTTTTTAAACCAGAAAAGCTCCAATGGCCCTTCAGATCGATAGGAAGACTTACGTATAATGCTGTCTCCCAAAGTGTGTCAAATGAAACAGCTTCATGGAATGTTCCCAGCTGTGACAGGAAGAAATAGCCCTGTGATTAAAGGCTGGATGACTAAAATGTCTTTACTACTGGGATTCTCTGACTCCTTCCTATGTCAATGTGCATCATTAAATCAAGAGGGAATAGGATGTGGCATTTTCCCTCTTTGCTTAACTATAGAACTCATTTTAATAAGGTGTAGGGTAAATTTCCAGGAAGTCTGATTTAAACATTTAAAAAAGAGAGGGGGGGGAAAGAAAAACACGAAACCATAAATATGAAGCAGCTCACTGTGAGTCCGCTCAAACAGTGTGAGGGGTTTTTGTGTGGTTGTTTTTAATTTACACAGAAACTACAAATTCTTCAATGTCAAGGTACATTTGAGTTTGAAAAAATAAGATTTTTAAAGGAAGCATGTTTTTCCAGCTTTCTTCTTAATTTCCTTAAACATCATGCAAGTAATAAAATACTTTTCTGAAAGTAGACCTTTGTCTGAAGTTAAAACATGACAGAATTTAAAATGACCTATTTTAAAAACATAATTACTCAGAAGACAAATGCATGAAATGGGAAAAAAAATACCACAAAGCATAAGTAAATCAGAATTTAAAAAAGAATCTGGCTATTTTACCACCCTTAATCTTCTATTAGCATCCCAAATAAAGGCAATCATTTAAAATATAAATTTTTTTGTAATTATTTTTCACCAATGTTTAAGGAATAGAAACTAAAAGTGTACTTGACCCTAATCTGGTTACAGATATTGACTATCCTTTGAAAATGTTCATCTCAAAATTTGGTGTTTTATCTGTTTTCTATAAAATGAGATGAAACAGCATCTATGGTTATAGACACTAGTTTGAGAAATATTATGCATAATTTATAATCCTTTTAAAATTTACATATATCACAGAATTCTCCTGAAGATACCTTTCTTTGTAATAAAATTTTGACTGTATTCCAGTCATATTCAAATGTAAACATTTATATAAATAAACAGCAACTTCCAAAATGATTTCACAGGTGACACAAGAGAGTTGACCCATTTGAAAGTAGCTGAGAGGAGGAAGGTTTTACAGAAGAGCGGGTGTGAGAGTGAAAGAAGGTGCAGCATGAGCGCGGTAAGGGTCAGAGAAGCTGGACATGTCTGTGCGGCAGGGAGAAGAGTGACTAGGGACTTAAATATTCTGTGCCTTATTAGCAACGAGATAAAATATAAAGGTGCTCTCTGGCTTAGGACCGGAAGTTACAGACCACATGTTCTCCCTGTCCACTTCCATCAAATTCAGAGCACAATGTATCCTTGATGTCTTTTCACATATCTTCACCAGTATTCGAGCAACAAGTAATTTATTTTGCAAATCATGGTTAATGAAAGAGAAAAGAAAGTATGAAAAAGTCTATGAAAGGGGAACATTTCTTATTTTCTTGCATAAATAACCAAGGCGAAAAGAAGATTCGAATGTTTGGATCTCAAAGAGTCCTCCTATCAGTTGGAATTTGAAAAGGTGTCCCAAGTAGTTACATAAATGTCACACCAAATACCCAAATCCTTTTCTCATTCTGACCCCTGCTTTCCCACCCACCCACACCCTATTCTTATTGGTTCTGTAGGGAATTGGATAAGTATATCAATTTCTTTGTTCACCTTTAAAAAATAAATTAAACATACATTAGTTTAATATCACAGTCAACTATACATTAGGATATCAATTCAGTTAGGATTCTCTTGGCCATAAGGAATTAAAATCCTCTCCCAGACTAACTCCATCATGAAAACATTTATTATGTCACATAATAAGATGTCCAGAGGTGGGGAGATTCTGGGACTGGTCAATGCAGCAGATCAATGATAACATCAGGATGCCAGGTTCCTTCCTCTTTTCAGTTCAGCTGTCCCCAATATTGGCTCTACCTTAGATACAGAACAGTATGGCAACCAGAATTTTGGAAAACATATCCAGACATGACAATGCTTTGAGATACTATTTTCCATGGTGGAATTGTCTTAGAAGAGAGGGAAACTCATTCCAGATGCTCCTAGAAAAGCTGCCCTCATATATCATTGGCCAAATTGGTTCCTTAACTCAAAGAGTCCCTAGAATTGTTGTAAATCCAATGTGTCCACTACAGAAACTGGAGGTGTGATCAGCTTTTCCAGAGGTACAGGGCTGGTCGGGGAAGCGACAAATATCTAGAAATAATTTTTTAAAAGATTCTTTCTTTTAAAAGAAGGGGAAGAAAGGGAAGAAAGAATGAAAGCCAACAGAAACCAGCAGTGTCCCCCACATGTATGCATGATTGTTTATGTTTTTAAAGACAAAATGATATATAATATCTCTGGAACTTGCATAGTAACACCAAAGAAAGCTTAAGTTAAGTTGAATATCTGAATAAACAGCCCATATTTGCATAATTTTCCTCTTCTGAGAAGGCCAGTAAACTCCCAGGAATTCAGTTTCTGGAAACCTCATTTCTTAAGCATTTGCTCTGGCATCCTGGTTCTTTCCTGCAAACAACCTACTACATAGATCCTCCCAATAACTCACTTAAGAATGATGGCAGTGCTCTCAGGCAGTTAATCTCCACTGCTTCCCGAAGAAAGAGAAACTGATAGAGTCATCCTGGTGGCTCCCAGAGGTCTGCGGTGGTGGTGTTTCCCATGAGCTCATGAGAGCTCCCACAAGTACTGATCCATCCAGGGTCCCTTTCTTGGCCTGACAACGGGTTGTTTACTGTTAGTAGTAAATCCCTATTAAGTTGTCATAGTTAGTTAATGTGTTGGTGGGTAAACTCAGCATTAAGAGTGAGATTTAAAAAATAACTTTCTCTCTGAGAATCAGATTTAAAAGAAGTGAGAGGGGAAATTAACTTTCATTTTCCACGGCACGTGAGACTAGAGGCCCCTTGAAGATTTGATGAGTTCAGAAGTGTTGCGAAGTGGTGATGACAAACTACTTACTATCAGAGCATGAGGAGAATCTCAATGTGCCCAAAAGGTAAGGAGAGGGTAACCGCAGGTCTCTGCCTGCTTCAGCCTTTTGTCCCACCTTAGCCTCAGCCCAGGTCGTGAGGGTAATTTTAAACTCAATAACTCTTAGAAATTTTTCTGGGAGAGCTGATGGATATTGGTGAGATGAAGTGTGTATTTGCCTCGTAGTATTAGTCTCCATTCTGGGAACTGAGAGGGTCAATTGAAGTAGGGGTTGCCAGCAGCGGCACAGGGCACTGCTATAGGTTTAACTGGAGAAAAGAGTAGATAAGAGGAAAGAAATCAAAAGGAGAGAGGACTTTCAGTACCTGTGAGAATTCCGTGCAACCTTAAGAAACAAATATTTAAGGTAAAGGATAAAGGAAAGTTTGCACCCTCCTTTACACTCTGGTCGATCATAAGTGACGTGAAATCCATGATGGTTCAAGTCTATGAACCTCCCCAGAGCATTATAGGGAGGTAGACAAACAACGACAAAGACACTTCACTCAAGTGTCAAATTCCACCTACTTTCAAAGTTCAGTTCTGACTCTAAGATCAAGGAGAGCATGCACAGGTGGTTTTCTCTTTGCATCTAGGAAGAATTTACCCTTTTGCAACCTCTTTGGTATAGAGAGAATAATGTTTACTCTGTTCTCTAAGAGAAAGGTAGGTGCCTCCACAGACAACCCTACAGTTCAGCTTGGTTGCAGAACACTGGCCATGTAACAGCTTTAGTGCTAAGCAAACCACAACTGCATCATCTTCATCTTTTCTATGGGTCAGGAAGCAGAAACTTCCAAAGATTTCCTGTTAAGAAAGACTGATAGGGGTACTTGAATACCTATCTATAGCGTCATAGTATAGGGTGAGATCAATAGGTCTAGCTGCACAAAATCTCTCCAATTAAAGCAATATTTTAACTTCAACTTTGTACCAGGTCAGAGGTAAATGTTGTTACCTAAGAAACATCGGCTGCCATGATGTTCATTCAGTGATTAGCAAATGTTTATTAAGCACATGGTGCTTCATGCCTGTAATTGTTACAGGTGTTGTAGGTACATTGTTAAACAAAACTAACCTTTTATGCAGCTAAATGAATCAAGAAAAAAAAAAATATTTCTGGAGCCTATCCTAAAGAAAGCTTTAGGTCCATATAAAGAATGGTCTTATATCCAAAGATATTTCTATCTGAATCGTTCAGAACATATTTAAGAAAGAGAACCCAGTTCAATGATAAAACAAGCCATGCAGTGTAAATGCAAGCAAATAATTCAAATGGCTATTAATAAAATTATTAAGCAGTTTTATTTATTTTTTTAAAGATTTTATTTATTTGGCAGAGAGAGAGCCCAAGAGCAGGAACACAAGCAGGGGGAGTGGGAGAGGGAGAAGCAGGCTTCCCGTGGAGCTCTTAAGCAGTTTTAATACAGTATAAACTGTATTAAAATGGTTATCTCCCCATAGCCCGACTCAGGCATTCCCATTCTACAGAGAAGGAAGAAGAAGGGATATAATTGTGCAAGATCATCCAGCCACCACGTGTTAGGCCAGACTTTTTCCCAAGTAAAATGGTGCATCTTTCCACCTCAGGCTGGACCCCAAGGCCCTTTACTCCTTCCTTTTGTCCATCCCCCATTTCTCCACCTTCATCCATAACTATTCTGAGCAAGTATTAGTGCACTTACACAAATCCACCATGAATTGTAAACATCAACGTAAAGACTGTTAGGATGGCTAAGATTTTTTGCAGTTAAGTATCACTTGCATTGATGGGGTCCATGATCAAAGGAGCGAGACTGATACAAAGCGAAGGTCAAGCAAAGCTTCAGTTCGCACAAGCACCAAGAATCAAACCTACCGGCGGGGCCCTCTCTTAGGGAGAGAGAGACCACCCCCAGCTTCACAGACTAGCTCTTATAGAGCAAAGGCCATGTGGTTGAGCCTGACCAATGAGATTGTCTCCACCTGTCCTGATTCGTCCTTGTATTTGGGGTCTGTTATCAGGGACTGGTCAATCATATTTTGCTGGTTTCCCAGACTTGCTTGTAAGTAAGTTCCTTATTGGGGGTGGGGAGGGGGCAGGGTTTAAGTTTTACTGCACAAACAACAAAATGGCTGTTTAACCGAGATGGAGTCGCTCTGGCTAAGTAGGCCCCTACAGAATTAAGCTTCGTTCTAAAGAAATAAAAAAATAAAGAGTTTAGTTCTCCAGACTGTTTCAACTTTAAGATGCAAACTAGTTAATGCTAAAGAACAACCCTCCAGACATATTCCACGGCCGATCTGCAGTTGCTCCTCAGAGTGCTAACTATTTGTAGCTTATTCCCAGAGCCACTGCTTACACCCAGACCCTGGGCCCTTGAGTTTTCTAAAGATGTGGGATAGTCTGTGTTCGGAGCCTCTAAGCTCCCCATCCTAGACAGCTGTTCCCTACCACCAACAAGCCCATGCTTACCTCTTGATTGGCACTCCTCCTTTCAGATTTGAGGACATCTTCTGTCAAAACAGCTCATTCCTGTTTTTAGCTTGGAGGTCAGTTGTTCTCTCACTCACCATGCATTTAGAATGAGAGCTTGTTAAAACAGCCCCAACCTGGACTTTCAAGATTCAGTTCGTTTAGGGTAGGGCTAGAGAATTTGCATTACTAACAAGTGCCGAGGTGCCCCAGCTGCACTTTGAGAACCGCTACTCTAGGTCAGTGATTCTCAACCCTGGCTACCTATTTGAGTCCTCTGAAGAGATTTTTAAAATAGAAATATCTAATTTCTCCAGAGATTCTGATTCAGATGCCAGGCTAGGGTAGGGACCGGGCATCATACACTGTTCTTTAAATGTCCTAGATGTTTCTACACCTATGAGAATAGGAAATATTTTTAAATGGTGCTAATACCAATTGGTGGCCAGAAACTGAATCTCTCATACTTTGCCGAGGGGATTTGAAAATGTTGTGACAGTTTCTTTAAAAACGAAACATCCACTTAACATCCACTACAGTAATTACATTCCAGAACACTTACCCCAGAGAAACGAACATATGTTCACACCAAAACCTGTACATAAGAGTTCATAGCAGTTTTAATTTTAATAGCTCCAAAATAAAAACAACCAAGATGTTCGTTGACAAGTGAACAGTTCAACAAACTGTGATATCTCTGTATCAAAGAATATTATTCAGCAATCAAAAGGAATGAACTGTTGATGAAGGCAACAACTTGGATAGATCTCAAGGGTGTTATTGTGCTGAGTTAAATAAAAAAGGCCAATCTCAAAAGCCACATACTCTCTGAGCCCATGGATTTAACATGTTTGAAGTGAGGGCGTTGTGGACGTGATAAACAGATTAGTATTGTCCAGTATTGAAAATACTGGGGGGAATTAAGTGACTATAAGGGGGCAGCACAAAGGAAATCTTAGTGATGATGGAATGTTCCTCTCTCCTAGTTGTGGTGGCGGTTAGAGGAATCAGCACGTGATGAGTGACATGGACCCATATGCACAGATGGTACCAACCTCAATCTCCTTTTTTTGGATATTATACCATAATTTTATAAGATGAAACCATTGGGGAAAACCGTGACATATATGTGGGCCATCTCTCTTCTCTCTACTCCTCTGCTTCTTCCTGTGAATCTGTAAGTATTTCAAAATGGAAAGTTACAAAAATCCTTCCCTGTACAACCGGAGTTTAGAAACACAAACATGACATTGGCTGAGGACAATCCTGAGCCCATCCCTATGCTATTGTTTCAAGCTTTCTTTCTTGAGACCCTTGCATAACTCTGCCCATATCTGGCTCAAATCCATTGCTTCCCCTTTTATAGTTCCCTAAATTGGTTGATCTTCCAGACAATGTTGTAGGGAATTAACTGTTATCTCCTGTCAGGAGAAAAAACTGGGGGATATCTATCAAGGCCCTTAAAAACATTCTTCTGCCCACTATTTCCAGTCCAACAATCTATACTAAAGAAAATACAGGGATACAAGTGTTACTGCAATTCTAAACACAACAGCAAAAAAATTGAATGCAAACTAAGTAGCTAAATAAATGTGGCTACATCCAAATATTAAAATGAAGCATGCTCTTAAAACACAGTTGTTGAGAAATATTTAGTCAGTGTCATAAAAAATGACAGCAAAACTGTGTATGGATTTTGCTCTCAATTACGTTAATTAGTATTTGCAAAGAAAGCATGCTAAAATGCAAATAGAAGTATTTTGAGTGATTGGATTATAAGTGATTTTGGATTTTCTTTTTTTCTATATTTTCTAATTTTATACAATGAGCCTGAGTTTTTTTAATTAAAATAATGCTGTCAAAGGCAAATATGGCTTATGAGTCACATCTATAAACTTTTAGATGCTTGAAAAGAAAACCTTGATAGAAACTAGATCTACTTCTGTCCACACTTTATTTCAGCCTCCCTTGTAAACCTCTGGATTCTCCCAGCTAACACAAGCTCATACTTTGTTTTCCAAACGTAAGATGATGGCCCTTTATTCTGGCTATCCCATCACTCATCTCACCAAACCCTTAGCCTACACCGCTACCATTCTGCCGTCTGATGCCAGGACAGTATTGCCTTCCTCCATCTTCTCAGATGCAAGAATACTAAAATTAGTTAAAAGAGACAAAGGGAGAAGGATTTTCTGTTTTTATCTAAATAAAAATCTTCCAGAAATATTGAGAAATAGACCAATAGCTCTTGGCTGCCAATAAATATTCCTTTAAGTGAATATGATTATGATTTAGAAACACATTTTACATGCCATGGTATTTTATTATCAACTCCTCTCCTTCTATAATCAAGTTTCTCTCTGACAGTGTGACCTATCCTAATGAAGTGCCTTAATAACAAAAAGTGTTTGTGTTTTACTTTTCCTAGATTCAAGTTTTATGTTTGAAAAAGAGCACAAAATGAAGTTATCTGTATCTCCTTAATTTGATTATATTCTACCTATCAAAATATTTATATTAATCTCATTAAAATATGAGTAACTGTTTTTATGGTGGTTGATTTTACAGCATTCCCTGGAGTTCCTTTAAGTGCCTTCCCTTGTAGATTGTCTAGATTATAGATCACCACACTGCTGTCCTTCACATCCCCTCATTCGTCTTAATAATCGAAAGATCTTCCCGTAATTACAGTTCAGAAATATGCTCTCTGTTGGAGCATTGCACGTCTGAATCTTTTATTTTAACCATCTGAGAAACACGTATACACAAAAATGCCACAGAGTAACCACCGGTCCCAAATCTAGTTCAGCTTCCACAGACACTGTGTCATCTTGACAGATCATCATCCCCCATGTTGCCATACGTATTAAATGAAAACACTGGACCACATGATCTCTAACGGCTCTCTGGTGGAGTCCATCCTGTTTTCTGAATTTAAGATGCTTCTGAACTCTGCGTAGAAACAGAAGCCTGGAGACCCTCACCGTTGCCGTCCATTTCCCAGCGGCTTGGATCTTGAATAGGCTTATTTTGAGAAGCAAGATAAAATAAGAGACTATATGGTCTTCAGACACTAAAACCGGATTCCTATCAACTCTAAACTGTACAGAAATGTTCTGAGGAATATTATAATTTAAGTTCAAATCAGGTTCACAGGTTCTATCCTTGGAGAGAATTATACTCTCCATACACTTAAACACTTATACTAACTGTAAGGAGTCTGGGGACGAATTTGGAGTTAGTTTGGGGCTGATGGACAGTTGTTTGACAAGACCACAGTGAAACCTCAGAGAATGTTGTAAACACTCCAAGTAAGTGAACTTATGGGGCACTTCCATTATAAGTGCTTCAGCAACTGCCTAAAGACTTTTCCTTGTTCTTTAATTTGATGATGATTGAAAACCATCCATGAGAAATCTAGAAAAAGGGAGAGCCAAGAGTCTGCACCTGACAGACTGGTTAATTTAGATTGCAACCCAGAGCAAACTTTTTATTTAAAGTGAGTTAAAACTTTGAAAAATTTTAAATGAAGAAAAACAAGTCAGAATGAAGTTATGGGAGTTAAAATTTACGCCAAGTTGTATTTTTAGTTCATCTTTCCAATTATTAATATAATGAATTATTAACAATTAATAATTATCAGCAAGCACTTATTATCTACATTGTATATTGATTTGTGTTAGAGTACATGTAATCAGGAAGACATTACATATTCATTTAATGAGACAATCTTTCTATAAATATTTATAAAATGTCTGCAATACTAAAAAAATTATGTAAGGTGAAACATGAATCTTAAGTAAATAGCAATAATATCTAACAATTATGGAATGTCATACACAGTTAGAGCACTGTCATAATATATATATATATATTAGCTCATTAAATGTATTAATGAGCTGTATATATAATTAATCTTAAATATACATTAGTCTTTCTAGTAACCTCATGATATTATTAGTATTATTATCCTCATTTTACAAGTAAGAAAACTGAGCCATAGACTGTTAACAGCCTTGCCTAGAGTCTAGGTCCCAAATCTATTATTTGGCATAAGCTGTGAGTTGAAAGTCTCAGCCTCTTAACTACCACAATACCAGTATTACATTGAAACATGAAACTGCAGTTTTTATTGGTCAGAATGGTTGAATATCATCAATTTCAACCATATAGGTTTCCATGCACAAATCAGTTCTCCTAACAGCTAGGCTATAGGAACTTAGAGGTGATAGAAATAACCAAGGGACAGCTGTTCCAAAGAAAGTTTCATGGAATAGAAATTAATGTCAGCTTTAAAAGACAAGACTTGGATTTAAGAAAGGAGGGTGGTGTTTTCTAGAAAAGAGGATGACATACACCCAGCCATGAGTTAAAAATGCATCCGTGTTGGGGCACCTGGATGGCTCAGTGGGTTGAGCCTCTGTCTTTGGCTCGGGTCGTGATCTCAGGGTCCTGGGATCGAGCCCCGAGTCAGGCTCTCTGCTCAGCGGGGAGCCTGCTTCCTCCCCTCTCTCTGCCTGCCTCTCTGCCTACTTGTCATCTCTGTCTGTCAAATAAATAAATAAAATCTTTAAAAAAAAAAAAAAAAAAGCATCCGTGTCTTCTATAAGCATTGAGTTTCACTTGGTTCCAGCTATGGAAGTCATTTCTTGCCTAATTTCCATATTCCAGTCACCTCCAGTACCACCACTAGCTAATGGTTCTAAACAGGGGTGTAATGGGTTGAATTGTGTTCCCTCAAAATTCACATGTTGAAGTCTTAACCTCCAGTACTCAGAATATCACCTTATTTGGAAATTGGTGTGTTGCAAATAATACTGTTGTAGTTAAGATGAAGTCATTAGGGTGGACCTCAAACATTATGACCAGATTCCTTAATAAAAGGGGAAATTCGACACAGAGATACCCACATAGGAAGAATGCACAGGGAGATGAAGGCAGAGATTGAAGATGAGGTGCAGAAATGCTTCTCTAGGCCAAGGAACACTACAGATTGTCAGCAAATGATTAACAGGTAGGCCAGATACATGGAACACATTTTCCTTAGAAAGCAATCAATGCTGCTGACCCCTTGACCTTGGAACTCCTAGCCTTCAGAACTGTGAGACAAAAAATTTCTCTAAAGTTACTCAGTTTATGGTACTTTACCATGGCAGCCTTAGCAAACTACATGAGAGGAAATACAAGGAGTCTTACATCCTCTGCTAATTATTTGGGTGTCCTTACCCTTCCTCCCTCCCCCAACATGAACCCTGGGAAGAGTCACAGGAATCCTTTTGACCTTTAAATTCTGAGTCTTTATCAGCATATCAGTGCTTCTGTCTCAATGTTTTATCATTGGCCAGTAACCCAAGCAGTCTCCTTTAAACATTCTAACTTATTCCAAATTACATATTTTTGTGGTATAAGAAGCTACTACTCTTTCTCAGCATCAGCATTTTTATCTCCTGATTTAAAAGTTGTTTGTAAACCATACAGATACGTAAGACATGATTTTATGGTAACATTTGTCTATCTAGAAAAATTCAGATTCCTTCTAAATATAACCACTTCTGAGTTTTAAAAAGAATGTACCACAATTTCCTGAGGCAATGCCAAAATAAGAGCATAAATATATAGCAAACATTATTTAATACTTTTGACAGTTATTTTTAAAAGCAAATCTACTGTATTGCCTCATTTAATCCTTACAACAAACTGTGAAGTGAGTTCTGTGATTATCCTGTGGGAAGTGAAGCACAGAGACAGAGGAATTTACTCATAGTCATACAGCTAGTAGTGTTCTAATCAGGATGAAAAAAAGGGAGGGGGTGTTTATTAAGTGCCTGCTGCATACACAACACTGTGTATTCTAGTTTCATAGGTTATCTCCTTTAATTTCTCCTAATGTTGTATGTGTAAGTCATGATTATGTTTGTTTGTTTGTTTTCAAGATTGAGCAACTGAGGCTTGGAGAGTTTAGACAACACATCCTGTTTTATGTTGTCAGTAATTTTCATTCTTTTCTTCAGTCTTCCCGCTGGTGTTCCTTACCACTCCTATACACACTGTCCCTAAACCGAGGTGATCTTTATAAAGAACAAATATGAGAACGGCTTTACCCGTTGTCAAGTAGTCTTCTTCAAAGGTGACTTAATGCTTTTCTTCTCTGGTTTCTAGGCACCAAGCTCATTTCTTCTTATTCCTTGTAACCCAATCTCTACTTTGAATCATAAATTGAATAATTAGGGCCCTGCCTTAATGTCTTCACTTCAATATGTTCCTTTCTTCCTTCTAAATATCAAATTTTCAATATTAGTTTTTGTTGATGTCGATCAATATTCATTCATTTTCAATCATTGGAGACACATACAAAGGTTTCTGAAATTCCTTAAGAGTCTTATGTTGATGACATGGTACACATTCTGTTCATCCTCTTCTCTTGCATGAATGGAGTGAGAGAAATTCCCACTATTGAAGAAATTTGGTCTCAGAAAGAAACATAATAATAGATTCAGATACCAGAGTGAGCAAAAGAATCAAAGGCCTAATTACTCAATCTGGGGTACAAAAAATGAATTTGGAAGCACAGTAACAGTTCTTTACATTGCCAAATGTTTTAAAATATAGTGTATTAATAAAAAAATTTTGAGTAAGGCCAGCAGATCAGGAAATGATTGCCATTTAAAAGATAGTTTATTACATAGAGTTTCCAAGAAGAGAGGTTATACGACATCACTCAGGGTCACACAGGGAAGTACCAGGGTTGATGAGAAGGCAGAGGGAAAGAGAGGAACTCTGGACAAGAGCCTTTATTGTGGTTTCCCTGGGAAAGGAGTGAAACAGGGTAAGCAGGCTTTGGTAGGATTGGCTCATTTATATAATTTCAGTGGGCTCTGAAACATAGGGACTCCCCTAGCTATCTGGTACCTGGGGTGACTGGGGTGGATGGATAGTGACCCAGAGTGTAAGAACTCAAGAAACAAGGTGGTTGGGGTGTGGGTCCTGTTTTGGTTAGTTTGTGCTTGAAAAAGACACTCATATGCAAATTGTTTACCGTCTCTAGCTATTGGCTAACTTAGGAGGAGCAGCCCCTCAAAGGTCCCAGATGTCAAAGCTTCAAAATATATATATATATATATATATATATATATATATATATATATATAAAGACAAAGTTAATACGCAAACTAGATGACCCTGAGCCATAGTGTTTTTTTACTTTTTAATGTTTAAAAATCATATTTTTAAATTTTTATCTTTATTAATTACAGTTTGTATGTCTTTTATTTTTATATATCCTAATACTTAACAAGAAAAAATAACTCTTTATGAACAAAGAAGCACTTAGGAATTCCTAAGTGGATCCAGGTATTACTTTTAGAAAAACAAGAAAACACAGTATAACTAATAATTATTCATTTAATAAATTCATCATATGCAACACCATTACAATGTTTGAATATGGTATGCAAATTTTTAATATGGTATGTCAATTTTTAAAGGTATATGAAACTGTTGGTTGCTGCATTGCATAATAATTGCCATGAATAGTAAACATTTGGTGTAAAGGCTTGAGGGTTGAATTGAATTAACGTGTCTTTCTGAGAGCAGTTTGTGAGCAATGAGAGAAAAGAATGGCCTTGATCCTGGACACTGGGCTGTCCTGCAGAATCTGCCCTTGCTCTGCTCAACCCAGCTCCCCAACCCCAGGCCTCTCCCATGCCCTTAGGGAAGTTCTTCTAGCAATGCTGCCAGCCCCATAGTTGCTGCTCAGGTGCTGCCAAGGGAAGTATGAATGCAACAGAAAAGAAAGCTCTATTTTTTCAGGGAAAAAAGACTTTGTTCTGTGGTCTAGGCTGGCACTGTACGTTGATTAAATACATCTCTTCAGGCCCACAATCCATATCACTATTTATAATTATCTGCTTTAGGAACCCAGAGTGGTAGACTTATCAAGGAACCAAAAGGCAGAAGCTATTGCTAGCCTCTATGCTCCCTAACACAAGCACTTTTTCTGTATCCTATAAAAGAGCTTACATCCACTGACCTTGGCTATGTTTCTCTGTGTTCTCTCTCTTTCCCAGCCTGGACCTAATCCAAATTTTCCCCTAAATCTAACAATTTGCTCACATAGGATTTTAGGGATGTGTATGCAGATAGGAAACCACATGACCAGTCACAAGCTTCCAGAAGTGGCTATACTTTGCTTGTTCTCCTGAAATCTGGAAAACATTCTGTACTGCTGGGAACCACAGATTGCACTTCAGAGGAATAGCTTCTAAATCACACTCAAAAAAAGTAAAGAAAGTAAATGTACATACATCTTAACGGGTCTTAGACTTAGGAGTCAGTGAACTGGGTTTAAATTCTCATAAATAAGAGATTACTGGGCAAATCAATTGCCTGCCCTTGCTCTCTTTTCCTTATCTGTACAGTGGGGGAAAACAATCACCCCCCATTGTGATAATCAAGTAAGATAAAGTGTGCTTAATTACTATCTACACAGTAAAGCTGTAGAGAAAAGAGTCCCAAGGCAACCACTCCAGGGTTCTGCTTTGCCCAAAGCTCTTCCTTGAGGGAAGATTTGCAGCCTAAGTCTTAAAGGGGAAAAGGTCTGAATGTTTTCAATAGAATTTAATAAATTAGAGTACAAGAAAGGCCAACATTCACCAGCCATTAGGATAGAGACAACCCCAAAGAAATAGATTACATGGTGAGCATTTTAATAAGAAAGGGGAAGGAGGTTGCACCTCTAGGGCTGCTAGAAAGCAGGGAAGAACACAGGGAACTGGGCTACTATTTGAAGACACAACCAAAGGCTGGGCCCCAACAATGCTGTACAAGTAAGGTGCAGTTGTTACATTAAAACACTTTCAACAAGGATTTGCATCCACATTAAAGATTTTGCTTTTTGTTTACTTCATGTGCCCAGGAAAACTTTCAAATTGCTATGCTAAGCATTGTTTCCTTATAAGTCAAAATAAGTAATTCTCTCATAAATATTTAAAAGAAATCACCATAGTATGCCTTAATATAGCAGTACACATATCAAAGGAAATTTTTACAATTACAAATATAGAAAAATGTGTTTAAATGTACTCCAAATACTCCAGAATTATGTAAGTACTACAATAGGTTTAAATACATTCTATCAATTTCTGAGACAAGCATCCTATTATGAAAACACAAACTGTATTCTTTAAAACAGAGGCATCACTCAATCTAATAAATTAGTTAATCATTCAAAAAAGTAGATCACTGAAATGGAAAGTTCATACACACACACACAAATCCTCATACACTTGTATATGAATTATAGGTCTATATAAACACATAAAGTTCTATAGATACAGATATAGATATTATATAAAAATCTAAAAATTAAAGAATGCACATTTCTCTTTCCAATTTTATATTATTTTAGTGCAATTTTCAAGAAGAGATATTCCTCTTAAACACTTGGATAGGCGTTAGAACAATCTGCCTGAGAAGAGGCAGCAGTAACTATATTTAAGATAATTTATAGCTCATACACTTTGATTCACTGAATATATGGTCTTCTTTTTTTTTTTTAATTTTTTATTTTTTATAAACATATATTTTTATCCCCAGGGGTACAGGTCTGTGAATCACCAGGTTTACACACTTCACAGCACTCACCAAAGCACATACCCTCCCCAATGTCCATAATCCCCCCCCCTTCTCCCAAACCCCCTCCCCCCAGCAACCCTCAGTTTGTTTTGTGAGATTAAGAGTCACTTATGGTTTGTCTCCCTCCCAATCCCATCTTGTTTCATTTATTCTTCTCCTACCCACTTAAGCCCCCATGTTGCATCACCAGAATATATGGTCTTCTTAATATGGTGAGAAATTAGACAAATGTATGCTTCCTTAAAGCAGATGATTGTCTGAAACTAATTACTAAGTCAAGTGTTTGTGAACTGTTATAAACATTTCTTATAAAATTCATTTTTTTTCCATATCATAAACCATTTGGGACTTAAATTTTCAGGTTTTCATCCCCTGATTGCCAAGTTATTTACTAAAACAAAATCACCAAATCACTATACTTTATAATTAAGTGTCTACATGTGCTTTGAAGATAAAGCAATGATTGCAAATTATTTGAAAGCATTATCGAGTAAGTCCAACAGATAGACTGAGCAGATGTACAGGTGTTACAGGTAGAAATATATCTCTTTTCCCACCCTGTAATAACAGCTTTAATGAATACAACTACTTGCAAACATGTTCTGTTCTGGAAAAGGCCATCAGTTAGAGCTGATAACCTCTAGAATGTAAAGATATTCAGAATTGTGCTGGCTCTGCTATTACCTGTAACTCATCTCCCTAATTTCTTCCTCTTTCCCTTACTAAGAATATTAAACAAGAGACTTAATGGGTTGGAGTGCCTACAAAGAATAGGCACCTGCTAATCCAGGAATTCCTACTGCTAGTAGGTAAATATTCAGGACTAATATCACTAATGCCTTCATTTACTTATTCATTCATCTGTCCATCCAGTCCCCCAATATTTACTGGACATCTGTTATATATGCAAAGTTATGAAGACCAAGAAGATGCCTAGAGTGTGATATAAACTCACAATCTAGTAGCCACATAACTGAAAAATACTACCAGATCACTGAAGAATTAAATTGGGGACTTTTCTATAAGATTAACCAGTATAGGGGAAAAAAGGATAACAAAACCCCAAAATAATACTTTAACATTTAATTATTTTTCATGGTTACAATTTTATGGCCTGTGAGTTTCAAAACAATCCACTTACATGATGGCAATGACACGGATCGGGATCAATAATAAATCTTCTTTTCCGGCTGGCAGTTCAGTGAGCCATCACTGGTAAGCCAGCTCTGTCTTGCATCCCATTCCCCCTCCCTCAAATCACTGTTTTGAAAGAGGTGTGTTTTTTTTTTTTTTTTTAAGACTGATTGATTGATCAATTGATTTGAGAGGGAGGGAGAAAGAGAAAGAAAGTGTGTGTGTAGGAGCAGAGAGAAGAGGCAGTGAGAGAGGGAGAGAGAAAATACCAAGCAGACTCCTTGCTGAACACTGAGCCTGATGCAGGGCTCTAGCTAAGGACTCTGAGATCATGCATGACCTGAGCTGAAATCACGAGTTGGATGCTTACCAACCAAGCCACCCAGGTGCCCTGAGATATTTATATTAACTAGAAAAAGTACCCTCTTTCCCTTCCCTGGTAGCCTTGTTTTCCATCTTAGGAGATCATATTTCAAAAGTAAAATTAACTCCTTTCAATACAAGTCAGGAAAAAACCCTCATTTGCCTAAGCCATCATTCTATATATTTGGAAATCACCCCAAAATGGATTTCCCTATAACAATTTTCCACTATCCAACTGGGGGCAGGGAGTTAGAGAAAGTATGGGTAATTCACAAATCCATCTCTGAGTTATTTTGTATGTATTGTCAGATTTTAAAATCAATACCAAATCAAGATAACAACTACAGTATTATATAGTATTATATAACCTTTCTGGTTAAAAAATTTTAAATTCTGAACAAAAATTTTCTTTTTCATTTATTGGTGTGGTATACCTTAACAGAGACATGACCTCTTATTGCTGAAATGCTTTTAGAAAGATGAATGACTGTTTTAGTAAATTGAACTCTGGTTTCCTGAAAGTAATATTCCCTACTTTCTTTATGCAGATGCTGCATAAAAGCTGAAAGATAAAAGGATCAGAGAGGATAGGTAGGGAATATGGATTTGGGAATACTTAGAGGACAGTGATTATCAGTGGCACAATGGGAAGGAAGAAGTCAGAAAAGGGAGAGTGTGCATTAGCCTGAAAGTTAAATTTCCATTTCGAAGAAAGATGAAAAACAAATCATAATGGAGTTTCCACCATGTGTCGCAACCTATCATAATCTTATTTAACGTTAATGGCAACTGTATAAAAGGGCATTGTTCCCCATTTTTCAGATGAAAGAACTGGGCTTAAATAAAAATATTCAAGATCCCATAGTGATCAAACTATATGAATGGAACCCACATCTGTATGATTCAAGAACCTGCCCCTCTAGATAGGAGAAGAGGGTCTGATAAGAACAGATTATTCCAGAATATAAGAACTATTTGTATGCTGTTTCAGGAGACTCTAAACAAACTACCAAAATGTGATTACTCTTCAGTGACTCAGTAATGTTTTATTCAAATTACAGATTTTTTCATTATTTCTTGTAATGATTTTTATGTCCTACAATGGAAACTTTCTCATTCAACACAACCAATGTTAGCTCACCAAAGTAGGAATTCTTGTTCTAGTTTCTGCTTTTACTGATAAACCTTCCTAAGACTATCCAAGTAATCTCCTCGTTTTAACTATAAAATGTTTTTCACAATATGAGAAAATTCTCAAGTATTAATGAGTTCATTCATGTGATGTCCTTTGAGTTCCTTGAAAGAAATGGCTAAGTATAAGTGATTTTATTCTCTTTTTTCCCCTTCATTTGACATCCTGCCTGAGCTGACTGTTTGTGGCTTGTTGAGTCTATTAATTTCCAGAAAAATGAAGCCACCCTTCAGTGCCCAAATAAGAACAGAGATCAGTTAATGATTTAAATCCTACTTGTAGCCTTCTAGGAATAAAAGGAGATGTTTTAATTCATAGTTTAGTGTGTATGTGGATTGGGCTCACGCAATGATGTCAGATTAATTCAAGAATTCAGACACTATTGGTAAGAGCAGATGTTGTGAACATTAGAGAGAGAGCCCTGATGAAATTTGAGAGGTACGCCTCAAGCTTCCAGAGCATAAACTGAAGTGGGGGGAGCGGACTTACCATTAATGGACCCGGCAATATTCCAAGTAAACATATTTAACTTTATGAAGCACTGAAGATGCCACAAATGTGGTGACCCAGAAGACAAGCTCAGATGAAGAAATATCTTTTTGACAGGGGAATGGTTGTTTGTAAATGGATTTTAAACGTACTAGAGAATGTGTCTTGTATTTCATTACTTTAAAAGCTAATCACGTAGTTCCTAATTAACAGGAGAGAGTCCCTCTAGGTCAAAACAAGAATTTAAACTCAATAACTGGAGTTGCTAATTTTATTTTCTCAACTTCTTTCAGCTTCCTTTTACCTGTTCTTCTTCCTGCTTGGTCACTGGGCTCTTCAGGCTCTCCATTTCTACTGGTTTCTTGCTATCAACATCTAAACATGATTGATGTGTCAATTGTCTAAAGCAAACAAGCAAATCCCTCTCAACCTCATGACCTCTCCCACTGATCATCTAATTCTTAATAGTCAATTTTTCTTGAAAATATTTTCCTTGTGTTTTATACATAATAAATACTCAGTATGTATTTGCCTAATCAAATAATGTTCTATTAGTACTTAATAAATTTCATTACAACACTTAATGCACTATATCATGATTGTTTCTATCTATACAATGTATCAAGATTGTTTTCATACATAGATGATCCCAAATCTGTACCTCCAGCCTGTTCTTTTGCCATATAGTCCAATATCATACATGTATGATTACCTATTAGACTTCACCTGTGTGTCCCACAGCACTCCACACTAAGTTCATCCAAAACTGCCTTTTTTTTCCCTCCAAATCGATTTCTTATCAAGTCTTTCCTATCTCAATGAAAGGAAGCCCCATCCATTTGGTTTTCTAAGTCTCATTATTTAGGAGTTATCCTTTATTCCTCTTCACATTTCACCTCCAATATTTAGTTAACTGTTACATATTGACAATTTTCGTCCCTAATTGCTTCTTGGGTCCACTCATTTCCATCCATCTGTCTTTATTATAGGCCATACTACCACTATCTCCCTGGATGACTGGGACTGCTTTCTAGCCCACCCATCCAGTCTACAAATTGATTTAAAGTGAGCCTTCTAAATAAAAATATCACTCTCCTGGGGCGCCTGGGTGGCTCAAAGGGTTATGCCTCTACCTTGGGCTCAGGTCATGGTCTCAGGGTCCTGGGATCGAGCCCCACATCAGGCTCTCTGCTGGACAGGGATCCTGCTTCTCCCACCCACCGCCTGCCTCTCTGCCTACTTGCGATCTCTCTCTGTGTGTGTCCAATAAATAATCTGTGTGTCAATAAATAATCAAAAAATAAAACCACTCCCCTGACAAAGTCTTTGCCCATTGACCTTACAATAAATTATCAATTCTTTACCAGAGTTTGTAAGTTCCCACCTATATCTCTAGTCTCACTCCTCATTTCTTCCTCCTAGACGAGACTGTTGCAGAGTGACACAGAGATTTTTACCCCAGTGTTTGAGCATGACACATTCTCATAGTCAGACCTTCATCTATCCAAATTCCTTTCTCTGGAACATTTTCTCCCATTCTTAACATCTTCTGGGAAATCCTTAACATCTTCAGATCTCTGCTTCTTTCTGGAAGCTTTCCCCTGGTTTGTATAAACAAGTTTAGGTTTCCTTCTATACATTCCCATTAAACCTGGTATTTCTTCTGAGTTACTACTCATCAGACTTTATTTTAATTATTGTAAACTTGTTTGTCTTTTTCAATAGAGCTCAGAATTTGTAAGAGGATAAAGCATGTCTTTTCCTGCTCTCACTCTATCCTTAGGTTCTAATACATGCCCTACAATTAGTAGGTATTTAATAAAATTTGCATGTAAAATGAACACATCCTAAATAAAAACATCGCTTAAACACACAGATTCTTTATAGTTAATCCTATCCTTTCTTTATATCAGAGAACACAGACTCGACTCTCCTGGATAGCATAACCATATAATTGTTCATCTACATTAGGACGTTTTTGACTGCACAGGGCATAATATTAATGAATTATGAGTCAGTGGAATCAACTAAGACTGTTACAGGCATACCAGGAAATACTACCCTGAGAGCAAGACAGAGAACATAAATAAATAAATCACAAGAATGTCTGGGCTTTTGGTTTTTGGTTTCTTCAGCATGGAGGACAGTCTATGGATCTGGAAGAACCATAGAGGTCTAAGCAATTGTACCATATTGGAATAGAGAGCCAGTCTTATCAGATCTTCTGATCTATCAAGAATAATAGGAAATCTTAATTTTATCCAGGTGTTTTAATATTGGAAACTAATTTCAAAAGAATTAAAACAAAATATTTTAAGTACTGACAAGAGATAAAACCTGAAATATGTAATCACCTATAAAGCTCAGACACTGACATCAGTATTAGTGCATGGGAACAGGGTATTCCAAGTATGATACTATTAATTACTAAGGTTCCGAACCTATAAGGAGGTTCAGAAAGTCTTAAAAGGGGGGCCAGGCATTCAGAATATTGAGAGAATACTCAAAATACCTAAAAGCATCATAATACTCTAATTTAGGAGCGCCATAACTAAATATCAGTCAGTCCTGGTATCGATACAAGGAATACTTCATGAGGACCTCTAGAGTGTCTTTGTTGAAACCCAAATAATTGAGTTGCTTCCACAGTAGTATATTGATCTTTATTTTTCTACTCACTCATTACATGATCACTCCATAAACACTGTGTCCGATTTACCCCTAAATTAGATTTTAAAGTTTCAAAATTTCATGAGCCTTGCCTCCACTACGGAGTTTTACTGATCATTTGCAAAACAGGTACCATTAGCTGCCAATGCCAAAATCATCAGTTGGGGAATAGAGCTTGGACTGGAAAGATTTAGCACAGCTTCCACCTCACCATTCACAATTCCTAACCCACAATTTGCCCATGAGTAGTATCTAATCGTCATAGTTTGGTCTGCAAGCTCTTGCTTAATCTGGTAATAATGCACATGGAATTGTTTCATGATCAAGGACTGAATAAGTAATTTTCCAAGCTGCTTGTGTTATTCATATTCTCCAAATGTATATAAAACAGATTTACAGATGATTATGCTAAAGATATAATTAAAGAATGAGCCACAAGGAAACTGTGAGATCATCTAGCTCAGTCTCTTCATTTTACAGCTGAAGAAACTCCACCTGGGGAGGTTGGACACTTTACCAAAGTCACACAACCTTCCAGATGTGATGTTTAGGAGCCACTAAAGTATTTGTGGGTGACAGAATTTCAGCATATGGATGGGGAGGAGATTACAGAATTTGGGAGAGGAGTTTAGGAACCAGAAATAGTTACTAGCTCATTAACAAAGATAGACTTTTCAAAGAGGCAAAGTAAATTGCCAGTGACCTAACTACAAAGCAGAGGTAGACTTCCTGTGAAGACATTAAGGCCTAACAGCCATCTGAGAAACAAGATGGCATCCACCAGGAAATGCCTTCAACCACAGATCCACTGGATTGTGGAGTTTTTCAACTTTGTGTTATTATGTATGTAATTGTGTTTTGTTTTGTTTTTTTCTATCTCAAACTTCCTACTGAAGTCACTCACCTCCTCCCATTTCCCCATATCCATTTGCTTTAGAGCTCCCCTTTGCCTTTGATTAGCATATTCCTAGCCACCATGTCCTAGTACTCCAAAGAAATGCTCCACTTTCTTTAAATTTTTCCATGGGTTATGCCATTTATCTCCTCACCACTATTGAAACCTGAGTTTGCTGTGACTGCCTCACTTCCCTCACAAACTTCCTGAGTGAGCAACTTTTATTCTCCTCCCCAGGGCTCACTGGGTCATCTAAAACCCAGGTCATGCCAACCCTGGATTCCTATCTTCTGTCACCAGATTGATCTCCTCTCAACGTGTGGGCATCATCCAATCCACGGAGGGCTTGAATAGAACAAAAAAGTGGGGAAAGAAAATTTCATCCCTTTTGCTTCCTGGCTGTCTCCTTGATATAGGACATCAGTCTTCTCCTGCCCTAGGACTGGGACTTGCACCATTGGCTGCCTTGGTTTTCAGGCCTTCGCACTGGGACTTTAATTACACCCAAAGCTTTTCTGAGTTTCCAGGTTGAAGACAGTAAATCATGGGACTCCTCAGTCTCCATAATTTCATAATTCCTCATAATAAATCTTTTTACATACATAAACTATTGGTTCTGCTTCACTGGAGAGTCTTGACTAATACAATCATCTAACAGAATAGTATATGTTCATTCATGCGAACCTGCATACTTTAAAAACTATGGCTAACATAATACTTAGTGGTGAAGTCTAAATATCTTTCTCCTAAGGTCAGAAACAAAGCAAGAATGTTCATCTTTCCACTTCTACTCCACATCATACTGGAAGTCATAGGTGGTGCAAGCAATTAATAAAAAGAAATAAAAGGTGTACAGATTGGAGAGGACTAAATTAAACTATTTTTAGTTATGATTATGTACATAAAATAATATGAGGAAACTGACAATCATTTGCCACTTAAGAGTGTGTTTAGTTAGATCATAAATTACAAGGCTATCTAAGTCTAGAATCACTATCTTTGAAACTATATAACACTGAAGAAAGAATCGAAGATTGAAATAACGGAGAAATAAATTATGTCACTCATGAACTGGAGAACTCAATATCATTAGAATGTCAATTCTCCCCAAACTGATCAATAAATTAATTACAAACCCAAATTCCCACAAGTATTATTTTGCAGCTATTGACAAGGTGATTTTAAATTTTATATGGGAAGGCAAAGGAACTTTGGAAGAACAAACTTTTTTATTTTTTTGAGATTTTATTTATTTATTTGGGAGAGAGAGCACTAGCAGGGAGAGGGACAGACGGAGAGGGAGAAGCGGGCTCTCCACTGAGCAGGGAGCCCAATGTGGGGCTCAATCCCAGGACCCTGATGGACTGAGCTGAAGGCAGCTGTTTAACCAACTGAGCCACCCAGTTTCCCCAAGAACAAACTTTCTTGGAAAATAAAACCACTCATGGGGTGCTTGCATGGTTCAGTCAGTTGAGCATCCAACTCTTGATTTCAGCTCAGGTCATCATCTCAGGGTCATGAGTTCAAGCCCCATGTTGGGCTTCCCGCTCATCAGAGAGTCTGCTTGAGATTCTCTCTCTTTCTCTCCCTCTGTCTCTCCCCCTGCTTGTGCACACACTCTTTCTCTCTCTCAAATAAATAAATCTTAAAAAAAAAAAAAAAAGAAAATCGTTCAGGTTGAGTATGATTTGACTGCAAGACTTACTATAAAAGCCAGAATAACAAATCAGGATACAATTGGTGAAAGAATATGTCAATGTAACAGAATAAATAGTACAGAATATACCATATATGTCCCTATACATACAGTCAATTGATTTTGACAGGTGCAAAGCCAATTTAATGGAGAAATCATAGTGTATTTTACAAATGCTGGTAGAACAATTAAATACACATATGGCAAAAGAGTGAACTCGATACATACTCCATACCTTATATAAAAATTAGCTCGGGGCACCTGGGTGAAGGCATCTGCCTTCAGCTCAGGTCATGATCTTGGGATCCTGGGATCTAGCCCCACATAGGGCTCTCTGTTTAGCAGAGAGCCTGCTTCCTCCTCTCTTTCTCCCTGCCTGTCTCTCTGCCTACTTGTAATCTCTGTCTGTCAAATAAATAAATAAAATCTTCAAAAAAAAAAAAAATAGGCTCAGAAAGACAAGGGGAAGTCTATACAATTGCTTAGTTTAAAATAAGGAGAAAATGAGTTATTATTTAAAGACTGTACTTTGAAAAGAATTACATATTTAACTATATATGTAATTTTTATATATGTGCATACATAAGTATAAAATTGTAAATTTGGGGGCACCTGGGTGGCTCAGTGGGGTAAGCCTCTGCCTTCAGCTCAGGTCATGATCTCAGGGTCCTGGGATCTAGCCCCATATTGGGCTCTCTGCTTGGCAGGAAGCCTGCTTCTCCCTCTCCCACTCACCCTGCTTGTGTTTGTTCCTTCTCTTACAGTGTCTGTCTCTCTCAAATAAATAAATAAAATCTTTAAAAAATATTAGCTCAAAATAATACATAGACCTAAATATAAAAGCTAAAAAATAAAACTTATAGGAGAAGAAAATAAAAAAATTGTGACTGTGGTTAGACAGGGATTTTAGATACAACAGAAGCACAGCCCATAAAAACAATTATAAACTGACCTTATCAAAATACAAACCTTGCCTTTTTAAGAGAATGAAGAACAAGCCACATACTGGGGGAAAATATTTGCCAATCACATATGTGACAAAAGGCTTGACCCGGAATATATAAAGAATTCTGAAAATAAGAAAACAAACAGCCCTTTTTAAAAAATGAGATAGAGGTTTGAATAGACACTTCATCAAAGAAGACATGAACCCAAATAAGCACATGACAAAATGCTCAACAGTATTACTCATCAAGCAAACACAGTTTAAAACCAAAATGAGATATGCCTATTATATGCCTATTAACTTGGTTTAAAAGTACTGATAATATCAAATGCTTATGAGGAGGGAGAGCAACCAGAACTCTCATACCTGACTAGTGAGAATGTACAGTGGTAATGCCCACTTTGGAGGATATCTTGCTAGGCTGTTATATGTCTAAATATTTATGATCCAGCACTCCTCCTCCTAGGTACTTACCCAAGAGAAATGAAACTTACGTTCACACAAAAACCTGTGTGAATGTTTGAGCATCATTACTCATAATTGCTGAAAACTGGAAGCAACTCAGATGCCCTTCAGTTGGTAAACAGATGAAGAAACTCTGAGAAACAAACCGAAGGTTTTGGAGGGGAGGGGTTTGGGGAGTTGGGTGAGCCTGATGCTGGGTATTAAGGAGGGCACGTATTACATAGAGCAATGGGTGTGGTGCATAAACAATGAATTTTGAAACACTGAAAAGAAATAAAATAAAATGAAAAAAAAAAAAAAAGAAAGAAAGAAACTGGTGCATTCATAGAGTAAAACATGAATCAGCAATAGAAAGGAACTCGGCAATAAATCTCAAGTAATTCCAGTATGTGACATTATAGGAAAGAACAACATGATGATTACTGTTTAGTGATCAATTAATGGTAGACAGTTTGGCAGGGGGTGGGGGTGTGCCGGTGGATGGCTTACCGACAAAGAAGACATATAAGGGAGTTTGCTGGGGTGGCGAGGGAACGGCTGTGTATCTTAATTATTGTGGTGGTTGCTCAACTCTATGCTTCTGTCAAAGCTCACAGAACTGTCCATCAGAATGAGTAATTTCTACTGCATGTAAAATTTTTAATTAATCAAAAGCTTTAGAAGATCTTGTTTGCTGATGGCTGCCAGAGGGGAGGCAGGTGGGGTGATGAGCAGAATGGGTGAAGGGGAGTGGGAGGTATTGGCTTCCGGTTACAGAATGAATAGTCACCAGGATGAAAGATACAGCATAGAATACATATTCATTGGTATTTAGTAACTTTTTATGGTGATGGATGGCGGCTATACTTGTGGTCAGCATAGTGTGTAGACTCATCTAATCACATGTTGTACAGCTGACGCTAATGGTAACATTGTGTGTCAACTATACTTATTGTTTACAATGTTGTCCTAGAACCTATTTACACTTTTTTTTTTTTTTTTTTTTTTTTTTAGAGTCTATCTATGGGACACCTGGGTGGCTCAATCAGTTAATAACGCCACTGCCTTCGGCTGGGGTTGGTGATCTCAGAGTCCTGGGATCAAGTCCCGAATCCAGCTCCTTGCTCAGCGGGAAGCCTGCTTCTCTCGCTGCCTGCCATTCTTCCTGCTTGTGTGTGCTCTCTTGTTCTCCCTCTCTTTTGACAAATAAATGAAGTTTTCTGGTTGTTGTTGTTATTGATTTAATTATTTGCTGGAGAGAGAGAGCGAGAGTGTAAAACAAGCAGGAAGAGCACCAGGCAGAGGGAGAAGCAGGCTCCCCACAGAGCAGGGAGCCCATTGTGGAGCTCGGTCCCAGAATCCTGGGATCATGACCCCAAGCTAAAGGCAGATGCCCAGCTGACTGAGTCACCCAGGGAACCCACAGTTTTGTTTTGTTTTTTTAACTTTCTTCCCTCAGAACTTAATTGGAGAAGGTCTGAAAACAGCCTTACACAACTGTCCATTGTCAACATTCATCCTTCTTCAAGCTCTCTTATGAACAGGAGGTAAACTAAAGAGAAACAAAAAACTGTCCTCATTTTCTGTGCAAGGAAAAATTAAGGTTGCTCTGTGTTTTATAATTCTACTTATAATGATGCAGCACTTATACCTTGGTCTATTAAAATAGCATTTCACATACTTATTTCCATTTGCAACCATGTGATCTGATGAGACCATCATAAAAATTTAGTTACTGTACTATATCAAATCAAATAAATACTGTCTCTTTGTATTATGGGTTTATATGTCATTGTAAATGTAGAGACAAAATAGAAGTTTCGTTTATCAAAATTAGATGTGGTATTGAAACAGAAAATACACCCAAGACAATATTCTTTCCATTAGAATGGCATTTAGATTCTCGAGTTCCCATTGTGGCTTTTCCCTTACCTAATGGATGCTGGAACGGAACAGATCCTTGTGCATTACACATTTCCTGGAAAGCTTTATGTTGGTCATCTGAAAACATGTGCTTTCTGAGGAATTAGCTTCAGAATGGTAAATTGGATATTTCACATGTAATTCAGTAGACTTTGTTTAATTCAAACTTAATTTTATTGCATTTTATAGACAAAAAAATGTTCTATAATCCAGTTTAATTACACATACAAACTTTTATATTATTTTCCTTTTGGATACCTCATGAAAAGAAAGGCATTAAGTAGAAAGTCAACAAATACACATACGGTGAAAATTTGTTCAAATAAATCTATTCATAAATGACATAGAATTTTAACATTTAAAGTAGGACTATAATTATGCTTTTGTTATATTATGAGTATTAAAATGTGAGGTGTGCATAATTATTTTAATGTTTATTTTAAATAATAATAATTATTCATTTTTAAGCTAGGAAAGTATAAAGAAACAAAATAACCCATAAGTCCAGCCAACAGCTAGCATTTAAAAATAAATAAATCAAAGGGATGTCTGTATGGCACAGTGGCTTAAGCGTCTGACTCATGATTTCAGCTCAGGTCATAATCTCAGGGTTACGGGATTGTGCCCCATGTTTTAAGCTCTGTGCTCAGTAGGAAGTCTGCTTGAGATTCTCTCTCTCCTTTTTTCCTTCCCCTTCTTCTTGTGCTTTCTAAAAATAAATAAATAAATCTTTAAAAATAAATAAATAAATAGTTTAAAACAGATTCATTTAGTATTGGAAGAATATTCAGAGTACCTCAAAGGTACATAATGAAATGTAAAAAATACTTCCCTCTCTACCTAGAGTTTACTACTCTAAATATAATCACTGTTAACATCTTCTGAAACTCTCAAAAACAATGTTTCTCCAAAAGAAATACATACTCTGTTGCACTTTGATTTTTTTTTTTTTTTTTGGTTTATTAGCACATATCTTTGTTTTATGTTTTTAGCGGGTTCTCTGGTATTTACTATATAATTTTTCTATATCTTAGTCTGTACCAAATAATAATGGGACACATCATGTAAATTTTCCCATTTGCTTTTTTACCTCTTATTATACATTTTGTTCCTTCTTATATTATTGAGTTTTATTATATTTCTCTAAAATAAATTAAAAATAAGGAAAATATCTCTTATATGTGCTCACATACTTAGAATTTCCAGTGTTCTTTATATCAATCCAAATTTACACTAGTACCATTTTTTTTAACTTGAAGTTAATGGTAGTGCAAGCTTGCTGATCAATCTCTCCGCTTTTATCTACCTAAAAAATTCTTTACTCTTCTTTCATTTTTAGAACATACTTTGCTACATACAAAATTCAATGTTATAGAATTTTAATGGTGTTACCATCGAGTCTTCTGACCTGCAAAATTCCTGAAAAGAAATCATTTTGTTCATCTGATTCTTTTTTCTCCAGCTGCTTTTAAGATTTTTTCTTTATTACTCATTTTAAGCAATTTGTTTCTAATGTTTGGTGTGGTTTTCTCTTGTTCAGATTTGCTGAGTTTTTAATCTGAGAGTTTATTGTTTTCACCATTTTTAGCCAATATTTGTTCAGGTATTTCTCTATGCCCCCACCTAATTACACATAAATTAAACTGCTTGATTTTATTCTACTGCTAACCTATGCTGTGTGCATTTTTTTCAGTCACTTTTCCTCCCTGTGTTTCATTTTAGGTGGTTTATGTTGCTATGCCTCCAAATTCATTGATCTTTTCTCTGCAGTGTCTTGTCTCCTATTTAATTCCATTTGTAATGGGCTCAGTTATATCTCACCTGAAATTATATGTTGACATCCTAATCCCCAGTACCTCAGAATGTGACTATATTGGGAGGAAATTAAAGAGGAAATTGAGGTTAAATGAGGTCATTGAGGAGCACCTGGGTGGCTTAGTTGGTTAAGGGACTGCCTTCAGCTCATGTCATGATCCTGGAGTCCTAGGATTCAGTCCCGAATCAGGCTCCCCGCTTGGCAGAGAGTCTGCTTCTCCCTCTGACCAACCCCCTTCTCATGCTCTCTTTCTCTCTACATTCTCTCCCTCTCTCTCTCTTTCTCAAATAAATAAATAAAATCTTTTTAAATTTTATTTTATTTTTTAAGATTTTATTTATTTATTTATTTATTTATTTGACAGAGAGAGAGGGATCCCAAGTAGGCAGAGAGGCAGGCAGAGAGAGAGAGAGGGGCAAGCAGGCTCCCTGGCAAGGAGAGAGCTCGATGTGGGGCTTGATCCCAGGACCCTGAGACCATGACCTGGGCTGAAGGCAGAGGCTTAACCCACCGAGCCACCCAGGTGCCCCAATAAAATCTTTTTTTAAAAAATGAGGTCATTGAGGTGGGACCTAATCCAATATGACTGGTATCCTTGTAAGAAGAGAAGAGGACACAGAGGAAGACTACATGAAGATCCAAAAGAAGAAGGCTGTCTATAACCCAAAGACAAAGAGGCCTCAGGATGAAACCAAACGTGCCAACACCTTGATCTTGGACTTCCAGCCTCCAGGATTATCTCTTGTTGAAGCCACCCAGTCTGTGGTACTTTGTTATGGCAGCCCTAGCACACTAATACATCAACAGAACTAGTCTTCATTTTAAATATTGTAGTTTTTGTCTGTTGAAGTTCTACTGAGTTCTTTTCCCCCGACTTCTCTCTTCATCATGTTACTGCTTTCTTCCATGTTCTTGAACAAATGGAACATGTTTATATTTTATATTTTAATGTCCTTCTCTCCTAATTCCATCCTCTGTATTATTTCTGGATCTGTTTCTATTGCTTGATTTCTCTTAGCATAGAACATTTTGTTCTGCTTCTTTGCATGTCTGGTAATTTTTTATTGGATAATATACATTTTGAATATTAATGTTACATTTTTGGGTTCTGGATTTGGGTGTGTTTCTATAAATAGCATTTGACCTTCTTGTTGTATGTTGTTATGTTATTTAGAATCAGCTGTACCCTTCCGAGGCTTGTTTATAAGGTTCACTAGGTTAGGTCCAGAGCAGCTTATGGTCTAGGAGACTTTTGCTCAAGTGATGTAGCAGTGTCTCTTGAAAACCTCCCCAGTGCTTTATATATTGAGACATCTTCCTACTTTGCTATTGGAATCACACATTTTTCTCAGCCCTATGTGAGCTCCAAAAATTGTTAAGCCTACTGTCTCTGGGATTCTTTCCCCAGCCTGTGGTAATCTTCTTCCTGTATATGCACAAGTTAGTACTTAGCCAAAGACTTAAAAGAACTTCACCACAGATATCTGAAGCTCTGTGTGTAGCTCTGTTGCCTTTAGGCCATGTAGGCCTTCTGAAACTCTATTCTCTGCCTATCATATTCAGTAAAACTCCCAGGGTCCATTTAGATTTTGCCTATCATTATTCAGCCTAGAAATTACCTCCAGACACAAAACAAAAGCATACAGCGTCTACCTACCTCAAAAGTATGTGTTGTCT
The DNA here is from genome assembly GCF_022355385.1 of Mustela nigripes. Lineage (NCBI taxonomy): Eukaryota > Metazoa > Chordata > Mammalia > Carnivora > Mustelidae > Mustela > Mustela nigripes. The sequence goes on along the minus strand of NC_081558.1, from coordinate 161,772,479 downwards.
GTGGTCCCATGTCTGAAAACCATTCTTTCATATACTTTTTCAATTTTCTAGTTGTTTAAGGCTGGGAAGAACATCTATTCTCTATTATTGCATTATGGCCAGAAGTGGAAGTCTACGTTTTCATTCTTAATTTTTTATATCATTATGTTTAAACTAACCCATTTGTAACATGTATATAATACTCCATTAGATAAATATAATGAATTTATTAATAAGAACCATATTAAAGGACATTCAGGCTATAGCCAGCATTTTGTTATTTAAAAAGTAAGCATTTTTATGCTTACAACACAGAGTAATTTCATATATTCTATTTTACTGGCTAACTTCCTAAAAATAGATTTTCTGGATCAAAGGGTTTGAGAGTTATGCAAAAATAAATATTTCCAAATTGCTATCTAAAAATTACAAAATTAATGCCACTCCTCTCCATACTTTCCCCAACAGAAGAACATTAACCTCCACCAATCTAAAAGAAAATGAACCTTTTGTTTGGTTTTCCCTTATTCAACTATGAGTAAGATTGGGCATATTTTATATTTTATCAGCCATATATTTCCATTTTCTGTCAACTGACTATTTATACTTTTGACTCTTTTCCTTATTTAATATGCATGAGCTAATTGTACATAATAAAGTTCCTTGTTATGTTTTTGTAATTGTTTTTCTGCTTTTTTTGTGTTTTTTTTTTTAAAGATTTTATTTATTTATTTGTCAGAGAGAGAGCTAGCAAGAGCAAGCACAGGCAGACAGAGTGGAAGGCAGAGTCAGAGGGAGAAGCAGGCTCCCTGCGGAGCAAGGAGCCCGATGTAGGACTCGATCCCAGGATGTTGGGATCATGACCTGAGCCGAAGGCAGCTGCTTAACCAACTGAGCCACCCAGGCATCCCTTTTTCTGTTTTTTTAACTTTAAGTTATTTATGACATATAGAAGTTTTAAATATTTATGCAATCAAATTTTTCAATATTTTCCTTTATGTTTGTGGAGTTTTGTACTCTTCTCTGCAAGCCCTCTTCAAACATACATTTTTTTTTTTTTTGGTTAAACTTTACAGTTTAATTCTTAAATTTTAATCAATTTAAACCTTATGCTGAAGCAAGGAATATGGTAGAAATTCCAGAAGGTTTTTAATTTTAATTTTTTTTACCTTTTCAGTGTTCCAAGATTCATTATTTATGCACCACACCCAGCGCTCCATATAATACATGCCCTCCACAATACCCACCACAAGGCTCACCCATCCCTTCAACCCCTCCCTTCCAAAACCCTCAGTTGGTTTCTCAGGGCTGATAGTCTCTCATGCTTCATCTCCCTCTCTGATTTCCCCCAATTCACTTTTCCTTTCCTTCTCTTAATGTTCCTCCATGTCCTTATTTCACTCAACATAATGGCCTCGAGTCCTGTCCATACACAAAAGTTGGGTATTCATCCTTTCATGCTTGACTTATTTCACTCAGCTTAATCTCCTCCAGTCCACCATACAAAAAAGTTGGGTATTCATCCTTTCTGATGGAGGCGTAATACTCCATTGTATATATGGACTGTATCTACTTTATCCATTCGACTTTGAAGGGCATCTTTGCTCTGTCCACAGTTTGGCAATTGTGGACATTGCTACTATGAACATTGGGGTACAGATGGCCCTTCTTTTCACTACATCTGTATCGTTGGGGTAAATACCCAGTAGTGTAATTGCTGGGTCATAGGTTAGCCCTATTTTTAATTTCTTAAGGAATCTCCACACTGTTTTCCAAAGTGCCTGCACCAACTTGCATTCCCACCAACAGTGTAAGAGCGTTCTTTTTTCTTCACATCCTCTCCAACACTTGTTTCCTGTCCTGTTAATTTTGGCCATTCTAACTGTTGTAAGATGGTATCTCATACAGTAATTCAGTAATGTGGCTGGATACAAAATCAATGCACATAAATCAGTTGCTTTCTTATACACTAATAATAAAAATACAGGAAGGGAAACTAGAGAGTTGATTCCATTTATTATAGCACCAATAACCATAAGATACCTGGGAATAAACCTAACCAAAGAGGTAAAGGATCTGTACTTGAAATTGAAGAAGACACAAAAAGATGTAAAAGCATTCCATACTCATGGATCAGAAGAATAAACATTGTTAAATATCCATACTGCCTGGAGCAATCTGTACTTTCAATGCCATCCCAATCAAAATTCTACGAGCATTTTTCAAAGTGCTGGAACAAACAATCCTAAAATTTGTATGGAACCAGAAGAGACCCCAAATTGCTAAGGAAATGTTAAAAAAGAAAAACAAAACCCGGGCATCACATGCCTGATTTCAAGCTTTCCTACAAAGCTGTGATCACCAAGACAGCATGGTACTGGCTCAAAAACAGACACGTAGACCAGTGGAACAAAGTAGAGAACCCAGATATGGAACCTCAACTCTATGGTCAAATAATCTTTGACAAAGCAGGGAAAAATATACCATAGAAAAAAGACAGTCTCTTCAATAAATGGTGCTGGAAAAATTGGACAGCTATGTATAGAAGAATGAAACTCGACCATTCTCTTACACCACACACAAAGATAAACTCAAAATGGATAAAAGACCTCAACATGAACCAGGAATCTATTAAATTCCTAGAGGAGACCATAGGCAGTAACCTTTTTGACATTGGCCACAGCAACGTCTTCCAAGACATATCTCCAAAGCCCAGGAAATAAAAGTGAAAATGAACTTTTGGGACTTCATCAAGACCAAAAGTTTCTGCACAGCAAAGGAAACAGTCAACAAAACAGAGGCAAGTCACAGAACAGGAGAAGATATTCACAAATGACACTAGAAAGGGCTGATATCCAAGGTCTATAAATAACTCCTCAAACTCAACACTCAAAAAGCAGATAATCACATCAAAAAATGGACAGAAGACATGAACAGACACTTCTTCAAAGAAGACATACAAATGGCTAACAGACACATGAAAAAATGTTCATCATCATTAGCCACCAGGGAGATTCAAATCAAAACCACATTGAAATTCCAGAATTATTTAAAGATGTGTTTATTTATTTTAGAGAGAGAGAGCACACATGAGTAGGAAAGTAACAGATGGAGAGGGAGAAGATGACAATCTCCCGCAGACTCTGTGCAGAGTGCAGAACCTAAAGTGGGGCTCAATCCCAGGACCCTGAGATCATAAGCTGAGCTGAAACCAAGAGTCGGACATTTAACCAACTGAAACCCCCAGGCGCCCTAGAAATTCCAGATATTTTATCCAAATAATTAACTAGCTATTTTAACTCTATTGACTCCCTGTTCTCATCAGTGATTTCACCTAGCACATTCATCATTAAAAGAAGATCTTCTTTGCAGAAATGTCTGTTCATGTCCTCTGCCCATTTCTTGATTGGATTATTTGTTCTGTGGGTGTTGAGTTTGCTAAGTTCTTTATAGATTCTGGACACTAGTCCTTTATCTGATATGTCATTTGCAAATATCTTCTCCCATTCTGTCAGTTGTCTTTTGATTTTGTTAGCTGTTTCCTTTGCTGTGCAAAAGCTTTTGATCTTGATGAAATCCCAATAGTTCATTTTTGCCCTTGCTTCCCTTTCCTTTGGCGTTGTTCCTAGGAAGATGTTGCTGCAGCTGAGGTCGAAGAGGTTGGATGGCCAACAGACACATGAAAAAGTGCTCCATATCACTCGGCATCAGGGAAATACAAATTAAAACCACAATGAGATATCACCTCACACCAGTCAGAATGGCTAAAATCAACAAGTCAGGAAATGACAGATGCTGGCGAGGATGTGGAGAAAGGGGAACCCTCCTACACTGTTGGTGGGAATGCAAGCTGGTGCAGCCACTCTGGAAAACAGCATGGAGGTTCCTCAAAATGTTGAAAATAGAACTGCCCTATGACCCAGCAATTGCACTATTGGGTATTTACCCTAAAGATACAAACGTAGTGATCCAAAGGGGCACGTGCACCCGAATGTTTATAGCAGCAATGTCCACAATCGCCAAACTATGGAAAGAACCTAGATGTCCATCAACAGATGAATGGATCAAGAAGATGTGGTATATATACACAATGGAATACTATGCAGCCATCAAAAGAAATGAAATCTTGCCATTTGCGACAACATGGATGGAACTAGAGCGTGTATCATGCTTAGCGAAATAAGTCAAGCAGAGAAAGACAACTATCATATGATCTCCCTGATATGAGGAAGTGGTGATGCAACATGGGGGCTTAAGTGGGTAGGAGAAAAATAAATGAAACAAGATGAGATTGAGAGGGAGACAAACCATAAGTGACTCTTAATCTCACAAAACAAACTGAGGGTTGCTGGGGGGAGGGGGTTTGGGAGAAGGGGGTGGGATTATGGACATTGGGGAGGGTATGTGCTTTGGTGAGTGATGTGAAGTGTGTAAACCTGGTGATTCACAGACCTGTACCCCTGGGGATAAAAATATATGTTTATAAAAAATAAAAAATTTAAAAAAAAGAAGATATTCTTTATTGACTTTATATCTATTGATTTCTCTGGATATAAGTCTGTCTCTAGGATTAGATTATTTACATTACTGTAATTTGTTAAGTTTTAATATGGATTTTATGAATTTACATTCACTGACTTCTGGCTACATATTTCCTCTATTAAATTATTTCCATAGAGATTGATAAGTTTCCATATGAGATAGAACTGATCCTTATCAACCTGCATGCATTTTTCTTTTAAAAAATCCCTGGATATTGGCATAGACTGACTTTTCCAAATGAATTTTGCTTATAATCAAAATGTATAGATTAATTTATGAAAATTTATACCTTTTCAATATAAGTTGTGCTATCAAAGAACATAGTGTTTCCATTTACATTAGACTTCCCTTAACATTCCTGTGCAAAAATCAATGCACTTTATATGTGTGTATTCCTGGACTCTATTCTAGTCTATTGATTAATACGTCCATTCTTCTTTTAAAACCACATTGTATTTGCTGAAGATGCAGAATAAATCTTGAAACCACATGGTGTAAGTCCTCCAGTATTGCTCTCCTTTAAAGTTGTTTTGTCTGTTCTATGTATTTTACATTTTCATATATATTTGAGAAATAACTTGATAGTTCTTAAATAAATAAATAAATGCCTGCTTGAATTTTGATAGAGACTGTTGAATCCATAGAACAGCCATCTTAACAATGTTGAGTCTTCTAGTCTCTGAGCACAGTATTTTCTCCACTTACTAGGTCTTCATTTATTTCTCTCAGCAATATTTTCTAGCTTTTGGTGAATATAGGTCATGGAAAGTTTATCAGATTTACCCCTTAGAATTTCGTAGTTTTATTTACATTGGTTTATTAGTTTTATTCATTTTCTGATTTTTTTCTTTGCTAATGTATATTGATATATTTATGAATACACCCAGAACGTGAGATTTTACTTTAAAATATGAGTGCTTCAGTATATTATACTATAAGAGTATATGCATTGTAACCACAATAAAGTAAAATATAAAAATCAAGATATTACATATATTAATGACACATAATAGATACACACTCAGGTTTTAGAAAGGGATCATGAGGATGAATACAGCTTTGCCTAATAATCTTTATTTTTGCCTTTTTAAACATTGTTTTTATTTTTAAATACTATCTTAACCATTTTTAAGTATATAGTTCAATAATGTTAAGGATATTCACAATATTGTGAAATATTACTAGATTACTAGATTATGAAATATTACTAAAAATTGCTAGAATGTTTTCATCTTGCAAATCTGAAACTATTTTTCACTAAATAACTCCTTTCCTCACTCAACCTCCTTTCTTAGCAGTCACCATTCTACTTTCTGTTTATGTGATCCTGAATATTTTAGATACCTCAAACATGTGGAATTATACAATATTTGTCTTTTTGTACCTGCCTTACTTAGCATAATGTCCTCAAAGTTCATCTATGTTGTAGCATATGTCAGAATTTCCTTCCTTTTTAAGACTAATAGTCCATGGTCTTTATTTACCATGTTTTGTTTACTCATTCATCTGTTAATGGATATTTGAGTTGCTTCCACCTGTTGGCTACTGTGAATGTTGCTGGTATAAACATGTGTGTGCCACCTCTTTAAAAAAACATTACAATAAACCTAGCTCCATACAATAGAGTTATGTCCACTTCTTTGCCATGCTTCTGCTGGATGGCCATAAATTTTGCATTTATAATATTTAGTAGATACACTAAGTGATTCTCCACCAAAGATGGTTCTTATTCCTTAGGATATTTGGATTCCTAAGGTGAAGTTTTTGTTTTCACAATGATTAGAAAACACTACAGGCATTCACTGGGCAGGGCTGGGATTACAAAGCATCCTGCAATGCAAAACAGTCCTGCTGAATGAGGACTAAAGAGACCCACCTAGAGCTCTAAGGGCTTCCCTTGAGATATACTAGCCATTAATTACATGGGCTTAAGCTTATTACACTAAACAACGTGGAACATTTTACTATGCCTAATTGTTCTGTTGGTAGGTTTTCCAAATTGTTTATTTTTTTTAATAGAATAAATATTATTTCCTTTGCTGGAACACAGGCTGCTAGCTGCAGAAATGAGTCTTCTGAGTAGCAGAACCATTTCTTTGAGAATGGGTCCTATTTGGATTACAAGAAGAGGGAAACTATGGGACCCTAACTTATTGCACATTGTTGTAAAGAATAATTCTGGCAAAGAAATTAACAGCAAAGTCAGTCTTAATAACTAAATCTGGAGCATGAATTGAATATGAATTACTTAGAGGTAGTAACTGTAGCTTCCTTAAGGAAAAAAGATCATTGTATACCTAGAGCCTAGCAGACAGAAGATGTTCAAAAAATACTAAATGTTGAATGACTAGACTTTAAAAGGGGGGGGGGGGGAGAAAGGATGGGATAAATTGTCGCCCTCGGCCCGCAAGAATGACAATCAGCCTGGTATGGTGTTAATGCTTCATCTGTTTATTTTGTCAACTTCCTTAGCTTATATGCAGCAGGGTGACCAATAAGGGGCCAAGCAATGGGGAGAGCCAATGAGAGTCCTGTTACTATGCTGATTAAATTTGAAACAGCCAATGACTATGTCCTCCTTTAGGCGGGCTTCACCAGAATGTTCGTTGTTTACTTCCAGCGTATTTTGCTGGCAGTGAGCCAAGCGCCATCTTGTAATGGTGGGGACTTTCCCGGCCAGAGGTGGTCCCCGATAATAAATAGCACACTGAAGGGATTAGAAGTAAAAGATATTCCAGTTAATAAATGATGCATTCTGGTGTCTGCCGTAGGTCCTTTAGAAACGTTGATGGAGGAAGGATGGAAGTGAGATCTACAGGCCTCCAGTGTAAGTGCTTAAGAGCCTAGAGAAGGAGATCTGACCCAAGCCTGTGATGGAACTCGGCATGACCTCCAGGAATTTCATATGCCGAGGGCTGAGAGGTCCAATGACACCAGATCAGGTTTCCTTTGGCCTTAGAAATGAGGACGTACTTGTGAAGAGTTCACAATACTGGTCTTAGGAGGACAGTTCAGGTTCCAAAGATGTAAATGTAAAAGCACTGCAAGTATAATACTGGGGTGAGAATTCAGAGTTTGCAGATGAGGGTAATAAGAATAACCTCCCTGGGCTGTGGTGATAGGACATTGATATGGTTACTGGGGATTAGTTAAGACCTGAATTTTATATCTGAATCACCTAGATTCAGAAACTGCAAAGCCCAAAGATTGCAACTGAATTGGGGTGGGACCCAGGCATCTATAATTTTTGAAGCTCCCCAGATCATTCTAACATGCAGCCAAGGATAGATAGTGACCTAAAACCAAAAACTGAGTGTTAGAGGCCACGGCACGATTGGAGTCATGGATCACACCAGGCCCTGACTTGTGTCTCCTTTAAAGTCCAGATGCCTTGATAAGGGTTAAGGACAGGAAAGTTGAGTAACACTGAGAAAGGGTATGTGCTATGTGTCCTGCGCTCGCCTACATGACTTCCCACACGTTCTGCCTACAGAAGGGAATAATGTGGTCAGGGTCATGAGTTCTTAGTTGGTCCTTGTTCCTGTATCTCCCATAATCCACTCCCTGGTTGATTGTAACTTCTTGTATCAATAGTAGCTAATGGCATTAGTCGTGATTTAATTACCTGGTATCATGAGATTTGTTTGTAGTTAATGTAAGACTTGTTATAGGAACTTGCAGTCATCTGACTACATACTGATGTATTACTCCTTCTATTGTGATCTGCCTTATAAATGCTTGTAAGATGTGGAATAAAATCGGCACTGTTGGACATCCTCCTCAGTGCTCCTCCTGCCCCCATCTCTTTGTCTCTTAATTTCTTTTCACCATCCTCTTATCCTCACATTCCTGGTCGATTTGTCACGCCGGCCACAACAACTGAGGAGTCTTTAGGCTAAGTTCATTGGTGAAGCCTTAGAAACGGTGCAATGACGGCTATGAGGTCTGTGGCTGGACCTAAGAGCATTGCGGAAGTATTTAGGGTTTGGGGGTTCAAATATTTGGAAAAAGGTAGCTGGATAAAGTAAAAGATGGGTCATTTTGCATACTCACATGAATTATATTTCAAGGACGGTTATTTACGACCTCCACTAGAGGCTGGTAGATTCACTGAGAAAGCATAGATCCTGTGAATTTAAGTTCAGTTGCATCTGCCCACCAGCTGACTGACTTGACCTCTCTCCACCTGACTTCTACCATCTATAAAGCAGAAATGATCATTTTAAAAGCCAGAGAGTCACCGGGAAGGGAGGCATCCTTGGGATGTTGGTGTTAATGCTGCTTCTTAATTCATTCTAAAAGGCCTCCCCAAGGCGGAGTCATTTTCAATTTGGGGAGTTTGTTCACAAATTCGGTTTCAAAGTGACAGTGGAGATGGGCAAGAAGACCGTGATGATGAGAGAGCAGAAACAAAGGAATTGGAGGCAGGTGTCTGAAGCGAGGTCCCTATGGGTCCAGGCTGAGGAGCCGGAGAGGAGACAACAGTTGAGTTTGGTCCAAAGGGAGCAGGAGGCTGAAAAGAGTAACATGACCTCCTTTGAGGCAGTTTAAAGATTAGATAAATGGAAGCCGCAGAAACTAGAACTGAATCCGCCAACGGCTGGGTTTTTCCTATCCCCAGAGTACCTCTCAGTGCACCCTTCTTAGGCACCTCCCGGCTGTGCCCAAGGCTGCACACTCATATCCCAAGGCCATATGTGGGTTGTTGTAAAAAGACAAAGGAACCAGCCTTTTCATTACTGTTTCAAATGAGGGGAAAATAAATTTTCTAGACAGGACGGCCAGAAATTTAAATTGCAACAAGAGACTCCAGAAAATAAACAAAGAAAATGTAACATTGCCCTAATGCCTAAGAAGCACCCCAGTGGAGAACGAAAGCAGTTCTTATTTTCCAAGGGTTTGCATTGCCAGCTTGGCTACCGTAAAAACAGGACACAGTATCTGTGACATTGAAAATAAAAACAGGCACCCTCTAAAAACATATTATGGTCTATTTATTTCAGACTTCTCCTTTGCACTGAAGCATTTGGTTGAAATTAATTTGAGCTTCCATCTGTGAAATTACTGTTTTCCGTAGCTTTGGTCATATGACTATTCAATGGTGGTGTTAGTTTTGTCATTTTCTTTATTATAGTTTAATATCAGTGTTTTATTATCTAGGTAGAAAGTAGGACTGAGAACCGTATCCACATTCACTTCATCTCTTCCGTGAGAAACCACACAATGAGCTTCTCATGAAATGCCACCTTAAGGAAGTGTCACAGTTAAAACTAGACTTCGAATACGTAAAATTTCCCACCTAAGAACAAAGCCAGGGACACTCTGAGCATTGCTCCTGAGGCTGTATTAACAGGAGTGTTTCCCGAGACCCCCACCTGCCCCATCTCTTCGGGTCCACTCACTGCTCACAGCTCCCACTGCTTGGTCAACCAATCAAAATACACGAGTAGATGGAAAAAGGAGATTTGCATATGGAAACGCACCCTGTGGCAACACTTGACTGACTTACTACCTGTCCTCTACTTCCTGACAGTTCAAGCAAGCTCTTGAGCTTTAAAAATGTTAGATGCAGGTGTTTCTGTACCGCACCTTTAAAATCTTTTGTAAGAGGTGAGGAATTTCAGGAATGTTCTAGGACACACATCGTCTTTATCTCCAGTTAGCTAAAGGAAAACAAAAGATATAAAATGAATTTGAAGGAAAGAAAAGGAAGGGAAATAATACCACTTAAGTGAGGAGGCCTGGATGGCTCAATTATTAAGCGTCTACCTTGAGCTCAGGTCATGATCCCAGGGGTCTGGGTTCGAGCCCCTGCCTGGTGGGGAGCCTGCTTCTCCCTCCACCTGCCTCTCTACTTGTGCTCTCTCTCTCTCTCTCTCTCTCTCTCTCAAACAAATAAAATCTTTAAAAACTAATAATAATAATAATACCACTTAAGCAGACTTCAGGTGGGATATCTGTCTAGTCTCCCGCAACAGACACCATCCAGACCCAATGGGTATACAGGGAGCCGGGAGCTAGCTGGGGTGCTGGATACCAGCACAACTTTCGCCAACTCTAATGTCAATCTGCAAAATAGGTCAGACTCTGAGGCACACAAGTAGCATGCATATAATCACTGTGAGAAATTTATGATTTATTTACTCAGCAAGCTGGGAAATATCAAAGGATGAATTTGGCTCCTATTAGCATGAAGCCTTTTAAAATGACACTCGGGAAATTCTTTTCTGCTCTTTTATTTGCAATTCATCTCCTGCGCACCTTTGTACCACATCTTGAAATTACGGAACCACCCACAAATTTCATCCTCTTCTTCTAGACAAATATTGAACTTACCCACCCTTCTAAGCTCAAGTATTTTGGATGGGATGGAAATGAATGTCACATTCCTCTTTCGGCTGGCTGTAAGTACTTAATAATGAGATGCCCTGGGGTGCTGGGGCACCAGCAGTGGAGTGGGTCAGGAATTTCAGAAGGCGGGGCTCTGACTCAGGGAGGAGCTCCATTGTTTTTAAGTTCTTACTTGAAAACTCAGGCTCAGCCCGTGATGTGGCATGAGGGCTGGGAATGCTGTCCCATTGCCGAGAGCCAGCCCTTCTCAAGGGCTTCAGAATGCATTCTGGAGAGTGGGCCACGTCACAGGCGCCTCAGGCGCCTCTGAAGAGGTTCTTGGCGAACTCTGTTTTGGGCCAATCCCCAGGCATGTGAGCTGGTTGGCTCGGAACTGGAATGAGCCTCCCTGAGGGCTCCCAACAGTGGAGCGCATTCTTCTGAGACACCTGTACCACCTCTCCTCTCATCCATGGAAGCCAGGAGAGGGGAGGACCCCCATTCTCCAGGAATTCAATTGGAGGGGTCAGAACTAAACTCTTCTTTCGGGAGTTAGAGAGTAACAACAATGCTGGAGCAGAAATGGGCACAGAAAGAAAATACGAAAGTGAGCTAAATAAAAATACTGCCAAGCTAAGTAGAAAAAAAAAAAAAAAGACTCAAACCTTGCCTGGCAAGGCAATTGCATAGAAGGATTTGAGCCATCGTGAAGCCACCAAAAGCCTCTAGAGTTCTTGTGTGACTTTGAGACCAGTTCCATCTTCCACAAGTTAGTTAGCTTCCCTAGGTTTTCTGTGTCCCTTGATAACAATTAAGGGCGTGCTTTAGAGTTAACATGGACTGCTTAAATACACATTTTATCTTGTAATCTTCACTGTAAAGCTGTGGAGCGAGGACGGGAAGGGGGAGAAACACCTCGCAGCTGCTGCTATCCACCAGGTTCTGTTTTAAGCGGGTTACACCTATTCACTTAATCCTTCACCAAACCCATGAAATAGCGACTATTATTCAACCCATTTTATAGAAATGTAGGCCAAAGAGGTTACCTAATATGCTCAATAACACTCTCTCAGTGAGTTTTAAAAGACGGAATTCACACAGACCCAGTCTGGTTTCAGAACCCAAAACCAAATGTATTATTACTGCCACTTTCACAGGACAATAACAAAAATATGATGACAGAAGTGCACTGCAGAAAGACTTCTGCAGAGACTAAATCATGTTTTCTCAGACTCCAAACTGCCTTCCTCCAGTAAGCGAGGCACTGTTGAGAGCTAGGCGAACTCAGAGGCATTGTTGAGAGCTACATGAACTCACGTCAGTGAATCCTCATAACCAGTGGCATCCGAGAATTCATGCACTTTCCAAAAGTATTTCTCACCATTGTTATTAGTCTGATTAAACTGAGTCAGCTGAGGATTCCTATTTCCTATTCACACAAGTATAACAAATGGGATAGACAATTGTAATGCAACCAAATCTTGTTGACAGCAAAATGCAATAAACGTTCCACAAACTCTTTTGGCCCAGTTGGATCCAGAATTTCCCTCCTATTTTACTCTCTGGAAATTCAACTTTCAGGAGTCATTATAACTCTTCCAGAATACTCTGATTCCCCCTTTTCTCTCACATGATAGGCTTGCCCTTCCCTATCCCCTGAATTAGGCAGAGCCACATGACTTGTCTTTGCCGAATAGGAACATAAGCGACATTGTCATTTCTAAATTTTAAGAGTCATTGTGAGATCTTCCACGTTCTCCTTTTTCTCTTAGGTCAGGGAGACCAGCAATACTTTGCAGATGGGTGCTTTCTCGGAGCTGGACCCTAAGTAAGAAGATGGAACACTATGTGCAGACCTGCTTTAGATGCTTTGTGTGAAGGAGAAATTATCCTTTACCATGTTAAGTCACTGAGATGTGAGACTGTTGTTACTGTGGTATAATATAATCCTCCCGCACTGCTTTGCAGCCCTATAGCTGTATTAGAGTACAGTGCAAGAACTGGAAGTTACTCTGCATATTATTTTGGCACAAGCATTATTAACAAAGTGATTTAGGTGCTCTAAAATCATTAGAAAGCTTAAAGGAGAGGGTATGAGCCACAGGGTAGCCAACTATGGCCTGTAGACCAAATTCATCCTTGCCACCTATCTCTGTAAATAACGTTTTATTGGAACACGACCATGCCAATATATTTACATGTTGTGTGTGGCTATTTGTGAGCTATAGCAGAGTTGATTGCAACAACTATGGTCTGCAAAGCCTAACATGCTTACGTTGTTCTTTATAGAACAATTTTCCTATTCCTTGTTTAAGCTTTCAGGAATGGTTTCCAATAAGATCTAGAACAAACCAACTTAGGAAGCAACTCCCTCTGAGGTTACAGCTAGAGCTTTGACAGACAAAATAAGGCGATTCTGCTTCTGTGCTGTTGTCTCAGAAACAGAGAGGAAGCTGAAGAACAGACATGGGAAAGCTGATGCATTAAAACTGTACATTTCTGGAACACTGCTTGATAGCACTGTAGAAGATAGCATTGCTTCACTTCTGCCTCTCAAATCTTGTGCAAATAAACCTAACTGAAAGAACTTATTTCTCATCCAGAATTTTAGCTTTCTGGCTGCAAGAAAGACAGGGTGTAGTTTTTATTTTTTATTTTTTATTTTGTTTTCTGGAAGTATAATGCAAGAGGGATCGAATGAACAATTCCAGAGTATTTGGTTTACAGGCACTGTTTACTGCTCTCATATTTCTGGGATAATCTATCCTCTTTATGACTGCACATGAATCTTTGCAATACATATTGTTATTGAAACTAATTTGAGTGCATCTCTTATGATCATTAGAAAATAACTTGAAATAAAGTTACAAAAATTATGAACATTATTTTGATTTTTGAAAAAATACATATGTATATTTTACATATTAATTTCTGAAACAGTCATAGCAGCTACCAGCTAACAATAAGTGGTTAAAGAATGTTACCTTAAATTGTCAAAGTCCTTCACAGCCTAACCATTTCCCTCTCCATCGAATAACATTCTCTCCATTGGGGATTAAAGACAATCAGTCCAGCCCTATTCTATCTAACTATGGGGCTGCCAACTCTTAAGTAAGTTCCCTGTTCTGGTCAGGCTGGTCTCGTTAGTGCCCATAAACACATCAGATTTAACACCTACCTCAGTGTCTTCCCCGTTGCTATCCTTCCTTTTCCCTTTCCTTTCTTTCCAGCCTGTAGCAGAGCTTCCAAGCCAACGTCTTGGAGCAGTTGTCTATGCTTGTTGTCCCAATTCCACCCTGCCAGTCATTCCATCAATCCATGCAACAGCAAAATCATCCATGTCACCAAACAGTGGACATTCTAGTCCTCATATTGCTTGACTTGTCAGCCACATTTGAAGCTGTCGACCTCACCTTCCTTGTGAAAATACTCTTTGCCCTTAGTTTCTGTGACACACTCTTGCCTGTGTGCACTTCTCTCCTCTCCGATACTAGCCAGCTTCTGGTCTTAGTTAGATGGGACTGCCACAACAAAATCCTCAGACTGGCTTCCTTAGACAACAGAGACAGAAATTGACTTTCTCATAGTTCTAGAAGCTATAAGACCACAGTCAAGGTGCCAGGAGATTCTGTTTCTGATGAGAGCTCTCTTCCTGGCTTGCAAATGGCTTCATACTTGCTGTGTCTTCACAGGGCCTTTCCACTGGGTGTTTGTGGAGAAAGAGCTCTGATGTTTCAGCCTCTTCTTATGAGGACACCAGTCCTATCATATTAGGGTTCCAACTTTATGACCTCTTTTAACTTTAATTGTCTCCTTAAGGACCCCGTCTTTAAATATAGAACATTAGGATTTAGGGATTCAACATTTAGATAGAGGCAAGGGAAATGATATAATTTAGCCTGTTAACTATCTTCCAGGTACAGGTGGCTTCTCAATTTTCTGACCGAGGCTCAGCCTTCTTTGTATTCTCTTCCTAGGTGAGTTTGTCCAAGACCATGGCATCAAATACCATCCTCACAGTGATGCTTCATTGTGGCTTATGTTCTAGATATGAAGGACGTAATTCTCACTCCTTTTGTTTTCTTCCATAACGGAGGATGTCCATTAATACACTCCCATCTTCCCTATAAACCTTTCTTGTTCCTCCCAAAGGAAGGAGAGATTATTTTTCAAATGCTAATTTTGAGAAGAATTAACCAGGAATACTTAGGTCAACACTTTGCTCTCGCTCTCTCGCTCTCTCTCTTGCTCTCTATTTCTTTAGAAACCAAACAAAAGAGTGTATATTCTTTCTCTTCTGTAAGTTTCCAAACATGGAATCCACCCATGAGGGTTATAGCACTGCCTGTGACAGGCTGAGGGGTCTGTCAATTTGTGGGATTCACTCTTAGCAAGCAGTGCCCTCAGTCAAAAGCCATGGTTAGCAATAGAACATTAGGATTTAGGGATTCAACATTTAGATAGAGGCAAGGGAAATGATATAATTTAGCCTGTTAACTATCTTGCCACTAGTGAAAGTAATGCCAGTCATTTCAGTGATAAAAACAGGTTCATCTCCATCTTATCTGTAGTTTTTCTATCACTTACATTTGTAACTGACTAGGGAAAGTCGCACTCAAGATAAATCTTATAAAAAAGTCTCATAAAATTGTTCATACACAATAAGTCTCATAAAACTGAGCCCAGAAATTTTTACTGAACCATGTCCAGACACTATGGACATGGACATGGACAAGTAATGAAAATACATACATATATTCTCAATGGCAAGACAGCTAGTTCTTCCTTATTTATTCACTCATTTCATCAACAATCATTTACCAAACATCTGCTCTATGTGCTTGACATATAAAAATTATGGTGATCAAACAGAAAAAGGTGCAGGTATTTAAGGAACTTTTTCTTATTGGGGGAAGATAAACAATAAATATAACAAGTAAACAAATTTCATGGTATGTTAGAAGGTGTTAAGTGCTAACAAAAAGAAAAGAAAGGAATAGAGAGGAGAAGAAAGAAGCATAAAAGATTAGGATAGTAGGGGTTCCTGGGTGGCTCAGCATGTTAAGCAACTGCCTTTGGCCCAGGTCGTGATCTCAGAGTCCTGGGATCAAGCCATACATCGGGTTCTGTGCTCAGCAGGGAGCCTGCTTCCCCCTCCCCGTCCGCCTGCCTCTCTGCCTACTTGTGATCTCTCCCTCTCTCTGTCAAATAAATAAATGAAATTTAAAAAAAAAAAAAAAAAAAAAAAAAGATCAGGATAGTAGACATAGGGGTGTGATTTTTTTTTTAAGATTTTATTTATTTATTTGACACAGAGAGACAGATCACAAGTAGGCAGTAAGGCAGGCAGAGAGAGAGAGAGAGAGAGAGAAGTAGGCTCCCCTGCCAAGCAGAGAGTCTGATGCGGGGCTCAATCCCAGGACCCTGGGATCATAACCTGAGCCGAAGGCAGAGGCTTTAACCCACTGAGCCACCCAGGTGCCCCGGGGTTGTGATTTTTAATAGGTTGATCAAACTAAGTTTCATTGAGTGGTTAAGGTGTGAGCAAACTCAGAAGGGCATAAGGAATTAGCCTTGTAAACATCTGTGGAAACTGTATTTAGATAGAATGGCCAGTGTAAAGGCACTGAGCATGAGTATGTTTGGTGTGGTGTAAAGACTGGCAGGGGGACTGTGTGGCTGAAGGAGAAGAAACAAAAGGGAGAAATATAGGAATTGTAGGTAGACACAAGCCCTGAGGCCAGAGCCTGTTGTACCTTGCAGACCACTGTAAGACCTTTAGTATTTAATAGCATCACTGGCTTCTATGCTAAGAATGACTCACTGAAAGCAAGGACAGAATCTGGGACACCACTTGGGTGGTTTTTGCTAAGAGAGGATAGTGAGGCGGGTAACAGTGGAGGTGGCAAAAAATAGACTCTGACTATAGTTTGCAGGTAAAACCAGCAGGATCCCCTAACAACTGGATATGAGGTGCCAGAGAAAAAGAGAAGCCATAGGTGAAGTCAAAGCTGCTTTTGTTTTTGGTTTTATTTTTTTAATTTTTGGTGTCCTATTTTATTTTCTCTTCTGGCTTTTTCACTATAATTCTTTGTATTAATTATTGTTTTATAATATGTATCCTTTGCTTACCATAGTGTATTTAGAATTACAATTGTATCACTTAACCTGAAATATAAGAACTTTTCAACAATATAATTTTATTTACATCCCACCCTTTGCATTACTGATATATTTTTCTTGTATCTATGTTATAAATTCCCCAAGAAAATATTCTATTTTTGCTTTAAGCCATCAGTTGTCCATTAAGGAAATTACAAGAAAAAAAATCAGATTGTCCTTTAAACTCACCTATGTATTTATATTACTTCCTAAACTTCTTATTCCCTTCTACAATACAATTTCCATCTGGTGCTATTTGCCTTCCACCTGAAGACTTCCTTCAGCATTCCTCATGGTACAGGTCTTTTGACAACAAATTTTGCCAGCTTTTCTTTATCTCAAAATGTTTTCATTTTATCCTCATTTGTAAAGGTTGTCTTCAGTGAATATAGAATCTGAGTTGACAATATGTCTTTTTTTTTTTTTCAGCACATTATAGATGTTGTGTATTTGCCAAAATTCTCACAGTAGACTTTAATTTAGTCCACTGTTGGCAGAGAGAGAGAGATAATGTAATGTCATTCTAGCTATTTTTGTGATTTCAAAAGTTTTTGAAAACCTCTGCTTTGCTACAGTATATGATATGCACTGGTGTGGCTTTCTTTTTGTGTCCACCTTGGGGTTTGCTGAATGTCTTACATCCGTAGGTTAATATTTTTACCAAATTTGGGGGAAGTTAGGTCAAATTATTTCTTATATTTTTCTCTGTTTTGTTCTTCTTCTTCTAGGACTCCTGTTACATGTATATTATAGTTCCTGATATTCCATAATAATAGTGTGAAATAGGTCACCAGGGCTCTATTTCATTTTGTTGTTGTTGATGACAATCTTTTTTCCCTCTCTCTACTACTCTATCACTTTATATTATGATCTCCTATAAATGCTTAGAATTTTTTCCACATATACATCACTTTTAACAATATATCCCAGTAGTCAAGCATTCCCTAGTTTTCATATTGGTATGGAGAAAAGATTTCTAAGAAAATCACCTAGAAACTTTTATGGCTGCTTTTAGAAGAAGGTAATTATCTCTCTCTCTCTGCCAACAGTGGACTAAATTTTAAAGTCTACTGTGAGAATTTTGGCAAATATGTGAAACTTTGTTGCTATGGATTTGGAGGATGCTTCATATAGCAAATTGAAAGACATTTTTGTGTTGGGTATTCTGTCCAAAGTGTGGCTCAATTAGTCACAGAACTGCATTCAATGATATTTTACTTATTTTGCCAGGATTTGAGGTAAATAGTCATTAATTTATAGTCTATCATTATAGTTACAAAAATTTCAAAACATTTTCAGTGGGCACATTCTGATAAATAAAACAACCGACATTCATTAAAAAGAAAAATATTTACTTCCTACCCTCTACCACCTCCTTTCATTCTCCCAAACTGCTTCTCATGAAAGGAGTTTTTGTTGCTAGTTGTTGTAGTGATCCAGGCTTGCTGCCTAATTCCCTTTGCTGTTTCTCACTCGATTCTCCATCACAGCACTGAACCATGGTGCTGAAAGACAAGTCCAAAGCTGCCATGTTTCTGATGCATTAGAGTCTGTACTTGGTCTAAATGGGGAGACTGCCTCTCTGAACATTATATATCAACAAGGCCCTGATAACATCATCTTGAATTTCACCTGATTTTAGCCAAGTGTTGATTTGTTGCTAAAATCACAAGAAAGGATTATAAATATGGCAATATCCAAGGGGTGAGAAATGAGAGCGGAAATCTTCTTCAGAGTATGGGAATCGGGTTGTTAGTTCACTGTGAGTGATTATTGCAAATCCAAAGTATGTGAGTTGGGAACAGAAGAAGGGGGAGGAAGAAAGCTGCTGAATCTATTAAAGAAGACAAGACATATGCAGATGGAAAAAAGACAATGGAAGCTGTGTACAAAATCAAGGATAAAAAAACTTAACTGGAAAAAATAGATTAAAATTCTAGAAGAATTTGTTTTGTGATATTAGAATTATAATTGATGTTTTTAGCCTGTCTTCCAAATTATGAGTAATCTCTTTTATGACAGAAATAATATACTTATCAACAAGATTAAAAGAACTTGTGAACTATTAGCAAGCATAAATGTGCATACTAGAAATCAATTAATAGGTGTCTATTGCAATGTCTACTATGTGCCTGGTATGTGCTAGACACTGTGAGAAACAGGAGCAGAAGGCACAATCTCTGTACTCAGAGTTTACCCCTCTATAGGTAAAATAAAACTAGACATCCCAAAACAATGAAGCATCTTGAGGGTAAAACTCTTAGTCATAGGGATAGAAAACCCATTGGTTGATTACTTTCTCAATAAACATTATAACACTAAGTATCCATTATGGTTATAAAAAATACGATGGTTATACAACAGTGGCAAAAGAATTGGTCCTGGTATTTCTGGAGCTTAGTCAGGTAGGTATAAATTGATGTTGACCAATTAGCCATAATAGATGCATGTAAGAGCCACTTTTTCCCTTGATTCCAGAATAAAACTGTCTCTTAGTTTTCTTCCTTACCTCACTGATCACTCATTTTCAATTTCCTTTCCTAGATCTGGAGCCTCTTTTCTTTTTTAAAAAATACATACTTCATTCCTGCTATGGGTTGCATTATGTCCCACCAAATCCATGTTCAAGTTCTAATCCCCAGTACCTCAGAATGTGACATTATTTGGAAATAGGGTTGTTGTAGATGTAATTAGAGAAGATGAGGTCATGCTGGAGGAGGGTGGGGCCATAATCCAATATGGCTGATTCCTTATACAAAAGAGAAATTTGGAGACAGACACATACATACACAGGGAGAACATAACATGAGCATGAAGTCAGCAAACAGGATGATGCTCTATAAGTTGAGGAACACTGATGATTGCCAGCAGACACCAGAAGCTGGGAGGCAGGGGATATATTCTTCTTTACAAGCCTCAGAGAAACCAACTTGGCTGACACCTGATCTTTGGATTTCCAGCCTCCAGAATTGTGAGACAATAAATTTCTGTTGTGTGAGGCACCCGTTTGTGATACTTTGTGCTTGCAGCCCTGAAACACTAACACAGTCTCTAAGTGATCTGATAGTAATAGTTTTAAATGCCATTTCTATGTCAGCATCTCCCATATTTATACCTTTATCCAAAACTTTTTTCCATCCTCCAGACTCATCTATACAATTCCCTACAGAATTTTCTCCTTGGAGGTCTTAAAAACATCTCAAATTCAACAGGTCCAAAACTGAACTCTTAATCTCTCCCCACAAAACATAATCCCCTACAGCCTTCCTGTTAGGATATATTTCCATTCTCTTGGTTTTCAGGACACAAATTCTGGTGTTGCCTGCTATGGATTGAATTGTTTCTTTCAGAAATTTGTATGTTGATGTCCTAACCCTCAGTATGATAGCATTTGGGAGATCAAGCTTTTGGGAGGTGACTAGGTTTAGATGAGGTCATGAGGATGGCGCCCTCACGGTGGGATTAGTGCCTTTTTGAGAAAAGACAACAAAGGGCTTGCTTGTTCTCTCTTCCCACCACGTGAGGACACAGCAAGAAGACAGCTGTCTGTCGACACAGCCGACCATGCCGGCAAGCTGATATCAAACTTCTAGCTCCAGAACTGTGAGAAAATAGATCTCTATTGTTGAAACCACCAATCTGTAATATTTCATAAAGGCAACCCAACTGAAGACATTATCCTTGACATATTCGATATTCAATTTTCTCAAAAGTCTTCTTGGTTCCACCTCCAAAATATTTCCAAAATCTATTCTTCTGCCCAGTGCCCCCATGGCTAAAACCCTGAATGGAGCTATCATCTCTCTCCCCCGGATTCCTACAATCGCTCTCTAACATCATAATCTCCTGCTTTTACCTTTAACCACCTTTGGTCCCTTCAATCCTCAGTAATCTTTAAAATATAATTAACATAGTTTTAATCCTCTGCTCAAGGTCTGCAGTGGCTCCCCATTTTTCCTCCCATTGGAAATGTCAAAGCATTCACAATAGCCTAAGCCAGGTAGCCCAACACCCAAAGTTTTTGGCTCTGGCACATTTTCCAATACACTGATTGGACAAGTGATTAAAATATTTCAGATTCTACTTGTTTTGAGTTTTAATTAATTACACAGATTGTGTAATTACAAAATGAAGAGATTTTGATAATCTGTAGGAATCCTTTCAGCTCTAACACTTACAATTTTTTATTAGCAGGAGAATTCACTATGCTGTGTATGGTGCCAACACGGTGTTGAAGGAACCCCAAATGAAGCAACTATTTTGTAATTATAGAGTTGATCTAATCATTGCAGACAGCACACTAGGTAATTTAATCCCTGTAGTGAATTTTATTCAGTTTAGCTGTCTACATTTACACAAATTAGATAATTAGATAGCCTCAGCCACTATGCAAGAAGCTAGTATCTTTAGACAAGTGGCATGCTCTTGAGGGGCTGATCCACATGTCAGGAGGAACACACATTTGTAAAAATACACAGGTGTTTCTGCTTTTATGTCAACGATGTACATGTTGGAGTGCACAGAGAGACAAAATGGTGAGAGAAACTTGATTCAGACCTTTTAAGATGTGAAATGTTTTTTAGAAGTCTATTAGCATTAAATTAAAAACAAGCTGATAAAATCCTTTTTATTTTGCAAAAAAATACTTTTTCGTTGATGTATTTGTTTTAAAATTTTATCTTATCAATTTAAAGACTGTTTTTAATATTTAAGCATTTCTTTATTTGTGAACTTGAACATTGTTGTCAAGAAAATATATCCTTGGGGCACCTGGGTGGCTCAGTGGGTTAAAACCTCTGCCTTCGGCTCAGGTCATGATCTCAGGATCCTGGGATCGAGCCCCGCATCAGGCTCTCTGCTCAGCGGGGAGCCTGCTTCCCTTCCTCTCTCTCTGCCAGCCTCTCTGCCTACTTGGGAACTCTGTCTGCCAAAGAAATACATAAAATCTTAGAAGAAAAAAAAAAAAAGAAAGAAAATGTATTCTTCTCCTCCTCACTCCCTTCCCAGCTGGTATACTACTGCTTTTTGTTCCTGGAGCACATCAGGCACATACACCCAGCAGGGCCTTCTTGTTGGTGGTCTTCTTAGCTTGGAACACTCTTCCTTCAGACTCATATATATGGCCATCTCTTTCACTGCCTGATGGCTTTGCTCAAATGCTACTTTTTGAGCCATGTCTTCCTTTTAATCCACATTCATGATTATACTTATTTTCTTCCATTTTTGTACCCATAGCATGAAATACTGCATAACATACAATATAATTTTTACATTTTTTGTGTTCTTATTTTAGTTCTCCCTGCCCTAGAGTGGTAGTCCTATAAGGTATAGACCTTTGTTATCATTTAAAGATGCCTCCCAAATGCCTAGAATAGTGCCTGGAATTTAATCCATGCTCAACAAATAACAGTTAAGTGAATGAATCTAACAACGTTCTTATGTATATAAATTCATATGACTAATAAAGTCTTCGAAAATAGCCAAGTACTAGAAACAAATAAATCAGTTTGTAATAGGATGATATTAAAATTGTAATGATATATACAAATAGCATAGACATGTATTTAATTGTCCTCTTAATTCAGAATTCCTAATAACCTTCCAACTTCCAGTGTGGAATCTTGAGTATTATTGCCTCATGCAAAGAAAGGGCAAATATTTTACTTTTTTAGAAGCAGGATAATACAAAGGCTTGAAAACTGTTGGAAAAAGAGATAATCTTCTAAATTTCACTAGCATATTTAGCCAAGCATATTCAGATTACAAAGGAAGGCTAAGCCAAGAGTTTTAATGCCCTAAAGTAGAAGGAAAGAACCTTCTCCATGCTTGACAACAGTAATTATTTTAGATAAGGTAGGACACACTGAAAGCAACTACTACTCACTTATGAATCTAGAACAATAGCATGACAAAGAGGAGTTCTACACCAACACAGAAGGTCACAACATCATTAAGAGGAGAGACAATAGAATGGGCAAAGAGAGGGTCCAGGTGGTCCTCCTGAAGTACACTCCATTTCTGTGTGCTACCTTTGATGTAATGAGAGGAGGTAGATCACCTGCTACGACCAGGGTGACCCTCACATTCAAGTAAATCATCTATATTTTACTAGCACCTGTTTCAATTCAGAGATGAAGTTCTCTGTGAAGGACTCTCATGTGTGTTGATGGATCATCTACTCCTGTCCTTTCCTCATGGCTCCCATACTGATGATCATGTCTTGCTAAGACTCTTGAGGAGACGAGATTATCACTGCCACTTCTGCCAGGAACCAGAAAGGGGAATTTCAAGGATACTTTTTCCTGATGTTCCCAAAGTGCCCAACCCTCAATCTCCTAAAGCCTCTTCACTGACCTAAGCCATTAGCACTTCATTATTCCCACCCTTCTTATAAACCTCAAATTACTGAAATGACTCAGAGTCATACCCAAATGATGGAAACGGAAGCAATCATACGACTTGTAGTTAGCATTCATTCCCACATGTGCCAGGAGTGTGCTGGGATGACTGGAGTAATCATATATGCATGGCTTTAATCCAGAAAGGGAACAAGAAGGAGTAAGTTTTGAGACAAATTCTTAAGGAAGATCAGGAGGCAAGAAGAAGTTTGAGCACTCCAGTCAATGGTAATAAAACAGTGCAAGCCAGGGGCCAGTTAGCTGAGATGTATAAAACCACACATTTGTTTTTCTGAAGTAGAAACTCCATGTCAGGGACATGAGACATGGAGCTATTACACAGTAAAACCTGAAGGCAGCTGTGAAGAAACTGTGGGATATAACTTCCTTAAGAGCACATCTCCCTACCTCAAAAGAAGGGCATTTGACACTTCAGAAGCAAAATTACATCCAGTATTACCCCTCAGCTGAAATTTTATATAGAAGCATATTTATTTTTTTCAATGTATCCCTTAGAGTATTATTAAAACTACCGTCATAATGAAACCACTTGACAACTGTAGCTACATTTGTAATGCTTGAGTAGTGCTTAGCTGAGGTACCATGACACCAAAAAACACAACAAATCGTTTGGATGGACAAGGACTGTCCTCTATACTTAGCAACACTGTGTCTGCATATATCACGAGTGAAAAGGCTTCCTGAGACAAGCTTTGAATAACAAGAAATTTGATTCTCCTTTGCTAAAAACTCTGATAAAGAGGCTGAGTTTGACTGTAAGTTTACAATAGCCAGTATATGAGGACTAAAATATTGGAGATGTGTGTGCGCATAGAATTTATCATATAAATACTATTTTCTATAAATATTATATTTTATATTGTACAAAATACAGATTATACTTAGAATATAAATATAGAATTACACACGGACTTTATATATGCACATATTTATGGGATGAAAACTCACTTTTGTTCAAGAACATATCTTGGACAACAGTGACCTCATTGACTTTGGATCGAAGAATATTTACTTAAAAATCTATATATTATCTGTGTTTCATGAGGTGCAGGCTTGAAACACTATCTCAAACCCACAGGGAGCCATAATCTGTCTTCCCTTAGAGCAGCAAGACAGAAGACAAAGGATGGAACTTGGACCCGACACATGTCTAGATCACTGTGCAGCCCAAAATTCATAGGACTTGACAAGAGGCAGCATGCTCTAGGCAACTGTGAGTACTTTACTGCCAAGAGAAGGTCATAAGTTTCCAATAAGTATGCACTTTTCCTCCTACAAAATCCAAGGCAGAAATGCTCATGGCTTGCCTTCAGTAATGGAGGTTTATTCCAGGATGTAAAAATATTAAGCTACAAGAAATTTACCCCACCAACCTAATAACCATTCTGAGATTCAGATGTCTAGGACTTCCAGGAATCCCATAGAAACCCAGAAAACATGTTCAGCTTCTGGTAGAGGACATCCTGAATAGTGAGACACTCTCAGAAGTTCTACATCTCAAAATAAAAGTGCAATTAGACTGATTCTCCATCATTTTCTCAAATGCACCCACTGGGCAGAATTTACCCCCAAGCCACCTTGGGCCCTGAACTTCCTCACGTGCACCTTTCCATTTACCTCATGCTGCCTCTCTGACTCAAAGTTCTCTGGCTAGCACACTAGAACTGCTTTCACTTAAAAAACCATACTTTAGGGTCCAAGAGTAACCTGAAGGAAAGAACAGTCTCCGGCCACTTCTCTTTTCAAAGGCAGTTGTATATAAACAAGTCTTTGAGGCTACGACATCTCCACAGTCTGCAATACCAGAGCACACAGTCTGAGGGGCCAAGAAGAGCCCATGCGTGTGTGTTCAAGCACCAGCAAGTCAGGCAGGCAGATGCCTGCCATGGGTGACCTCTGCAGTCAAGGAAACTGAAAGGAACAGGTATCATCTATCAGAAACTGAACCAGAAACCTAGTCCTGGAGAATCAGAATGTCAAAGCAGAGGTCCTCAGTGGAGCCCAGAGATGGGTCAGTTTGTCAGCAATGTCTTGGGTAGGGTCCAGTTAAATCTTCAGGCAGAAAGGATGCATAGACTTAGCTGAAGGGCTGGGGTGATACAAGTGAAGGAAAAAATACAGTTAAAAGAAGACCAATGGAGAAACAATAAAAACAGGTGAGAGACTAAATAACATTATAGGCAATAATCCATGAGTCATGGCACCTAGGTGGCACTCTGGGTGCTGCCATGGCTGTCATGCTAGGAACCTCCTTCACAGGGGAGAAGATGCTTCAGCTCCATCATGAATGAATAGGCACTCATCAGGCAGTGAGGGGAAAAGTTGATGTGACTCCAGAGTAAGGGCGGCGTAGGGATCAACCTCACACTAAAAAAAAATAAAAGATGAAGTAACCACGCCACAGGAATACACTTTTGTAAAGTTTGCCTCAGCCATAGGAGGCCCAGATGAGAAGCTTTTGCTCGTGCCCACATTTATTTGCATATTCAGAAAGAATATCCAGAAGAAATCTCACAAACACGTTATATTCTTCACACTGAACTTAAAACACAAAAAATACAAGACTCTCCAGATGTAATCTGCGTTAAAGCTGCCTTAATGAGGCAGGACGCAGTCTGTCAACTGGTTCTGAAATGGAGGCCTCCCCACCAGCCAAGCATGTCAGGAAAACACTGCGTTAGATGTCTCAGTTCATCAATCTAATAAACGAGTTCTCAAATGTCATTTTCCCTCCATATGCAGCAAACATTTTTCTATTATTTAGTAATGCTGTTTTAATTGGATTAACTCTCAGCGCACCAGCACGGTTCCATCTGTGAGAGCCGCTTATGTCACTGAACAGAGAGAAGGAAGCTGCCAGAGGAAGAGGATGACCGTTCAGAGTGACATGTGTTACATCCTTGTCAGGACAGAAAATACCATGTGAAACTCATGTGTCTCAATTAAAGCTCACACATCAGCTGAGGCTATGCCTTTTAGTTTATGAAGAGAAACATTAGCCGTCTTGAATATCCTTTAAAGCAAAATAAGCATTTTCGTTAAATGCTATGAACAGGGGATACTCTCCTGGTCTATTGGCCATATGGAACAAGTATAATGGAGTCAACAACTGCATCTGAAAAAAGAACAAAAGCGGTATCAGTAGGTTTTTAACCTGGGTGAAATCTCTAGCCTCCCTAAAAATCAGCACGGGGTAGCAGAATATGCCACCCCCAAAATATGCTACTTTGGCATATTGCTTATCTTGAGCTGAAAATTTTTGAGGAAAAAATAGATATAAGAAAAGCTCGCTGCCTGAAAGTGGGACATAAATTTGGAAAAATATTCTTCCTCGCCTTCTCTTGCAAGAGGAGAGAAGTTAATCAGTGGAGAGAACTCTCCACCCTGATTAGCCCAAATAACAAACTTTACTAAAACCAGCCTTTATTTACCATTAGTTTCCCCATATATTTTCTTCCTCAAATTCACTGAACCTGAAAGTTCTAAGTCCTTTTCCTTGTCTTCTCACTGCTCTACAAAATTACTGCTCTTCATTAAAATGCTACATCAGGGGCGCCTGGGTGGCTCAGTGGGTTAAGCCGCTGCCTTCGGCTCAGGTCATGATCTCAGGGTCCTGGGATCGAGTCCCGAATCGGGCTCTCTGCTCAGCAGGGAGCCTGCTTCCTTCTCTCTCTCTCTGCCTGCCTCTCAGTGTACTTGTAATTTCTCTCTGTCAAATAAATAAATAAAATCTTTAAAAAAAAAAAAATGCTACATCAGCCCAAGTTGTGACCACCACTTTAAGTTACTGATCACAGAGTGCTTCCACATGTATTCATGATGCATGTTACTAAACTTCTGCTTGCTTTTCTCTTGTTAATCTCTTTGGTTTTTTGGTTTTGGTTTTGGTTTTTTCTTTTCCCAGTCTAATTTCTGAGCAATAGCCCATGAAGCTAAGATGGTCGTGGGAAAATAAGTTTATTCTGCCCCCCAGAAAAACTCTTCTTGGGCAGCAAAAATCCTAGATGAACACTTAAAATAGTAATGTGTTTAATTATTTAAATATTTTGCTAGTTTAGAAGTGGTTACTAGGAATTAAGTTTTGATGGTAAGATAAAAAATATATTTATGGAAAGAAAAATTTGCCAAGCCCTAAAATGTTGTATTAACTTTTTAAACAATATTTACATAACTGTTTTACATAATTTTCCTTTGTAAGTATCTGAAACCAGTTTTCCCAGAACTTGGTGACTAATGTATATATAAGTTTAATATACATATGGTCTTCACATATATAAGCATCAAGTGTAGTGATCCTTGCGAAATGTGGGTCACTCCATTCAGAATCTACAACTGGATGGCAGATTGCTGACTTCTCACATAGGGGCATGGTTACCTAATCACTCAATGTATATGATTAAATAGAAAAGGCCAAACTGAGTAGAATTCACTTCAGGGAAAACATCATCTTGTTTGGCTTTCTGTCTTGTCAGATTTACTGTATTATCATAAAATATCAATTTCAATTTTTGTCAGGTCCACATAGCATACAGCATATTTCCTTGTTCTGAAAGAATTATAAAATTTTTGAGCTAGAGGAACCTTAGAGATTAACCCCTTATTTAACATATGAAGAGACAGAGGACTTAAGATGTACCCAATTCAATCAGTGTAGCTAAACCAGAAGCAAAACACTTTTTGGAATTGAATCATCTCAATTGAATTTTTTAAAACGTATAGTAAAGTAGCATGCCAGGCCACCTGGATTCTAATCTTGAAACTATTGCTAATAAACTGTGGGGATTGGGGCTAGATTCTTCCAAACAAGGTGGCATATATAGGTGAAGAAATTGATCCTTTAGGCCCTGAAAGGAGCTGTACTCTTGAGTGTGTCGCCACCAAACATGAAGACTTATCCAAGAGTGCCACACAAATGCTCTCATTTTCTATTAGTGCAGTTATATAAAGGGACTGGAAAGAACTTGATCTTTAGTAGTTTAGGCAATTAAATCTAACCTGGAAATACCTCAGACACCTCCTGTGTAAAGTTATGAGCTCGGACCGTATTATTTGCACAAATACTTACCAAGCAGTTCTTTAATTTATCACATTATCCTAGAACCTTGGGAGGATACAGCTGTAAGACACAGCAGAATTACATCAGTCAGTATAGTCCAGGCTATGCTATAATCTGAGGGACCTAACCCAACTCAAACCAAGGTAAGCAGAGGAACCCTCCTCTATTTTATTGTTATGCCTTCTATAATATGTGTCATCTGGGATTAAGACAGTGGAGAAAAGGAAAATGCAGGAGACACAACAACTCTTAACTGTTTTACCCAGAAGTGATACACTTAATTCTGCCCTCATTTCATTGGCTCGAATTAATCACAGATTTCTATCCTAATTGCTAGACTGTTAGAAAAATAGGAAATCATATAGATACTTGGTGACCACTAAATCCTCTGCTTTATTCATGAATAAAAAGATATATAAATAAATTTTATTTTATATCAGCTTTATTCTAAGATGCCACGCTTCCATGTTTTCTTATATAGCTCTTAATGGGCATATTTGTTTGCCAAATGAACCCTGGTTATGTCGCAAATACATGGCAGCCGAGGGGACGCCTAACATTAAAAACCCAGTCTTTTTACTCAGATGAAATATGACACTAGTAATAATAATGACTCACATCATTATAGCTCTTTTTTAAAAATGATTTCATACATATGAAAATAACACCCATCTTGTATGAATGATTATGCAAAAATTAAATTTTCAAACATATTTAAGACGCTTAGCATGGTATCTACACAGAAGAGCTAAATTAAGTATTAGATATTATTGTCACTGTGACATCATTATTGTTTTGTTGTTAGTTCTCATTTGATTTTCTACAAGCCATGTTTAGCCTTACTGAGGGAAGACAGATTCAAAAGGCTAAGTCATTTGCCAAAAATATGCAGTTTCAAGTATGAGAGTCTAACCACTTAGGCACCAAGTCCAGTCACCTGGACACTTTTTAACAGGAAGAAATAAAACAATTGTTCTTTTGCAGCCCTAGTTTACCTTTAATTTCTGGACCATCTTCTAGTTGCACAAGACAGTGAGTTAAGTAGGAGATAGTTTGAGCCCCTTTCCTATTCTAAAATTTTAGAAATACCCAATTATTTTATAACTATAAGACTAACAGCATAAACATTTAAATAACTTTAATTGTAGAAGGATAACTGTGATTTGGAAAGGTCACAATCCTTATGCTATCCCCTGCCTAGCCTGATGTCTCTAAAAGTCCCTCTCAATCCTAAAATTTGGTGATTTGGCATTAATCAGGACCACCAGAGAATCTCCTTTTGGTTCTAGTACTGTTTATGCAACTCTCACACTCACTGTGAATAAAAGTGTTTTCTTAAACTCTGGTAATGAAAAATATTGGTTACCTTTTTAATGGGACAACTATGCAGGATTCAAGCACTGCCACCTCTTTACAACTTTCAAGACCTATTAAATTCATCCTTTAAACATAAATAAATTTTTTAAACTTATCTAAGTATTTTATCCCTTCAATGTTGATCAGTACTTCTCATCTAGATCTTTCTAGTTTCATAGTCACTAGCAGTCCACTATCATTTTATACATTGGAAGACAAAGTTAGACCAATAAAAGGTTAATGTTCTTTTTTTCTTCTTTATTTAAGAATGGTCTTGTATGTCTTTGGGATCAAGATACCAGAAGACCATACAGTAAAAGTCCTCCTCACCATCCTCCATCCTTAAGAAACAGAATTCGCCAAGACAGTTAAATGTAGGAACCAAATGAATCTTCAATAAATTTCCATATGAACAGGAATCTTAGCAGTCAGTTCTTGGTGATTTTGTAGTTCAGTCAGTCCAAAACATTGAACTGTCTCTTTATTTTTTCACAGGTGCTTTTAATACATAGGCAGATTTTAGAGAATGTGGAGGAGCCAAACTCCTTCCTGTGTATCCTATGGCACAAAGAAAAATGCATGTAACGACATCCTATTCAATCTTTGCATCAGTGACTAAGGTGATTATGTAGAAGATATATCCATTCTATAGGTGATACCAAGTGGGGAAAGTTAGTTTTTTTAAGATTGATTGATTGATTGATTGATTGATTTAAGAGACAGCACAAGCAGGGAGAGGTAGAGAGGGAGAAACAGACTCTCCACTGAGCAGGGGACAAAGGGGCAGTGTGTTGGGGGGAGGTGCTCAATCCTAAGACTCCAAAATCATGACCTGAGCCAAAGGCAAACACTTAACCCACGAAGCCACCCAGGCACCTTGGAAATGTTAGTTTTTATGATGAAAGACAGAATCAAATTCAGAACTATTTCAATAGGTTGGAACAGCACACAAACGCCAACAAGAAGAAAGGTAAAAGATACCCATTGTTTGTTTATTCATCTACTAGATATTTATAGAGCACGCTTACATATTATGTTCTCTGGGTCAGGAGTAGGGCAATAATAAAAAGACATGTTTCCAATCTCAAGAAATTATAATCATGGGGGTATTTGTACCACATTTCCAATATTATAGATAAAGAATGTTTGTATGATTTGTCCAACCTAAGATGGCAAGTTAGTGAAAGGGCCTAATCCAGATCTAACATCAGGAGAAATTTCCCACCGTGCCACATAACTAGGTAAGAAATGACAGGTATAAAAGAAGTACTCTAAAAAGAACAATAAGAAAATGTCTCTTCCACCTCACCTGCTCTTTACCCCCATACCTGTGGAATAAGATATGATTAGGATAATTGTCTAGCACACAAGGGAAAATGGCCAAAGCAGCAGTGGCATAAGATTGTTGGGGAAGTGTTCATAGGGAAATATTCACGAAGGCAGGGGTTGCCCCCCTCCCGGCCCCGGGGTAGTAGACAGAGTCCTTGACTATGCAAGATTAAATGCATGATTATGGATGTGTCAGTCCCTCCCTGGTGTGATCAAGAACTACAATACAATATCACTGTAATGACAGAGGATCCCTGCCAGAGGACCCCATAGAAAGAGGTCTCTTTCTATGACTAGGAAACAACACTGTTGGTCATGGTTAGCCTGTCCTCAGTAACCACAGTGACGTACAGATAGTTGTCCTATTACACTTTCCAGCTAGATACCTCCAGGACTATTCAGATTAATAGCCCTTTCCATTCTGCCTTAGATAAACATGAAGTGCTCTTGGCAGTAGTTATTCATTCATTCCTATTGTGTCAACCACAGTAATGCTGTCACTAGCCACACAACTCCTACAGGTTAAAATGGTAGATTATACTGCTTAAAGGCCACTTCTTCATTTGGAGAAAGATGGAAGAGCTGAGGAAAAGGTAAATTTGACTGATCTGAAAAAAAGCTAGCCTCATAAAAAGTGCTGATCTCTTGCAAAGCTCCATGGAAACTGGTTATAACCCAATGATTAAGGCAGTTAATCTTGATCAACTGCAATGCCAGGACCCGAGGCCCTGAACAAGTTGGGGGAAGGGCTAAAGTATATCCAACCTACAACTCACAGAAGTGGTAGAATATGGCTGTAGAACCATGTGCTTCCATGTCATATAGCTTTGCTATGTCAGCCTCTGATCACACAGATCTGATCATGCAGCTTAGAAATCCACAACCATAGGGACCATGGTCCCTCTCATGGAGTCTGATGAAGAACTCGGATAGATTTTTGTGCACCACCCAAAAAACAACAGATATGGAAGGGATACAGGCCACACATCTGCTACTGATACTGCACTAATGAATTTTCCAGAACACCAATCTGGTAGGCCTTGTGTGAGGGCTATTTTGCAATTCATCTTTATTTGTAAAACAGAGACATTACAATTTATCATTGAAACAAGAACATTGTAAGAGTGAAAGAGAGCACTGTTATTATTTATTCCTGGACAACTCTAGTATCCGTGGAAATCCAGGCATGTGGTCACCCTAGGTAAATTATCTTTTAGGGAAAAAAAAAAAAATCAATCCATGAAAGGCCAAGATCCTGGAAATCATATGAGCACATAGTCAAACTGATAGTTTGAGGCCATGTGTGTGTATTTGTGTGTATTGAAGGCCAGTGGAGGGCAACATAAACTTACTCAAAGGGCCAGCATGTAGCAGAGTGAAAGGCTTATTCTCTCCTGCTCCAAAAAGCAGATTCAAGTACAATATCAAAAAGAGCTTCTCATTAGAGCTGCTCAAAAACAGAAGAGGCTGCCTTGCCGTAGTACTCTTCTCATACTCTGGAAGCATGCACGCTGATGAAGGATGTGGACCGTGAGATTTTTTCCACAACAAGTGAGAAATTTTATATACGGCTCCTAAGAGTCTTAGAAGATTATAACTTACAAATGGCTATTATGAAAAAATTATGATTTCTTGTTGGTTTTGTAATACCAAGAATCTCATTCATTTGTAAGTAGTCTACACTCAAACCAAGGCAGAGAGATAACGTAATGCAAGAAAAGAAACTTAGAAATTGTCCAGTGTGTCATCCAAGATGGGCCGAGAACGATAATACAATCCCATGCCTGATTTGCATGCATGAAGGAAAATCAGAGCAAGGATGTAATTAACTGATATTACTTGAAAAATATGGAAAGTTCAGAATTTCACTCATAACTTCTATTTACTTACATGAAGTTAAAAGATTTAAGCACTACTTGAACAATGGTGAAATTTTATTAGCTCTTGAATCCTTTGGCTAAATGGCATAAGCGTGTATATCATGTGTTTGAACTTTGACTAAATTATGAAGGGTAAAATTTGTCTTCAAATAAACTTCACCTCCTTTTTCTTCCCTGTCTTATCAGAAATAGGGCAACCCTTTTTCATGGTTAAACTCCCTACTGTTTGATACCTCTCCTCTTTTTTCTTTTATTCTCAGGAAAGGGTCAGATTGAATCAGGTTTCTTATAACTACGATCTGCCAACTATTTTATATACGTTTGAGAGATCTTAATTCAGTGTGATAAAATTCTATTCATGGAATTCCAGGAATCAGTCTTATCCATTAAGAATTGTTTAGAGGAGCATTATTGGCTCCTGAATTTCTGGTATATAGAAAGCTACCAATTCTTCACACTAGTCATCTTGTCCTACGTTTGTCTGCTCTAGCAATACCCAAGTAAAACTGGTATGGTCTTTATGTATTACTAATAATAGCTGGGTGTTTATTCAGGATTCTATGTGCTAAGCACTGCACTGATCATTTTACATATATTATCTCATCTTTTATTTATTTATTTTTAAAGATTTTATTTATCTATTCGACAGAGAGGGAGAGAAAGCATAAGCAGGGGGAGCAGCAAAGGGAGAAACAGGCTCCCCATTGAGCAGGGAGCCCAATCCTAGGACCCTGGGATCATGACCTGAGCCCAAGGCAGATGCTTAACTGACTGAACCACCCAGGCGCCCCTTATCTCATCTTTTAATCTTCACAACAACAATATAAATTATATATTATTGTCACAGCACAAAAGATTTTTTAAAATTTAGTTGCAAAAGGTTAACAAATTTGTTTAAAATTATATGAGAAGGTGGGTGTGCCGAATTCCCAAGCCTGGACTCTCAACTGGCAGGTATTATTCCACATTAGCTTGCTGAAACTAACTCCAAAAGTATTTTACATGTGCACACTGAGAAAATGCATAGAAAAAACAAAGTGCCTTTTCTTTATAACTTGTCCAATGTCTCGTACCCTGTTTTCTTCCATTGATACTCACGCCTGTGCAAATTTAATCAGAACTTACCCAAATATTTCAGCACCAATTAGAGACTATTAAGCTCCTCTCAAGCTTCAGTGCCTTCTCCTTCCTACCTCTTTTTATTTTTTTTTCCCAGAAATACATGTCTCCTTTTTGATTAAATTATTTTAGGCAAAAGTGATTCCTTCCTCCTAGAAACTGAAGCTTAAGATTTCCTTCCTTCCACTGGTCACTTTAAACAGAAGTTTGGGTGATTTAACAGGGGAACAGGGTCAATTATCTCCATATTAAATCATAGGGGAATAGTTGAAATGGAAAATTTCTAACTGATCACTATGAAATATCTAACCAAATTTTACAGTCAACTAGGAATTAAATGGTCCTCCATTTTATGTCCTGTTAATGAAGATAAATTGGAGAGATTGCAGATAGAAGACAAGAAAGTGGGTTCAAAGACAGCTGCCCATGGTGGAGGAGGGAGACCTCCTGGTCAGTTTCAAAGTCAACCTCAGGTCTGCCCTGCTGTAACAACTGGTAGTAAGATCCATTCTGGTAAGTGTAATATTGTGTCCCCTGTGAGACAGGTTTCAGGGAAGCACACCTATACTGAACAGGAAAGGAGGGAAAATTGCAACCACTGTAGAGAGAAAGCAGGCAAATTGTTGGGACCTTGACTGGTTCAACTGGGAACTGAGACAGGGAAGCACACAATGCTTAAGAAAGAATGGCAACAGCTGGGCAGTGTATAGCTCAGCCCCTCCCACAGTCTAGCATGGCAATCTTAGATCTGGATAAATGTTTGCTGTCATCGCTGCTGCCTTGGAAAACAACCCTACTCCTACGTCGAAATTACATGAGTATTTAAGAGCTGTTATCTTGGTGATGTGGCGGTGGAGTACTCCAGAATAATGTGTGCTCCATTATAAAAATTGCCGCGTAAGAGTAAAGTCCAAGTCAGAAAGAAGGCATAAATCCTGAGATTCCAAATAGAAATCAACGTGGCTGTAGTTGTTAAGGGGTCTCCAAACTGACTTTGAAGGTATTGGTTATGATGACCTTGCTATTTGAGATTGGATTTTGATTCTATCAAAAACATTGGAGGTTCATTTAGTTGAGCTATGAGCTTCTGCTGCACCACTCAAAATGGAAAGTAAGTATGACCCATTTACTGAAGCTGTGTCACCATCTCTCTGCAAGGCCCCTGATCCTCTCTCCTCCCATTCAGGAACTACTTACTGCATGTAGAGAAACCCTGGAGAGACAGGTGAGTCACTCTCTAATGACTTCATCATCAGTGAATCCAGTAGTTGCTCTCCTAGCCCTGGCTGTCACAGACATTGAGACTGGAACCAACCCTGTTGCATAGACTAATGGTACCAGGAATGCTGCTTGGATGTCACCAGTGCCTTATTCCTGGCCGCTGGTACCTGATTACCAAGACCAATTCTCATTCATGTAGAGATCCACCAGAGCTACCTAAACTCCACTGTTATTTGCCACCAATGAGTGAGTGGGTCAGGATTTAGCGCAAGTACCTCTATCTCATTTGTCCAAAGGTTTCACTCTATACTTGATGTCCTGTGGGTTAGCAAAACAAAAGCCTCAGTCTCAACATCCCTGACTGCACTGTTATCATACCTCCACCAGTAGGGGTAGCTGATAAACACCACGGACATTCAAGAGCTTACTCACGAAGTAAACTTTCTCAGGATTAAGTGAACAGATTCTCAACATTCAATCTGTCTGGCAGTCAAGGAAAATCGTTGTCTCTTTACCTCTCCTCTCCCCCTACGGAAGAAGGCTCTGCACTTCATGATACTCTGAACATTGGAGACAGTATGTGCCTCACTTGTCTGTTTTATCTGCCAATCTGCAACCAAGTATCCTTTGAAAGGGGAACAACCAATAGGCTGACTTGGAACCCTGTACACCAGGCTGGAGCCCATTCTCTACTTTGAGGGCCCCCAAATAATAATGACTACTTTGAGATACATTTCTCTCTTTACTGGTGATTTTGCTGATTGGAGACTCTGGCAAAGGGCATCTTTAAAACCATGGCTGGCTATCTTGTTAACTTGCAAGTGGAAGAAAATTTTAGGTCCTTCACAGTTTATGACCCCCAACTGATCTTGAATCCTCTTATTAGAAATTTGTAAAAATATACAGTTTTGCAGGAAGCATTGCCTTTTTGGGCAGAACATTCAAATACACGTTTTTGGTTTTTGTTTTTGTTTTTTTCCAAAGCAACATTAACACAGTCACTGAATTACTCAATTTAAATAAAGCTTCCAACTCCAGTCTCCCTGGTAGAAATAAAAAGTTTATGTGTCAGAATAAATTGAGGAAGATGCAGAAATGGTCATTGAGAAGAGACAAACATTTCATCTTTTTCTATTTTTTAAAAAACATTACTGAAGATAAATGATTAAATATTTTATAGAAATTACCATTTTAATTCAGATGCAAACTAGAGAACTTAGTATATGAAAAGGGAACTCTGGATGCTTACAATCCTTCAAAACATCAGAATTTAAAGCTATTAGTTTTCATATTATCTTTTGAGCCATCTATTAAGTTCCTAGCTGAAAATTAAAATAGATTAGTAAGAAAACAAAATATCAAATCCTTTCATTCAGTGAATAACAACAGATTATAGAGCTGAGAATACACTAAGTTATTACATGAAACAGTCTCAAGGATCCAGATGAATTTCTATTTTATTTTATTTTCAAACAGTAAAACTCACTTTTTTTAATGTACAGTTCTGTGAGATTTTAACATGTATAAATTCTTTAACCATGACCACAGAGAGGATGCAGAGCAGTGCTAACACCCCAAAGTGCTCCCCTGGAGTGTCTCTTGTGTTCTGACCCTCCTCACTCCAAAGCTCCAGAAAAACACTGATTTGTTTTCTATTCCTTTTTTTTTTTTTTTTTTTTTTTTTGGCAAGGGGAAAGAGCATTTCCAAAATGTTATATTAATGAAATCATAAAAAATATGTAAACTTTTGAGTTCTTTGACTCAGCATAACTCTGAGGTGAGTCATCCAAGTTCTAGTGTGTATCAGCTTATTCCTTTCTATTGTTAAATATGTTTCCCTACTTGGATTACCGTGGTGTGTTTCTGCATTCACGCACTGAAGGATATCTGCCGTGCTTCTTGTTCTGAGTGATCATTAATAAAGTTCCCATAAACATTTATGCACAGGTTTTCATGTGAACCAAAACTTTCCCTTTTTAAATATATATACCTAAAGGTGGGATTGCTAGGTCGTAGAGTAAGTGTATGCCTAACTCAGAAACTGCCAAGCTGTTTCCCAGAGCGGCTGGACCATTTTGCACTCCTATCAGCAACGTACAACAGTCCCTGCTGCCCACCGTCCTCATCAGTCCTGGGTTTCATTAGTAGTTTTTATTTTAGACAAGATAATTGGTATAAATGCTATTTCATGGCAGTTTTAATTTTCATTTCCCTAGTGACTAATGGTGGAAAACATAGTTTCATGTGCTTATTTGCCATCTGTATATCTTTTTTGGTTAAGTACCCATTTAAATCTTTTGCCCGTTTCAAAAATTGAGTTATTTTCTAACTTTCTTTTAATTTGGAGAGTTCTCTGCATATTCTGATACAATCCTTTGTTTGATATGTGATTTGAAAAAAAAATTTTCCCCAGTCTGTGGGTTGTCTATCTATTCTCTCTCTTTCCCTCTCCCCTTATCCTTCTATTTTCTTAATAATGTCAGTTTTTTTATTAAAAAACTTTAATAAAAGTTTTTTTATAAAGTCTAATTTATCAGTTACTTGTTATGGATTGTACATTTAGTATTGTATCTAAGAACTCTTTTGAAACTGAATGTCAGAAAGATTTTCCCCTATACCATATGGAAGTGTTGTATCACTATATCATATACCTGAAACTACTATAACATTGTATGTTAACTACACTGCAATTAAAATTTTAAAAATAATTTTTAAAAAAAGATTTTTCCCTGTGTTTTCCTCTAAATGTTTATAGTTTCACATTTTCATTTACATCTCTGATGTATTTTGAGTTAAGTTCTTTTGGATTAAATTATAGAAGACAGTTCATTGTTTTGCATGTGAATTTCCAAGTATTCTAGATTTTTTTGTTGAAAAGACTGCCCTTTATCCATACAATTGCCATAGCACCTTTGTTGAAACTCAACCACTTCTGAACGCTGGATCTATTTCTGGATTATCTCTTCTGTTTCAGTGTTCTATTACCACACTACTCTGACTACTATAATTCTATAATATGGCTTAAAATTCAATAGAGTGCTTCTTCAACTCTGTTCTTTTAACTATTCTAGTTCCTGTCTTTCCACATTAGTTTTATGATCATCTTATTGATTGCTACAAAACAAATCCTATTGAGATATTGATTGGGATTGCATTACGTCTCTAAATAATAATGAAGACAACTAACATTTTAACTGTTGAGTCTTCCAACTCATGAACATATGTTTTTCCATTAATATCAGCAGTATTTTATAGTTTTCAGCATATAGATCCTACACCCATTTTGCTATATTTATTCCAAGTGTTTCATTTTGGAACAACCATAAATACTACTAATTTTTTTTAAATCTCAATTTCCAACTGTTCATTGATAGTATATAAAAACATAATTGAAGTTTATTTATTGTTCTTTTATCCTATGACCTTGCTAAACTCAATTATTAGTTCTATAAGTTTTTAAAATAGATTCCTTGATATTTTCTACATAGACAATCATATCACCTACAAGTAAAAAGTCTTATTTTTTCCTGTCCAATCATTTGGGAAGAAAAGGAAAATGACTTGCATTTCAATTTTTAGACATATTGCATTTACTAGAATTCTAGTACAATATTAAATAAAAGTGGTGAGACTAAACATCCTTGTCTAGTTTCTGTTGGGGAGAAAGCAATCAGGCTTTCACCATTAAGTATGACATTAGCTGTAGGTTTTTCATAAATGCTCTTTATCTGATTGTTCATGTTCTCTTTACTTCCAAGTATGCTGAGAGCTTTTATTATATATTGGATGTAGAATTTTGTCAAATGCTTTTTCTGAATCTACTGATACCATCATTTGTTCTTTTAGTCATTAAGTCTGTTAATGTGGCTATGTACATTAACTGATTTTAGACTGTGAATCAAGGACTGGTGGAATGATCTGTCATTTCTAATTACTTGGAGAGTTTCCCCAAGAAAAACCTTCACATGGTTGTGATTTATTATTCTTTTTATACATTGCTGGATTTGCCCAATATTTTTGAGGATTTTTCTATGTTCAAGAGGAATATTGGTCTGTAGTTTCCATTTCTCATGTTGTCTTTGTCTGGTTTTAGTGTCAAAGTAATGCTAGCTCTGTGAAATGTGTTGGGAAATGCTCTGTCCTTTTCTATCTCAATAATAAATTTGAAAAGTTGATGTTATTTCCTCCTTAGGTATTTGGTAAAGTTAACCAGTGAAACCATCTGGGCTTGAAAATATTTTTTGAAGATGTTTAACAATGAGTAAGATTTTTTTCAATAGGTAAAAGATGACTCCAGTTATCTCTGTTCTTAATTGATTTTGATATTTGTCTTAAAAATAATTAATTTATTTCATCTAAATTGTAAATTACATGCATAAAGTAGTTCATAATATTTCCTTATTATTCTTTGAATGTGTTTTGGGTTGTTAGTAATATTCCTTCTTTTATTCCTGATCATTTCTGATCATTTGTTTTGACCATTTGTACCTTCTTTTCTTGGTCAATTGCACTAGAGTTTTATCAATTTTACTGTTTGTTTTTTAAAAGAACCAGATTTTGGTTACATTGATTTTTATGTTTTCAATTTCATTGACTTTGCTTTTCTATTTGTATTCAGTATATTTTGCTCTTTTTTGTGTTTCTGTAGGTAAATAAACATAGCCATGTTGAGCTAATAGCCATTGGGTTTATTCCTTTTCTTCAGGTAATCCCAGTGACTGTGGTGATATGTAGAAGTGAAACAGGCAAGTGAAATGAACACCTCTGCTGTGAATGTTTTAGGAAAAGAAATTTTAGAAATTTTGTAACTAAAAGCAAACTACAATGTTGAATGTGGATATTAGCTTTATTCTACACTTTTATTCTTAAGATTAATCAGTCAACTTCACATTAATAAGTATTGGCCATAAGGGCGCCTGGTTGGCTCAGTTCACTGGGTGACCTTCAGCTCAGGTCACGATCCTGGAGTCCCGGGATCCAGTTCCAGGATCCAGTCCTACATCCGGTTCCCTGCTTGGCAGGAAGTCTGCTTCTCCCTCTGATCCCTTCCTTCTAATGCTCTCTCTTTCATTCGCTATCTCTTGAATAACGAAATGAAATCTGAAAAAAATATATATATATTGACCATAGTTTTTCTCAAATATTAAATTACTGATTTGAGAACTTTCTTTTCTCATATAAATTTTTAATGCTATAACTTTCCCCCTAAACACTGCTTTAGCTGTGTCACACAAATTTGGGGTGGTTATATTTCCATTTTTATTTAGTTCAGAATGATTTTTAATTTCCCTTCAGATTTCCTCTTTGATACATTATTTAGTAATGTTTTGTTTAATTTTCTAATGTCTAGAAAATAAATGATTTACAGATATGATTCTGTTATTGCTTTCTACTTTGATTTTGTTATGATCAGAGAACATGCTTTCAATAATTTAAACTCTTTTAAATTTTTTTAAAAGATTTTATTTATTTATTTGATAGACAAAGATCACAAGTAGGCAGAGAGGCAGGCAGAGAGAGAGAGGAAGGGAAGCAGGCTCCCTGCTGAGCAGAGAGCCCAAAGCGGGGCTCAATCCCAGGACCCTGAGACCATGACCTGAGCCAAAGGCAGAGGCTTAACCCACTGAGCCACCCAGGCACCCCTAAATTCTTTTAAATTTAATGAGGTTTGCTTTATGATTCATAATATGGACTTTCTTGGTGAATGTTCTATCCATGCTTGAAAAGAATGTGTATTCTAATGTGACCTGGAGTGTTATATAAATGTCAATTAAATAAAGTTAGTTAATAGTGTTGTTCAAGTCTATACTTTTGGGTTTTGTTTGCTTTTTCACATACATTCTCTTCTCCTTCTATGATGTGAAAATTAGATCTGCTGATATTGTCTCAAAGGTCCCTGAGGTTCTGCTTCTTCATGTGTGTGTCACTATTTCTGTCTCTCTCTCTCTCTCATTGTTTAAAATGCATAATTTCTATTCCCTGTCTTCAGGTTCACTGACTTAACTGATTCCTTCTTTCCCATCCACATTCTGCTAGTAAGGACCTATGGTGATTTTTTAAAATTTCCATTATTATATTCTTTTGTCCTAAAATTTTTCTCTGATTTTTTTAATAGTTTCTATTGTTTTGCTTCCATGTATCTATTCTTTTCAAGAGTGTTTTGCCCTACTTCTTGGAGCATGATTATAATGGCTGCTTCAGAGAGTTTCTCTGATAATCTCAACACTTGAATCATCTTGTGGTTGGTGTCTGTTGTTTTCTTTTTCCCTTAATAGTTGTTCAGATATTCCTACTTCTTTGTATGTTGAGTAGTTTAGAGTAGTATCTTGGACATTTTGAATACTATAAGACTCTGGATCTTATTTAAATCTTCTATGAAACACAGATTTTTGTTTTGTTTTATTCTAACAGGTCTAACACACATTCTGGCCCACTTTCTATGCACTATCTTTAAGTGTTAACTTGGTTTTCAAAGAATTTGCAGTGATACCTGGTTTGAGATTCCAACTCTTCACTATATGTGGATATTAGCTTTATTCTACACTTTTGTCATTCTGAGGGGTAACTGATCTAGGCAGCTCTGCAAGGCTTGGCCTCACAGTGTTTCTGCTGCCATGCTATCAGGGAGGTAAAGTGATCTCACCTCTTTGTTGCCACTCCCTTGATGTAAGGTGGGGAGAATCCACAGGACTCCTCTCCGCAGACTGTGCCACCACGTGCTGGTAGGGAGAAAGAACTTTTGGAAAACAAAAATTAAACTGGAAACTCACTTGCCGGATCATTCCTCCAGTCCTGAGATCCTTATCCATTCTGCTTGCTTTTGTCCATCTGTCACTCAGTTGTTTAATGTCTTTTATTCTGGGGTATTTTAGTTATAACTAATAGAGGAGATAGGGTGGAGTGTGTTTACTCCATTGTGTCCAGAATCAAAAGTCCCTTTCCAAAAAAAAAATCTAAAATGGGGATAAGAGACAAAGGAAAAAAGAAACCTACTTCATAAGAGTATGTATGACAAAGAGAATATGTGATAGAATATTTCTGGCAAATGATAATGCTAGGGTGAGGCCTTCATTTTCCACTTCAGATGTATCCTTCCATGTAACCCACCAGGGATGTCTCCCCCACCCCCCACCGACTGCTCCCTAAGGAGTCAGGAGTGAGATAAAGTCATTCATTGGTGAGTTTGGAGAAACACAGGACATGCACTGCCCAGCCACATCTATTTCCTCCTGCTCTTGCCCAGAGAGACACTGTGTTCTCATTCCTCTAAGTCATATGATAAAATTAGTGCCAAAGGCCATATCCTTTGGAACTAATAAACAAAAATTAATTAATTCACTAAAAGACCACCCTCTCAATAACAAAATATTCAGTTATAATATGACTATAAGGCATGTACCTTAATCCCTTATTGTGAAAGAGCCTAATTCACTTTTTTATTCCCAGTGTTTAACACTTTGCTGAGTAAATGAACACATAGTAAGTGCTTAGTAAATGTCTACTGAATAAACAAATAAATGATTCAGTGAATAAAAGAATTCCAATATGCATCATGTTAGGTATACCTTTCATAGGAACAATCTTTTGTTTAATGGTGGTGATTCCATCTCAGATAGTCTCTGCTTCCTCAATAGATATAAGACATCTTGAAATATCCAGCATTTACTCTATCCCAATTAAGACAGTTGCCAATTCATTTAATCACATAAAACTTCTCTGAGGTAGGTACTATTATTATTCACATTTTAGAACGAAGAAAAGTGCTAAGCATAGAGAACAGGTGAATTGTCAGTGGTCAGAAAGCCAGTCAATGATAAACCCATGATTCAAACTATGAGAACTTGATTCTAAAGTTGATACCAGTTTCAAACACAGCAGATCATCTCCCAAGGCAGACCGTCTATAGCCCTCACCAACACCTTGTTCATGGGTAGGCTAGTTCTAGGCCTACAGTCAATTTATCTTTCCCTTCCAACCTCCAGCATATGTATTCCTCGATACCTGGCCTGGCCACATCAACTCTACCATCTCTCCCCATGCTTCTACCACTTGGGGCTACACAAACACAGACAGAAATTTTTTCCACAACCACCTCAAAGGATTAGCTTACCTTCCTCCCACCATCACCAGCCCTGCTTGTGCAAGCCTATGAAGTCCTTTGTATCGTCAGGTCTTACCAGTTAAGAATAGGGCACAGTGAAATGAAAACAAACAGTCACTTGGAAGGGAATGATAACATTTAGGGAAGATAACAAAGAAGTTACAGCACTTTACATATAATGCCTTTCATTTTTCAATACTATTTCTCTTGACTTAAACACCGGTATACTTGCAAATTTTTTGTCATTACAAAAAGCTATGACTCTTTCCCTCTGGCTCCAAAGTTAAAAAAAAAAAAAAAGGCATTAATAGAATTCCTAATCCCAATAATTTGTTTATTTCATAAATTAAAAATGTGTAATCTAAGTCAAGTTGGAATATTTCTTAGAATAATTATGCAGAAAGTAAAATATGAAACAACTAATCCAGAAGCAAAATGGGTTTTAAACTGTTTCATGTGGACCATAGACTCCAGATGAACTCTGACCCCTTTTAAAAATGTTTTATTTATTTATATGAGAGAGAGAATGAGCGGGGGGCGGGTGAGGAGCAGAGGCAAAAGGAAAAGCAGACACCCCATCACAGGAATCGACCTCAAGACCCTGAAATCTTGACCTGAGCTGAAGTCAGATACCTAACTGACTGAGCCACCCAGGAATCCCGGGCTCTGACATTT
Organism: Mustela nigripes; assembly: GCF_022355385.1. Classification (NCBI taxonomy): domain Eukaryota; kingdom Metazoa; phylum Chordata; class Mammalia; order Carnivora; family Mustelidae; genus Mustela; species Mustela nigripes. The sequence goes on along the minus strand of NC_081558.1, from coordinate 161,728,310 downwards.
TTAAAGGTATAAATGTTTTACCATGCCAGTGCCATGGTCTCCTATCATATTGTATGTATATTATCTGCCCCAATAACTCTCAGATTTCAGTGTGCATAAGAATCACACCTGGGCAGTGAGGCAAAGAATGACGTTAAAAATACTGCTTCCCGAGGACTAGCCTCAAGAATCTTTGGGGACAGAACCCAGGCAATAATACTTTGAAGGAGCTTCTCCAATGATTCTGATGCCCACAAAGTTTGAGAAACATGGTTATATATTTGACTTTCAGGACTGACCAATACAGGCATCGTCTGTAGGTGCTAAAAAGAAAAAAAAAAAATTTTTTTTTCAGATAATTAGTCTTGATGACATCTCTACTCCAGCATTAAACACTTACTCATATTGACCAATGTGCTGATATCTTTCTTAATTTTCCACTACTTACATACCTCTTTGACAAGAAGTCCAGTGTGGGCTCCCCAATATAAAAATGTGTGGGGTTTTTTTCCACAAATATCAAATAAAAGTGCAATTACGATTTAAAGAAGTCTGGTCCTATCTGATACAGATAAATGTACTATTCCATTTTTATGTATGTATGTATGTATGTATGTATTTATTTGCTGTGTGATTTACGACTTTTCTTGTCAATCTATTTTCTAGGTGTGTGGGTGTTTATATACATATGTATTTGAATACACAAGGCATTAAAAAAGATTGACAGCTTGACAACTTAGAAGTTTTCCTCACTGTGTAGCATTTTGGCTGTTTACATATCATCTGCTAAACTTCAACCATCAGGCAACAACAACAAAAAATTATGTTGAAATCATTGGAGAAATACTAAAATATGTCATGTGCATTTGCCTCAAAAACATCATTAATAGCTCTGTTAATTCTTGTCAATCACCATGTGTTCTTTATCTTCTTGGTTATTTAAACGTAATTCCTATTTCCTTGTTGAAGTCTTTTTCTAGTACCTTTAGTATCTTCTACATAACTGCACATTTTTCATATTAAAACCAAAATTGCTTTCCATTTGATTTGTCTTCATAGCCCTTCAGTTGCTAATGTTACTACTACAATTCACAAAATATTCAAATTCCAAACTTTCCTGTCATTTGTTGAATCAAAACAGTCACCTGAATGCTTTTTGGGTAATTTTATTCTATGTTTATTTCTGCAAGACAAACCATTTCAGAATGCCTAACAATAAATTACCACCTGTCTAAAGAAGTCTTGCTGTTTGAAGGGTTCTTCAAAGCTTAACTCCTTAAAGTAAAATGTAGCAGGTTCATTTAACATCTCTTCAAAAAGAAGAGCTTACACAATGCAAAACTAACCTGTTTATGAGGTACATGTCATATTAGTATCTCGAGACATGCTACAATGAATTTTCTGAAAGCAATGGTAGTCATTCAAAACCAGAAATGGAACTTAGGATATAAAAAGAATTAAACTTGATGAAGGAAGACAGCACCCAAGCTTCAGAATAATGCCTTTCAAAACATGCTTCCAAACACAGTATTAAACAGTTCCAGCCATAGGTTGAAGAACCTATGGAACTCACAGAAAATGTCCATTCTCAGCCCCATGGATTGTCATCCCTACAAGGGGAAGAAATAAAAACAAGTTTGTTTTCAAATTCTGCCTAGCGTCAAGGAGAGTAACCCCAGCTGCAAAAAGCGGTCATGTGATTTCTAGGCCCCATGAGAAAGATGGAAACTGAGGTGCCGTGATCAGGACAACACCTTTAATCCTGCACATGAAGTTGTCTAGTCTCAATAAGTTATCAGATACTAACCAGTAAAGACGGCAAGAAGCCTTACATGGCATGGAGTCTTGACAATGATCTCACTCCTGAGGCTCTGCCTCAACTCTCCTAGGTAAAGGAGTCCACGGCCCCATTCATGGAATGAATGGGAAAGAGATAAAAATCCTGCTTTTATCTGTGTCCTCAGTTCTTTAGGTCTAGCATGTTCCATTCCAGTCAAACCCCCAAAGAGCCCCTGTCCTGACAACAGTGCTCAGACATAAGGTACACATAGTTGTCACAAATGCATCACCATTTAGTTACCCGAATCTTCAACAGAAGGCTAAACTATTACATTAAATCACTGAAGCATATTGGATCAGCTGAAACAATACAATTGTGGGAGATGAATGTTAGAGTACTTCCCAGAGACTAGTATAAGACCAATCACAATCATCTCTCCTTTGCCTGGGAAGATTCTGTTGGCCAGATTAACATTCCAGAAAAAAAAGAACTGCCATGTTCAATCCTAACTGGGCTTTGAGAGTCTCCTTTGGATGGAAGGAAGCAAGGTGATAGTAACAAATATAGTTTGAGAAAGAAAATGTATTGTCTATGATCTCTTTTTCCCATCCCAAACCCTAGACAGAGAGAGGTTCTGGCTTTGGGGGAAGCTCAATCACTTGTGTGCTATTGCTTCATCATACAAATCAATAGTTCAATTGTGAATAGAACAGATGCAGAGAGGGACTAAGAAGTCACCTGGGCCAGCTGGTATAGATTTTAGCAAACCGATTTTTCTGGGTTTCCATGCAAAGTCCTAAAATAGATAATTTTTAAAACCATTTGAGTGCCTCTTCTCTGGCAGAGAGGGCAAAGCTGCTGGCATTTGATTTGTTGGATACTCTTCTCAGCTGAACTCTAATCTGCCCTGAAGGAGAACCACAGCCGTTATTTATAGTTCACCTGTGAGAGGTAAATAAATATTTACTAACAAAGAATGTTGATACATACTTCAGCTATAGATTTTCCTACGATTTTTCTGTCTATTTTCAATTGGCGGGGTAAAGTTTTTCTGAGCCTCCAGTCATGATGTTTGGTCACAGAGAGAGAAAGATTAGGTTCAGTTAGCAAATAGCTAAAGGTCCATGCTTGTTCAGAATATCCCCTTCTACTGGCATCGATAGGATAAAGTGAAGATTCCTTTTTTTTTTTTTTTTAATTCTTGACACTCAGTTCTTCCTGCTAAATTACCTCAACCAGCTAATGCCCCCCCATCCATCCCTTTGTTCCATTTATATTGTTTATATTTTTTCCCAGACAAGAATCGTAACACCTCTTACATGTAATTAGAACCATCTTTTCCAGACTTTCACAAAAATACCTCCTCCCTTTGAATATGCTTCTTCCAGAAAACATCTCCTGCATACCAGAACAGTCTTGTCACCCTGGGCAACTTCAGAGGTACCTGAACTGACATTTCTTTAATTAGGGATTATATTTTCCAAAGCGGTCACAATATCCCCTATTATACACAATCCACTGTGATATTGACACTCCTCCCTGGGGCAGGAGGGGTCCACATTTCTTTCCTTTGAGTATATGTGGCAAGTGACTATAGCTGAATTGACACTATCTGCTTTCTGTGACTAGATCATAAAATCTAGTTTCTGTCTGGTTCTCTAGGAAGCTCACTCTTAGAACACAGCCGCCACGCTGTGACTGGATTCTAGGCTATGAAGAGGCCCTATGTGGAAAGAAACCAAGTCCCTTCCCTACAGCATGACTGAGCAACCAGATGACAGTCAGGACTAACTTGTCAATCATGCGAATGTGCCATCTTGAATGAAACGTTCAGTCAAAAATAGAGCTGTCCCTGCTGTACTGCATGGAGTGCAGATGAGCCTTCCCAGCCAAACCCCCCACCAAACTGCAGATCCATAGGCTAAATGAATGACTGTCATTGTTTTAGACTACTAAGTTTTCAGGTAGACTATTAGGCAGCACTTACACAAAATGAGTAAGGCGGTATAGTAACTGATACATTTGGGGGGGGTGCGCACGTGAGCAGGAGCGCACACGCACGCACGGTACTGAGACTGCTGAAAGAGGGATATGTTACTTCTTAATCACTGAATATAGCAGTTCTGAATCTACCTTTTTAAAATCAGCCTAATGATGGGGTGCCTGGATGGCTCAGAGGGTTAAAGCCTCTGCCTTCGGCTCAAGTCATGATCCCAGGATCCTGGAATCGAGCCCCGCATCGGGCTCTCTCCTTGATGGGGAGCCTGCTTCCTCCTCTCTCTCTCTGCCTGCCTCTCTGCCTACTTGTGATCTCTCTCTGTCGAATAGATAAATAAAATCTTTAAAATCAGCCTAATGCTGATCCCACGCCCTGTCCCACTTAACTGAGGAAAACTTCCTATTCAGTCCCTCTGGAGCCTCTCTTCCTCTGTGCCATGATTTGAGAGCTGTGTTCAGTACCAAAGCTCTGCAAAAGCTGTAAGAGCATGAAACAAAATCTTGTTTCTGGGAATGGTACATTTAATTTTACATATATTGGAATTCCGGTCTTCACTGAATTGTTTACTCATTTACTTGACAGGCATTTACTGAGAAGTTGTTATGTGCTTATTAGAGTGCTTGGCACCATGCTAAGCACTGAAGACAAAAGATGAATTAGACTCTTTCGCAATTAGATGCTAAGAACATGTCCCATAGTCATGTAATAATTGGGTTCTGTATACAGAAATAATCTCTGTCTTACCACACAGAATCTCTTTAGGTATGGTTATTCTACTATCTCTGAGCCACACTCACAATATTGAGGCTGAAAGGGCAAACATTTAAGGTTAGACTCCCCAGGAACCTCATACAGTCTTCCCTTTCGAGACCTCACAACCTCTTTCCACACAAAGTAGTATTGCAGAAAAGTGTCCCGCCTACCTGAGGATAACAGATGTATAGTCGCACCCTGTGTGCTAGGTTCTAGTCTGAATTCCTTCCACACGTTATTACGTCCCTTAATCCTCACTAAAGCCTTAGGAAGCAGGTAAACTATTCCCATTTTTCATATGAGCAAACTGGAGCACAAAAGATATATAATTTGTTTGAGGTACATAGTTATTACATGCGAAAGCCAGGAATTGAACCCAGACACTGTCCACAGAGGTATTCTAAAATACTAGATTATACTGCTCTGTTGCCATAAGAACAGACAAGAATTTAGAAGTTCCCTTCAAATTTATTCTGTCCAACTTTCATGTTTAATTTTGACTAATGTGGAATGTGGAACCGTAAGTCAGATCATGACTTTCTACATTCTTCATGATACAGAATACTATGTGTTTTCACATAAGGTTTCCTGTAATTGTTCCTTTAATTTTATGCATTATTTTATAAAAATATATTATTTGTAAGCAAGTGGTTAAAAAGAAAAAGAAATGGCAATCATCTATCCCAGATATATAGTGGAAGGAGCTAACCAAACAGCATATTCTTAAATGTCATTACTGAATCTAGGCTGATGCCCTTGCACATCTCTATTCCTATACTTTTCCCTTTGGGGGTCTGCTAACTTGGGGAATGTTATCTCTTTAGAGAAGAACAAGAATGTGATCTCCCTCCCAACTATAAATCAAAGGCAGATATAAAATACAAATATGGAATTCAACTGGCCCCATCTTATTTCCCACTACTCCCCACATGTCTAAGCTACTCCATGTCTCCAACATATAACAATATTGCCACATCTGTACTTTTCTTCATGATGTTCTCCATCAGAATCATCTGCTTTCATGTCCCAATGCTGTCTACCATTTTCCTTCAGAGAGGACCCTCCCCCTAAAACACTACATGGCTAACCCCCACTTTTATCTGCTGTTCAGATAAAAGTCCTTTCCCTTCTCTTTACTCTTTCCCTTGTGATTGTCTCTGCACCATCTCTGACTTTATTCAGCACCTAACTTTCTAGCTCTGTCTTCTGTTCCTGACCCATCTCCTGAACTGCCTATCCTTGGGCACAAGGACTCAACCATAAGAGCTACAGCATTTCTGCCAACATTCTACTGGATCTGGTTACACTTGTGCTCTGGTTCCATCCAGCCTCCAGGAGTCCTTCAAGTAAAGTAATTTTAACCTGTTTGTCTGTGGGACTGGATAAATCTAGACTGTGTTCTGCCTTCAAGGCCCACGTCAAAATGCACCTATTCTAAGAAGTCACCTCCTATATTCCACCTTGCAATAATCTTCCCTTTCTATTAGTGCTTACTTAACACTGCCACTCTTAAGAGCTCGTTTGAATACTTTTGATAGTACTCAGTAGTCATTATGTGATTGCTTCACTGATTTTCTCTGAGCAGGCTATAAGTTATTTGACAGCATCGAGCAGTTCTTCTGTTTTATATATGTTTCCTTTGTTTCACTTTGAGATAAAATAGCTTCAGTTTAGGTACAGATATTACATCCATGCTTATTGAATGGGACAAAATAAAATCCAGATGACAAAACACACTGGAACTTAATGACCCTAAGTCTTAGTGAAATATTCACAGGTAGGTAAGGGAAATGGTGAGGGGGTTATCAAGATACAGGGAAGGCTTAACCAAAGACAATCCCTCCAAAATTCTAATCCATCTGGGAGGTGCTTCAGTCATCATTTATTTTTTTTTTAAAGATTTTATTTATTTATTTGACACAGAGATCACAAGTAGGCAGAGAGGCAGGCAGGCAGAGAGAGAGAGAGAGAGGAGGAAGCAGGCTCACTGTCGAGCAGAGAGCCCGATGCGGGACTCGATCCCAGGACCCTGAGATCATGAACTGAGCCGAAGGCAGTGGCTTAACCCACTGAGCCACCCAGGTGCCCTCAGTCATCATTTCTTTAACAATCCTTGCCACAGTGATGTATTAGGATATCTCCTATCATTCAAAAGGATTTGAGCAAGAAAAGTTAAGAAACACTACTCTGTTACAGTCATTGAATAAATTACCTTTATAATGAAGTTTTCTTAGAAAATGTTGTTTAAAAAGATGTTGCATTAAACCGTGGCAACTTAGGATCAGATGAATGTCTGTTCTAGAAATCACGAATAAAGGCCCAACTAATATTGATTTTACAGGTTATAATAGTACAGAGGTTTTGGCTTGCCAAGTTCTGGGGTAAAATTTTCTCTAGAGACACTCAAATTGGGAATAAACAATTATTAAATTTTTGCTCCACATGATGCCCCCGATGCCCCCCAAAATAAATTGAGTTCTCTTCAAAATAAAGATTGACATGAATAACTTACCCTTGTATAGCACTTAGGCAGTTGTCTTGTTTTGTCATCTAAGAATTCAACAGGCACCCCAATGTCAAAGCTCCCTACTACAAAAGAGCCACTGGGCTTTTTCAGCAAAGTAACCTCAAGAAATCCCCAAAACTACCTGCGGAGTGTTAACTCTCCTTTTTTAGGTGAGGAGACCAAAGATTAATGGGTTTCAACAAATAGCCAAATTACACAATAGCAAATGGCAAAACTTGGATTCCGTATTTAAGTTTTTTAACTTTTAAGTCCAGGCTCAGACAAATATCTACTTATATAATTACATAACACCTTGAATTACACACAGAAATTTGCTTCCTAATTTTAATCTTAAAATGAAACCAAATTTTAAATCAGGATGAATTGTAGCTCTTGAAAAGAGATGATGAGATGACTATTTTCTATTTCATCTATTATTTTTTATATATAAATTTTAGCCAGAGATTTTTATTGAGCATCACAGACCACATAGCTGTTTGGATACTAAATGTTCATTGAAATGTATTCTTTTCTTTAGTTGTACCATCTTTATAATTCTGCTTTCTTCCCTGTAAAGAGAAAGATATTCAGGGGATAATTCTCATGGTAGTTAATAAAAATCTCAGTTACTGTTTCATCACTATGTATGAATGGATCTATTGTTCTGCTCACCAGAAGAGCTACCACTGTAATGATCTAGCACTGTGTATTTTCACAGGCATCCTAGAATCAAAATGGTAATTACAACTAGAAGAGAAGTCAAATTCACATTAGAAGTCATTTAAAATAGAATTTCAAAATTTTGAACTCATTTAAAATTATGTAACTCGTGTAAAAATTCTTTTAATCTGTGTTGAGTTTTCCTCTTCATGTACACTATTAAAACCTCTATTAAAATAGCCTTTCTTGGGCCTCTCACCAAATGCAGAACTGACTCTAAACCAGAAGGTGGGAAAAAAAGGGAGGGAAACTAGGGTGCTCATCAAAGGCATCCTCTAGAACTGGGAACAAGCAGGGTAATAATGGTGTGTCTGAGATAGTTCAACACAATGGTTTCATGATGAGAGCAGAGCTGCAACTCTTTACGGCTGACGGAATCCAGCTCAGGAAAGCCCCAATCCAATCTTCCATGTACAACAGCGATCCTCATGTCTTGAGTTTGGGGAAAAAAAAAAAAAAAAATGAAGAATGTTCCTTGACCACTCAGTGTAGTGATTTGAATCTACCAGTTTTGTTGTTCTTTTATTTTGTCCTGAAAGAGGCCTTGTCAAATCAGAATGAAAAGAATGTTTTGCAGCGTGAGAAAATTCAAATTTTTCTATTTAAAGCCTGGAGTTCATTAGCAGGAGTATACTTACTTATTTCAAGGGTCAGTGGATTACCTAGAAGGGCCTCTGTCTCTGCTACCCAAATCCCAAACCATTCCCCTGAAAACAGTTTAGAAATATTCTTAAGTCTATTAGATTTCTATGAGACTTAATTCATCTTTGCTATGCTTTGTCTTATGATCCTGTGAAGTCGAGGGTCCTGTTTTGATTACATGCTATTCCTTTTTCTCTTGATCACTTTTCAGTTAAGTAATTGTCTCATTTTAATTAGTGTAATGATTAAAACTTTGTTTATATTACACTGCAATTCTATTTTATCAATGACACTTAGGCTAACTATTTTATTATTTACTGCCCAATAGAGAAATTTTACCTGGAAGAAATAATCTTTTTATCTAAACTTTTTCTTTAATTGAGCTATATTTATTATATATGTGTTAAGGCTAAAATATAAATTTTGGCAAATAAGAGAAATTGCCTGTTGTTGACATTACAGGATTAGACTGGATACAAAGAGATTATATAACACTGTAATAAATACTGGAAGATGGAATGTAATGAGTACAGGTTTCAGAGACTAACAAACCTGGGTTTGAATTCTGTATCAGGACTTACCAGGACATTTCTGAACATAAATGGTCTCATTTGTAAAATGAAAATATTAATATTAACCCCATGCAGACAGCTTGAAGATTATAGAAGATCCGTATAAAGTACAATATTGAACCTAATGTTAGTTATTGTTTGCTTTAGCTTTGCCACTAACCAGCGAGGCTATCTTGAGATCGAGCGTCTTCATTTCTTTGTGTTTCCGGTTCCTCCTATAAATAAGGACTAGATCATTTCTACTTTTTCTGTTAAAACTCAGTTAATAAATAAACCCTCTCTATTTATTCTCTGTAATTTTAAATTAACCAAAGTTTTCTTGTGTTAAAATTTCCCAGGTGAGTAAAGGCAGCATTGGTTGGAATTTGGATAGTAGTGTGGGAACAAGATGACAAAAACAAAATGTCCACCAAGGAGTATTCCCATACAGAACACTGGGACAAGAACCAGAGTAAAAACAATCACATTTAGAAGATACAACCACAGGTGAGTGACTAAATAATCTGTTTAAAGAATTTGTGTTATAACTCCCTAGCTGATGTAACAAATGTTCTTTGATAAAAATCATGGAAAGGTTTAATCAGCCTGCCTAATCTCAGTTTACTCAACTTGTAGCAATGAGCATCCCACCACCTACCTAGCTATGTGCGTTCCCATGAGAAAAAAAGGGAACAAAATACATTAAATATGGTCCTCTTTATACTCATCAAGTATTTCTGTTTACAACACACCAACAGTATCTGTTTCTCTGACTTGCAGGGAAACATTTTTTTTAAATGACCTCTAGGCTTTATCTCTCATCAATAGTGGTAGGTTTTATTTTTAATTTGTTTTTACTTTGATACAGCTGTACTATTTTTCTGAATATATTTTGCAAAAACAACTTTATTTAAAGACATAAACCATGTTTAATAATTCAAGTTATAAAGATAGCAACACAGAATATGAAACCTGAGAACACATAAGTTCTTCTTTACAAATACAGTGGAGGAGACATGGACACCTTTTTCCCCTGTTTGTGAGGGAGGGGTCAAGACATATGAGCAATAGAGTTTCAGAACTAAGTACTTATCCAGATCTTCCCTTATCTGAAATCTATACTCTAAATTTGGAATAAATAAACTTTATGTGGAAATCAGCATTGTAGATGGGAGTGGGCATATGGCTAACCAGACTGGAATGAAAGTTTTTCTATGATAGAACAACTCATCCTGAAACACCTTATGATAAGAAACAGTAACAAAGCATTAATAACAACGCTAATATCTACCCTCTTTTGAGCTTTTAGTAATAGGCTCCATGATGCAAGATTTTCTGTACATTATGCTTTGCATGGCATAATGTTTCTTATATTACATTGAGAAGATATGTGCATAAATATAGTTTAGATCATTTGAAATTTCACGTAATAGCTTGAGCCCATTTGTAATGCTCAATTAGCTCTACTAAAATGTTATACTCTCTAAACAATCGAATACTCTTTAGACAACTAAAGGTGTCAAAGCCTGACTGACTTGAGAGATCCCTCCCATTTTACTCCAAGCATGAACTATGACATTTTACAAAATTCCTCATCCCAACTTGAAATCCACACCACATCACAAAACTTAATCCAGGGCAGTTTTTACAAATCACCCCCGAGGCAGGCTTAAGGATCTTTGCCACTGCTCCTGCAAATCATTCTATTCCCTTTCCAACTTCTAGGCAAAAAAGAACAAAACAAACACATTGGTTATCTTCTCCAATTCTAGTGTGGTAACCATCAGGGTTAGTCCTAAGGAAGGGAGACAGATACTTTACACATTTATTTCTATTTGCACCTTTATTATTCTTATATGCAGTGGGAAACTGGAACAAGTAGGAAATAACAACAGGTAATTAAAGCTATAGGGGAAACTCTAAAACTCTTCTTAAGCCTCCTCTCTCAAAGTAGGGCATAAGATTAGTTTAAACTCTTAGTTTACATCCTGGGAAGAGGATTAACCTAGTGTGCTGGGAAAACAATGGGAGAAATGAAATAGTCTTGAACTTTTCTTAAGTACTTATTTTCTTTAGGGTTCTCTCAAGAACATGGGATTCTGTGAGAGTCTGGCTAAAGAATAACAAGGAAGGAGGCTATTAACTTATTTGACTAGGTTTAATACATATGGCTAGAGAACACCAGAGGCACATTCAAAAGGAAGAGCCAGGTAGCTTACCAACAAGTGACAAAAAGAAAACCAAACCATGGTTAGAGATAGAGGAGATGGTAGTGTTACCCTGTCCAAGAAAAGTAGCAACCAACACCCCCTGAGGCATAGCTGAATCTGTTAGAAAGTGGCAGAAGTTCTACAAAGTACTGAGGATGAAGAATTCAAAAGGAATCTCTAGCCAAAGGTAAAAGATAATGAGAGGAGCTGGACATGACACATCTCCACTTAGCGGCTAATATCTGGAGACATTACTCAAAATGATGGCATGGGATGGCTTCCATCCTCAGAGAAGGCAGTGAGACTTGAACTAACTGAAGACACGAGTGACATCTGCATGAATTTTGGGAACCACTGCTCCAGAGTGAATGCTACTTCAGCCTAACAGGAGGAAGTAGGAAGTAATCCCACTACTGGGGTTAAGTGTTAAAAATTTCAGTTACTTTGCTTTTACCACATCTTTAGGCTTAAGGATCTCAGCATAAAAGCTGCTCTCTTTTTGATAAACAAGAACTCAACCAACAGGAACAACGATATGGAGAAAACTACAAAACTAAACACAGGGAGAACCCATAGCCGTACCAACATGCTACAGGCCCTCATGAGGCTGCACTCTGTTTTTGCCCAGATCCCTCAGCAGGCTAGGTCTCAGAGACTTGGCATCACCTCCTGCCTCAATCAGCTCAGTACCCTGCCTTCCAGGGCGCTTCCGCTTCCTAGACCTCGAGAAGGTCCGGCAGACACAGCTTAAGAAGCGACCAAAGCAGAGTGGCGGTGATGCCAAGGATGTCACTGCAGGGGAAGAGGGCCCAGGCTCCGAGGATGCTGGCTGCTCACAGGGCTGGATTGGACACTCCTGATGCGTCACACAGGCACCCTCATCCTGCTGACTCTGTAATGGGTTCTGCAAGGAGAAGAAAGAAGTCAAAGCCCTCAACATCAACACACATACACAAAAAAAGCATCACCCTCGGAGCCAGTTCATGCTTTATCTGGACCTAAGGATCTCAGTTTGTTCTTCAAGCTCTTTACCCCCACCTCCTCCCACTGCAGGGGAAGAGTTGCCATTATTTTTCCTAAGAAAATGTGGCAAGCCCAGACTTTTGACACCCCATGCCTTATCCTTACTTCACTGGGAAGGTCAGGATCATCTTCATGAGCACTGAGTACAGTCGGCTTTGTATCTACCACTTCATCTTCTTCACTTTGTGGTGGTACCAAAGGTGTTGGAAGGATTGGGGGGCATAGGGTCTCCACTTTCTCCTTCCTCTTGTTCTTTCTCATTCTCTTTGTCCTTACAGCCTTCCTAAGACGTCTATGCTTTTTTGGAAGTGGATCTAACTTTCTCCTCTGGACTGGAGGCATGACAGGCTCTTGTGAAATGTCACCCATTTGACTCTCAGATGTCCCCTCCAATGGCTCTGATGATGACTCCAAATTTCTCTTCAGAGGATCATTCTCCCACAGGTGGAAGCTCTCCTCTGTACCTTGAGTATCTGGTGATATGTTCAAGTCATCAGTGACATGTTTTGGGATGGAGATTGGAGATTCCCAACCTCTTTCATTGAGGGTTTTTTTTTTACCCACTAGGCTGACCCCAGCCAGCTTTGCACAAACAAAAAGCTCACCACAAAAGGATCAAGAGTAGAATGCAAATGGAAGCAGTTAGTACCCTGACTCTTTCCAATAATTCATCTTCAGCTATCATAGACACAACAGTATACTGATCTCAGATTTCCCCTCTAGACTTAAAAAGGAATTCAATGGCCTTCAGAGATAGTCCTCAGTTTGTTCTTCTTGGCCTGGGAGAGCACAAATTTCCTAAAAGGAGAGAGAAAATCATTGAAGTAATTGCTCCATGGATAGTGGAGTTCTTCCTGCTCACACAAAATGTACAGTTTAGTAAGACTCTGTAAAATGTAGCATGAATTTCTCAGCAGAAAAAATATTTAGCAACTTAACAAAATTTCCAAAGAAATATTTTTTAAAGTAAGAAAACTCTCCATGTAGACCAGAATCACCAGAGGGTGCTCTTTGAAAAATCAGATTCCTGGGATATGCCCCAGACCTACAATCAGAACCTCTAAACTAAAGCTGGGTGGCAGGAATTTTTTCCCAGTATTTGTATTTTTTCCCAGTATTCTATTTTTCCCCAGTAACCTACACTCTAAAATCTGCACTCTAAAACCTGAGAACTACTGCTGTAAAAGGACACTAAATTCAATATCCTATGGGGCCGTGGGGATAACTATTCATAAAAACATGCCACTTTCTCCTTGGGTTTTCCCTCATCATCTCAGCCCATAATGATCTCTCTCCTCTGAAGTCATTTAGTTATCAACACTCACTTTGGTATGTTATCCTTTATTACCTTCTATTATAATTTAACTTCAAAGCCTTGTTATTCTGTCTTCTAACCAGAGTATAAGCTTCTCAAGGGCAGAGCCTCTTAGAGTGGTTAGTTTTCTACAGGGGCTTGCCAGTATTATTAGCACTTCATAAATTGAAGAAGTAAATATAAATATGTATAAATGTATATCCCAGTGTATAATGATTGCTATGAGGCTGCTCTGTATTAAGAGTTATAGAGCAACAGAATGTTAAAAAGGACATAGGCCCTGGGGACAACCTAATCTAATTCCCCAAGTTTACAGACGGGGAAGCTAAGGCTCCAGTAAGATAATGGCCTGCCTAAAGCTGGGGTTGACAAATTTTTCTGTAAAGGGCCAAATAGTAAATACTTTAGGCTCTGTGGCCATATGGTCCTGTCACAGATAGTCCTCTCTGCACTGTGGCCAAAAGAATAAATGAACAAATACTCGTGGCTCTGTTCCAATAAAACTTTATTTGCAAAAAACAGGTGGTAGGTCAGATTTGGCAGCAGGCTATTGTATGCCAACCCTGGCTTAAAGCCATTCAACTAGCTGGCAGGTTAGCTTGGATTAGAAATCAAGTCACCTGATTCCCAGCAAGTGCTCTTTCTACAAAGGAGTAGACTACTGTAGAATGAGAAAGAGCTTTTTCAGTTAAAAGGGGGCCTTTAAGGAGGAAGAAATCAAAATATGTCTGGGCGTGGTGTACTTCTCAGATGGTTTCTGATGACCATTAGTCATTTATACAAACAACTAGTAGCTGAATTCTGAAACTGGCCAATTTTCAAACAGACCTACAACTGGGAAGGGGGTGGAGTAGATTGAATATTTTCTATCACACCTGCCTAGGAAAGCATACTATTTGGTCCCTTTTTAACTGAGAAAAAATCCTACAGATAGGTAATGGAAAATACTTTCCTCATTCATTTCTGGAAATTATTGTGGCCTTGTGAGTAAGTTATGCAGTATACAACCCAGTGACCAAAAGTTTCATGTAATTACCAGAGGAACATGGGGTCAGAGATAGGATAGGCTATCTAAGAAGCAAAAACCTTATTTCCTAACCCAAGATGCTCTTTAATAATGAGGGTGACCCTACTATTAAAGATAAGTACCCAAAGTCTTGAGGTTATTTTATATTCTGGGCTTTCTAAGAACTCTGAGGTCCATCCAGAACTCTCTGTTCTATTTTTATTTCCACCCCTAATGTGTTCTTCATGTCATAACTCTTCCTTCACAAAGTAGATGATTATCAAATATTTGCTGACTCATGGATTAATAGATGGATGAGTAAATAAATGAATGAATTAACCAAATGCTGTTAGAAGGTTCCTTGGTTTTGTGGTTGTAAAAATAAACCAGAGTTAGCACATTCTGCAAGAGGAAGTCTAATATTTTTTTTAAGTTACCCCTCAGTGAAGCTAGTAGTGTCTTCACACAGTAAATGTCAATAAAAGTTTCATGAATGAATTCAAACATTTGATGTAAGCTATTTAAATCACATGTCAAGTACAAAGTTATACTGCTTGTCACACACACACACACACACAAACACACACACTCACAAAAGGTATCTAAGTTCAGCATTATTTACAAATATATTAACATGGAATTCTTTGTGAGGAGAATTTCAGAAAATCTTTGAGAGAAGAAAGATCCATGGGATAAATGAGAGAATGCAGGTTCAGGTTTAATCTGCAGCCTCTAGCAAAAACAACTGTGTGGGCAGCAACTACAGAAGCAGCAGCCCTAGGTGCCCCCAAAGAGGTGGGCGAGGATTCTAAAAGAAGTTATCTGGGTAAATTCAAGCCTCTAAAAGTCAACCTGGCTTCTTCAATGTCTTGGCAATGGATCTAGACCAGGACCTCATCGCGCCTCAACTCCATTTTGACAAGGCTCCATTCCCTCCATCCTGTTCTCCACAAAAGAGCTTGAATGATCTTTCAAAAACAAATCTGACCTGCCACCCTCTTATTTAAAGCTCTTCTCCCAACAAGATACTGGTCTTTGTGACTGGTCATTTGAGATATGACTCCATGTCTCCTATCCCACCTCAAATCTACCACTCACCCTCAAAGAATATGATATTAGGGAAGACAGATCACTTGCCATTTCCTGACAGCACATGCTTTCTTAAACATTCTTCCTTTTGCCTATAATGCCCTTTCCCTCTTTAGTACATGGCCTAACTCTAAGTATTACTTCTTCTTAGAAGGTTTAGCTAACCTCCTCAAGCAGAAACAAACAAAAACATTCAATTTATGTGACATCCTGTACCTACAAAAATTATCCCATTAAGTTTAAGCCATTTAGATTATCTATGTCCTTCACTAGACTCAGAGCTCCCTAAAAACAAGCATTCTTGCTTCTTACTTGATTCCTAGTGTCTCTGTGGTACTTGGCTCCTATGAGATGGTCAGGGTTTATGGACTTCTAAACGCAGTTATCTGGTCTTCCTCCAGGGCCTGAGCCTAGGGGCCAATCCACCCCCCTCTCTCTGAATGAACAAATATGCTGAAGTTTGGGGGACAAAGCTAGGAAGCTATAGCCAGGACTCGGAGCCATATGTCCAGCTACCAATTCAAAGCCGTATCATAAGTAGCAGGTTTCACTTAGGAAAGAATGAGCTGTTCAGGAGTGGTTAGCACTACTCAGCAGAATTCTGTTCTAGGAGCCTCCTTCCACTCACTTCCTCGTGAAAATTACAAGGAAAGCTAACAAACGGGGTCCGAGTCAGATCCCTAGCATGGTTTCCTGAAGTCTGGACCACACTTCTCTATCTTGTTGGTCGACTCTCAGAAACCCTTAACCATCTCTACTTCCCACTCTGCTCCATGTGGGAACCCCTCCCAAACTCTCAGTGATGTCTGCATCACAAGTTTTCACCCACAATCAGCATTCTCATTCCCATAGTACATATACCCAACTCCAGGTCTTGATTCTTTCCCCTACCTGGGGAACCTGTCCCTGGGGCTATATGTGCTCATATGCAGGGATATTGCTCAACCCACAGAAGTCATTTCCCTGACCAGAGGTTAAAAAGGTTTATATCACATCAATCTCCCTGACTCTGGAGCCCATAATTCCCCTGGATTTCACACATCAGAAATTATTGGATATATAATACAAGTGAATTCACATGTTACACTTTGAGCCCATTTGTCTCCATAAACCTGTTGCACTTCAGCTTTCTTTGTGATAGATTTCCCCCCTTTCATATATGATTTGAAGCAAAGCTGAGAGTATTAAAGCCCTTGGATGAATCCACTGCCTAAGCAGACCCACAGCCAACTGAGAAGTCTTAAAACAACAAACTGAATTTCTGGCTCATCCTGCAGAAGAGATGAGAGAAAAATTTCACTAATCATCATTGACAGTGAAGTGAATATCCCTCTTTAAAAATGGGAAAGAAATGATTGGCATGAACTCACTTTACTTCTCAGTGACTCTCTGGAGAATTAAATAACTGAAGCATCAGACAACAATTTTCTTTGAAGATGACCTTTCATATTAAATGAAAAGCCAAAGAGCTAGTCTCAAAGGGAAAGAAAATGAATAATCTTTGAGGGCAAGTACTCATTCCTGAGTATACAGTAACAAAGAGACTAAAATATGATCATAAACATTACAGAATATTGCATGGCAAATTAATTTTTCATTTTCATTTTCAGGGTAACATTTATTGAGAGCCTACTAAGAATCAGACATTAGGAAAGTTGCTTTTTGATTAAAAAAAAAATGTACTTGATCAACATAAATTAAGTCAATTGTTTTCTAATGTTAGCAGGCATGAGAATTACATGGAGGGCCTCTAACACATAGATTGCTGGGCCCACCCTTTGTATTTCTGTTTCAGTAGGTCTGGATGAGCACATTAAAATATACATTTTGAACAAGTTCCTGGGCAGTGCTGCTGGTCTGGAGACTGCACTTTAAGAAACACTGAATTTGATAATCTCAGGTTGAAAGCAGAGTTACACAGACTCAGAACAGATTGGGGGGGGGGGTGCATTCCTAACCATTTATGACCAGATGAAGATGTACAGGCTCTGAAATGATTACCTTCTGGATTGACTCCTCCAGCCATGCTGCCATTCCACCTACCTCTTGAGCTCTTGGGAGGATATGGCCAGAAAGCAGTACACTTGGAATGTGGATACTATTGCCACTGGACTTGCCCATGGGTCTTTACTCCAGGAGCACCTATGACCCCTGACAACTCTCCTTCAGTCTCAACCTTAGACCAGTTATAAGCTTCAAAACTTGAATGTGACAGACACTCTCTCATTATTAAAAGGCTAGGGATGCACATATAAAATACATATAAAATAGTTTCATTTTTCTAAAGAAAATACGTGACTATTATCCCGTTATTAAGTTCTTATTCTTTTCTAAAATTTCATCATCTCATTTTAAGACTTTACCCCTCTGGGCTGAAAGTCAGTGCAGAAAAGAGCTGTGGTAACCTTTGATTTAGCCTAATAAAACAATAACAACACACTCAGTGGGTGGTTAAATCTGATAAAATTTTGTGCTGAATTTTCTGTAGTAATTCAATTAAAAATCTATGGTCAGCCAACAGAAAGCATACAGATCACCAAAGTTTTATAGTATTACATTTCTTGGTCTTAAAATAGCCTTTATTAATTTGGTGTCTTTATTTATAACCTAAATAGTTCAAGTAGAGTTTCTCCTAAATGTAATTTAGGATAACCATTTATATCTGCACTGTTTAAAAACTTCAGCTGGCTCACATCATTATGGTGCTTAAAATTCCAATTAAAGTGGAAGAAACACTAATCAGAGAGCATATTACAAAGGCTGTATTAATATGACTGCCACCATATCATCATTTATTAAAGGTTCTGGGGAATCGGTTCATGCTGGCTCCTCTATGTCTTCCTTCAATGACCAAGGCCCCTAGAAAAGGAATATCATCACTCAAGGGAAGCTGAAGCCATTCAGAACCACTGAATCGTTTGGTTACATCTACTCCTGCCAGCCTACCTCGCCAAAGAGTCAATAACCCTGGGCTCTCTTCATGCCTTCTCTAATGACAGACTTGGAACATTCCAGAAAACTTTAGCACTTCCTTTTTTAACCATAAATTGCACGTAACTCTTCCAAATTCTTAGTCTATAATTTCTCATCATACTCGTGGAGATCCTTTGGTGAAGATAAATGGCAAGAGTTATTGGACTTTAAATTGTTATCCTTCAATGTTATATGCACTGGATCATAACTCTATGGCTTTGCTTCCCTCATAAAACTAAACCACGAAGCCATTCTTTTCATTTCAAGCTTAACAGCATACAGGCCCATGGGTGAAGCAATATAAACACTACTGAGTAATTTCTCAAAACCAAATCTCTTCTGCAAAAACAGACTTGCAACTCAGTGGTGTATAATCTCTCCTCAGAACCTGTGAAGTTTGTATTTCTCAGGCCACCCAAGTGGAATGGTGAGAATAATGTTCATGTATAGAAGCAGGACAGGACTAAGAATTGTCTGTAACTACAGAACTTAGAGTTAGCCCACCATTTGGTTGCCCTAGACAAGTCATCAAGCCCAGTAATTGTTTTGGGGGAGAAGAAGGTGAGACTTCAGGTTTACTGAAACTTTTTTTTTATCCCAGTTTCACAGAATTAGTTTAATCAAAATTACTGGCTCACGACATGCTTATGCATGGTTATATATATGGAGTTAAATGTCATTTTTATCATATATACTCTTAGGTATACACCTGAGAAAAAGTCACACAAAATGTGCATTAGAAATATGTATATGTTTATAGAAACATTATATACTACAAAAAACCTGGAAGATATCCAAACATCTACCATCGGGATAATGTGGTAGACTCCCACAATGGAACAGTAAACAAGAGCCAAATGAAGGTACTTATGATAATAGAGAGTCGCTGTTTCAGAGCCTCTTTTGCCCTCTTAAATGGAGACAACAATACTACTTACCTTATCTTTTTTTGAGGATTAATGTAAAAATTCTTTGAAAATTATAACTAATACATGTTAATTATTTTCCACCTATATTCTCTAGTCTCTGGTCCTATAAGAATAATCAGGAAACATCATAGTGAAGAACAGGAAAACAAGAATAACTGGTGATACTAATATGGAGTTACACTGCTGGGGTTCAACTCTCTAATCTAGCAATTATTTCCTGTGTGGACTCAGGTAAATTAATTAACCTCTCTAAACCTCAGTTTTCTCTTATCTGAAGTGAAAACAAAATTAGTACCTGCTTGGGATACCTGGGTGGCTTAATTAAGCATCTGACTCTTGATTTCAGTTCAGGTCATGATCTCAGGGACATGAGATTAAGCCCTGCATCAGGCTCCATGCCCACACTTAAGATTCTCTCCCTCTCCCTCTGCTCTCCCATCTCCCCCCCTCTCTCTCATCCTCTTTCCAAAAAAAAGTACCTACTTAAGAGGGCTTCACTGAGTACTTAGCACACTGCCTGATACACCATAAGTGTTCACATCAACAGTATCTATTACATTAATAGGGATCCCTTAACACTCGTCAAATAGACATAATCGCTTTCCCCTGTCCTTGCTACCTTACCTACCATTCACTCTTCCAATACAACACATGCACACTCATGCACACATAAATTTCTTTGCTTTTGCCCAGTCTTCAGCTCCTCATATCTAAATCAACATTAAGGATAATAAACACAACAATTAGGCCCAAAGTTCTTGCCTTAGACATCAGGACAGAAACAGAAAAAATCTTACCAGATTATAGCACCCCTAAACATAAAGTTCTTCTCAAAAGAATTTTGCTCATAATTTCCATTAAGAGCAAAGTTCCTCTGCATTTTATTTAAAAGACCTGCAAAGGAAGAAAAGCAACCATTTTCACCATCCACACAGAATACTAAAAAAGTGTGGGAATAATTATTTAAATGTAACATAACCTAATTGGAGTAAAGAGAATTAAACTACAATATTTGAAACATAAACACTTTGAAGGACATATTTTACATTTGCTGAATTTGTTAAACCAGGTCTTGGCAGGTCATAATAGAAGACACTGGGACCTGAAACTAGACCTGCCACCAGGGAGGATGGCCCAGCTGCAGGTGCTGGGACAATGTCCAGTCTGGCAGGCAGAACAAAGTAGCTAAAAAATATGGCAGTACATAAGAGCTGATAATGCAGCTAGGAAACTGGCATGAGGAGGCAAACATGAAAGAACGGAAGTTCACTCAATATGAAAGCACCATGTGATGCCAAGGAATTCAGAAGCAAAAAGTACCCCAAGGTGCAGGCAGGCAGCATCAGACAGCCTGATCTGTGACAGCAGAGCCTCAGTCAGCCTGTGGCGCAGGGACAGTGCCCTGATGGCTGAGAGAGGGGGGAATGGCAAGAGTGAGGTTCTTTAAGGACCTGGGGAAACTTTGCAAATTCCTGAGACGGGAACTCAGTACAAGAACTGTAGTGCAAGAATCCTGAACCCAAAGAACAAGAGACATACATGATTCTAGAAAGATGTCATAAGGCAAAGGCAGACCAGAAGCCTAATTAAGGTGATGCTGAGGAACAAAAAGTGTGGAGTTAGGGTTCCTTCAATGCCTTTTGTCTTGGGTCTCAGGTCTGGTCACAGAAAGCCGAGAAGTCTCAGTGAATAAGCTGTGGTCATAAAGATCATGATGGGAGCCTCGGGATGGGTGTGGAGCAAAAACAGGAGAACAGGAAGGACTTGACAATAACAAGAGCCAGCAGTTCCAAAATTGCAATCACTATAATTACCTTGAAACTTCACAAACAAGTAGCAGCACTCTTATTTAAACCAAATCCCAACACAACAACCACAAAAATAATTAGGAAACTCCATGTGAGTTAGTTTTTTAATGAATGTGACCTATAGTAAAACAAACAAACAAACAAAAAGTCACTAATCATCAGGGAAATGCAAATCATAATTGCAATGAAACATCACCTCACACCTGTCAGAATGGCTACTATCAAAAAGACAAGAAATAACAAGTATTGGCAAAGATGTAGAGATAGGGGATCTCTCCTGTACTGTTGGTGGGAATGTAAATTAGTGCAGCCACTATGAAAAAAAAGCATGAAGCTTCCTCAAAAGCTTAAAAAAAAAAAAAAAAAAAAAAAGAAGTACCAGTTGGCCCAGCAATTTCACTACTGGATATCTATCTGAAGAAAATGAAAACCTGAATTCAAAAAGATATGTGCATCCCTATGTTTACAGCAGCATTATTTATGATAGTCAAGATATGGAAACAACCTAAGTGTCCATCAATGGACAAATAGATAAAGAAAATGTGGTGTGTGTGTGTGAATATCACTCAGCCATAAAGAATGGAATCTCACCATTTGTGACTACATGGATGGTCCTTGACAGTATTATGCTAAATAAGTCAGAAAAAGACAAATACAGCATGATTTCATTTAATGTGGAATCTCAAAAGTATAACGAACAAAACAAAGCAAAACCCGGACTTACTGATACAGAGAACAGACTGGTGGTTGCCAGAAGGATGGGGTTGGGGTTGGAGATGGGAAAATAAATGAAGGGGATCAAGAAGTACAAACTTCCAGTTTTAAAATCAATAAGCCATGGGGATATAATGTATAGTCTGGGGAATATAGTCAGTCATATTAATTTGGTATGGTGACATCCACACAAATGTCTGCCATGTCCATGGCCCAAAGCATTCAGAAGAATCACCACAAAGCCATCCTTTGTGGTGTCAAGGATCTCCCTTTGGCGTGTGAACAATCATGAGATGGAGAAAGAGTACTTTCATAAGCCAAACATGTCCCATTGCTGTGGCAGCAGCCTATCCCTTACGAGTGTAATGACCACTGGCAGCCTGGACCTCCAGACTGTGCAGATGCAACCAATCAACAACATCATAGTCAATGTCAGCATGTCCTAGTAAGAGAGGGATCTTTAGCAGAATAGGTATTCATGAGCAACTGCTTCTGGAATGCTCCAAAGCCAGATAATTAACAGCTGTGTGCTGCAATTAATTTTTATTTATGCCTTAGATATTCAGGCAAGATATTATTTCTTGGGTATGACAGATTCATATTTCATGCTGAGTCTCAAAGCAGCAATAAGAAAAACAACATCAATTTTGGTTCTGTTTTTATTTTCTTAATTCAACTGCTCTGCCATTTGTATCTCAAAACACTGTGTTGCCTTGTACTCGGGGAGCAAATTCCAAAGCTCATACAAGGGGGCCATGAGGGAAAAACTGGCAAAGGCATCCAAGGCTTTCCCCGGGCATTCACAAGCCCTTAGAGGATGCCAAAAGGCACAATCTAAATTAAGGCAATGACGCTGAAGTCTCAGCAGTCCTAATTCACCTCCACGGCCCCTGCGGGCATGTTATTTCATTCAGCAGTTGCTAACCGAACGTCCACTGCGCAGTACTGTTCAAAGGTTTGCAAAATAAAGAGAGTGGAGAGTATTTTTCCAGATTCTTCCATTTTATAATTTTACAGGTTGGTAAGTCTAGAAAACACAGACCAGGACCTCAAGGAGTTTACCTTTCCGAAAGTGAGACCAGATTACACAAAGAAAAAGAGCCCTGACACAAGGCTGGATCAGGAAGTGCCAAATACTAGGCTGCTTGTTATAAGACCACAGAGGAGAGAGTGCTTTGAACGCCAGGTTGCGGAGCTCTGCAGCAGTGGTTATTGAAACTCCAGGTTTGTTAAAACGGATCAGTGGGCCTGACAACCAGAGTTTCCAATTTAGTAGGTCTGGAGGAGGGCCCAGATTTACATTTCTCACAACTTTCCAAGTAACGCTAATGTTGCTGGTTCAAGAACCACATCCTCAGACCCAGGGCTCACTGGGAAGCCATCAGAGTCTACTGCACAGTAGAAAACCACGAGGGAAGCAATGTTTTAGAATAGTTAATCTGGAGATGCTAGGTAGGACCAACTAAAAGGAGGTCAACACATCTACAACAGGCCCCGGGGAAGGCAACAGTCAAGGTCGGAGGACTTGGATTTCAACAAAGGATCACCTTGACTAGCAGAGAATTGACTTGACTAGCAAATGGGCTATTTGGTGACTTTAGCTCCAAAGGACTCCCAATGCACAGAATAGAACCTTGGATGAATTTAATTTAGCCATGCTGTGTCCAAATCGCTCCAGGGATGGATAAGAATCCCTTGGAAACCGCATCCTGGCCTTCATATGGAACTGTCCAGATCACTCAGGCAGGAGTCCTTCATAAGCCTCTGCTCATATTTCTCTCAAGTTGCTCAAAGTACTTGAAATCCCACCGTTTGAGTCACTACTTTAGATTAAGGTGCTGACACCCTAAAGCCTATTAAAGGTAGTGTGTGTGTCATTCTGCACCTCAATTAGGATCTCTTGCTCCTCTGTCACTCCCAGGGGGACAAAAGTGATTTTTCTCTTAAAACTCCAGCTTTATGAACTCAGTCCTCTCATAGTGAGTCATTCGGATCCTCACACATTCCAGGCAGTAATTGAAGACATAAGTATCTCGGCAGCTTTACTACATGGAGAGGAATTTTGGAAGGGGAGTTCTATGCGTGTCAGCAAATTGTAGGCGTGTGGCGGTTACCAAGCAGACTTTCTTGCTTTCCTTCAAAGAATGTCCACTTTACTGTTTCCGGTTAGCCAGCCAAGGCCACTCAGCACCACCCTACACCAACCACCTCTTTTCTCAGCTTCCCCAGGCCAAATGGCTTAAGAGCTTTAGCCACTTGACTTCTATCTGCCCTTCACACCTCAAACCCACAGGCTATACCTAACCTCTGTCAGAGAGTTACAGAGTTCAAGCTCAGTAATAGAGGGTCTATCTGAAGTCACACTGAACTTCTTGTCCCCAGGACCTGGCCTCCCTTTGGTTTGCTCAACTGTTCTGTTAAGTCACAGTGTATGCCAAAGTCTCTGTCTTTATTTCTTGTGGACATGGGACCTACTAGGACTTGTCACTCTGTCAGGCCCACCCCTAACCCAACACTTTCTCAAACATTTCTGAGTGACTAACTTTATAGCTACCCTTAATCTACCCCATCCCTTTCCAAAACACAGCAAGAAGCCAAAGGGCTTAAACAATGGTCTTTGTTATTCGGTGTCCACTGTCTGAAGTCTGGAATTCCACAAGTTATTTCCCTGTGGAGGGGAATCCAGGCAACTCTCTAGCCCTCCTCTATGCCCTCCTCCCCAGCCTGCTCCTACGAGCAGAATCTACTTAGTCCCCTTCTCCCCACGTTTTTCTGGCTTCCTCTGTCCTTGATCCAAGCACTATCACTCGGGGAGAAGGGAAGCTGGCCAGCTGGTGTGAGGGCTTGCTTCTACCTTGCTGGGCAGGTACGTATGAGGATCCACCTTAGGCCAGATGCTGAGGACACAGAGATGAAGTAAAAATAACAAACATCGGGGGCACCCTGGTGGCTCAGTGGGTTAAGGCCTCTGCTTTCAGCTCAGTTCATGGTGTCAGGGTTCTGGGATCGAGCCCCACATCAGGCTCTCTGCTCAGCGGGGAGCCTGCTTCCCTTCCTCTCTCTCTGCCTGCCTCTCTGCCTACTTGTGATCTATGTCTGTCAAGTAAATAAATAAAATCTCCCAATGCACAGAATAGAACCTTGGATGAATTTAATTTAGCCATGCTGTGTCCAACACAGACTTTCTTGCTTTCCTTCAAAAATAAATAAATAAATAACAAACATCGTTCCTACTTCCACTGAGCTTTCATTCTAATGATCAGGGGCTGCTGACCTAACTTCCTAGATTTAGATAAAGGACCAGAAAATTAATGTGAAGTGAGAATCCTAACACTATTCAGAAATAGGACAGAGGGTTTTGGTGGGATTTGGGCAGGGGGATGGGGGGGGGGGTCTGTCATTTGGTTTTTGTTTTTTATTTTATTTTTTTTAATATTCAGTGTGTATCTCAGCATGTAAGAAGTCTGCTTGAAAATGATTTTACAAAAGAAAAAGGACTTACACCTGTTGCAGTCTGTTCACTGGCCCAGACAGAAGAGCGTTTCTAAAGGTTTTGTCACAGTGTAATGCAATCTCCCTTGATGGTTGCCCCAGGTGCCTTTCCCTCCCTGAAATCTATCATTAAAAGAGGATCCTACATGTCAGATTAAATGGGGAGAAGAATAAA
Organism: Mustela nigripes; assembly: GCF_022355385.1. NCBI lineage: Eukaryota > Metazoa > Chordata > Mammalia > Carnivora > Mustelidae > Mustela > Mustela nigripes. The sequence continues at coordinate 161,702,646 of NC_081558.1, read as the reverse complement.
GGAAGGTCCTTTTCCCACCTTCCGGAGTTGGCACAAGTAAAACAAAAATGCATCCATGAAACTTTGCTTCTAATACAAACATCAACTTTTCACCTAGCAGCAAATTCTTTCTTTCAATTTCTTGCTAACTTGTTTCTGATTATAAAACCAATACATGCTTAAAATAGGAAATCTGGAAAATACATGCATGAAGAGAAGAAAACACCTGCATTCTCACTGACTTGCGATAACCACTTTTGATATTTTGGTTTACTTCCTTCCAGTGTTCATTTTTTGGTGTGCATAGGTGTACACGCACACATTTTACATACCTCTGATCATGCTGTATGTATATAATTTTGTATCCTACTTTTTATTCTCACCATTAGACAAAAAAAAAAAGGTCTTCTATAATTATTATTTGAAAACATCAGCAAGGCTTAGTCTTCATGATTATAATGAGCTTATTTCTCCCATTTATCTAAGCCCCGATCTTCTGTGAAAGGCCTACTTATCATTTACTCTAAACCTGACGTTGAGATCACACTGAAGAAAAAAGAAAAAAAGAAGAAAGTACTGATAATAAAATCTCTTAAATGAATTGAGGAATAAGACACTCTGCAAACCACGCCTTCCTCTCTGAAGAGAATTCCAACAAACTCAAGGGAAGTGAAGGTGGTGTCCAATTCTCTCTTCCTACCTAACAGGCAGTTCTTTAAAATTTCACAGTAGTCTAATCTCCTGGCTATTGAGCCTCATCCTGAAACCAAGAAAGGGTTTTTGTTGTTGTTGTTGTTTGTTTGTTTGTTTTTTAAGTAAAATTCAGAATTCCAGTTTGCAAACTCAAGATAACCTGGGTTGGCCACAATCTATGTTTAAAAAAAAAAAATCATGGCTTTTTATTAAATTGACATGAACTTGATATGAACCAATGTGTGGTATACTTCCTATAAGAGCAAGAGAAAAAAAACTTTAAAAGTCAGATACATTTTACTTTATATGGAGTTTACAGGTGACAAATCATTTTCTTTTGTTTAATTTTTAAATATTTAAATATATCTTACTTTTTAACTTCTTTTGAACATAGCTTCATAGATATGCTGATTTTGTCATAAAAGTAGCCCATAATCATTCGACGTGTTTTCCTTTGTACTTTAACCTCTGAAAAATCCTATGAGGTGAGTGAGTCGGCAGAGGAATATTGTTATGCTGGTTTCAGAGATCAGGTCATTCAGGACTTAGAAATGTTAAATGACTCATCCAAGGTCACATACAAAGTCAAAGAAGTGGAGGTAAAATTTTTCTTTTAACCTAAGTGCACTGTTGTTTTCAGACCATATATTTTGAGCATCTTTTATAGAAATACGGTTTGTCTAGACTCCGTTCTGTTTAGAAATTTACAGCATTCTGTCCAATTTATCACAAAACATTTTAAGAGGAAAATTGGTAGCCTCAAGTTGGCCCCAGAGGAAGGTGAAAACTAGAGAAACCATGTTCTATGACCAATAATGGATGAAGGGACTTGGTATATTTAGCTTGGAAAAAAAAAAAATCAAAAAGGGATAAGAGAGTTCTTTCAATGTTTAAAAAGACTGTCAAATGCACAGGTGAGCAGACCTGTTCTGTGTTGCTCCAAATATCAGACAAGAACAATGCACAGAACTTCAAAAGAAACAGATTTCTACACAATAAGAGATATGTCTTTTGAACCAATGAAACTGTTCAACTGTGGAGCAAACTGCTCTCCCTCTAAGACGGAGAACTCCATTGCACTGGGAGGAAGGGGCTGGGGGACTGTCAAGCATGTTCTGATAACTTTTGGTTTCTGTATCTTCAGTTTACGTTTCCTTTGTTTTTCTTGGCTCACTAATGCAATACATAGTGTACCACATGTGAGCAAGGAAAAGCTACTGTGAACCATGTGCTTCCCAATGATGTTTCCCAGCTGATAAGAATCTCTGGGGGTGGCTGGTGGCCCCCCTTGAATCAGAAGCTCCAGAGACCTCAGAGGAGGGGCCTGGGAACTGTTGGTTTTACCAGTGCCCCAGGTGATTTTTGTCATCATGGCAGTTTGAGAAAACTTTCCAAAACATCATTTTACCCATTCAGTTCTCACCGAGATCCTGGAGGGCAGATGAGAAACTAAGGCTCAGAACTCTGTGCTCAAAGTCACATAGTGATGAGGTAGCAGAGCAGGGATTCCCACTCAGGGAGCTTTTGTCTGGAGTCTGAGATCTTACCTGTCCTCCACGGGATTCTGAAAGAACGACACAAACCAAGGAAATGAGTAACCTGAAGATGAGTTTCATTAGAGGCAGATCTGGGGTTTTTAAAAAATGGGTCATGAGTTGTTGGTATGCACGATAAAATGTAGAAGCATGTAATTGGTGGTGTTCCGATTTAGGAAGGGACTCTGTTGAGTGTGCGTTTTGTCTTTCATGAATAATTGTGAAAAGGGTGTACTAACCAAATAAATAATTTCAACATGATTACAAAGAGAACAACATTTTAATGCACTTAGCAGAAGCAATTTACATGCATACAATTAATGTGCTAATTTCAGTGATCTTTAGCTATTCATTAAAACAGGCCTGGCAGGTCCTGTACTTGGCAACACTCTGTTAGTCATTTCCTGCTATTACTTTATGTACTCAAAAGTAATCAGCCATCTATAATTTAAGACTTTTCACTAATTAAATAGCCTTTTCTCTAATTATGTCCAAATTAGAGAGGTTAGTATGTGGATAAATATGTTTGTATATGGCCCAAGTATTCAAAGAAGGTGATTTCTCAGTATGTGACAACAAAGACCAGTATGTGATCAACAGTCTTTAACACAGTGTAGAGGGGACTATTAGCGTATGCAAGAAAGGCCTTTTGACTCAAAATCTCTGCAACAGAGGAAGAGTATTCTCTTTAAGACAGGCTTTATGCTCAGCCTTATAAACCTAGCAAAGTCTGGATTTGTTGATCTTCAGAGAATAATACAAGGATCATCTGGTTTTTCAAGCCTTTGCCCAAGAGATGAAATGGAATGAGGGTTCAGGGAGAAAAGAGTTAAAGGTTGTGTTTGCAAAAATGTGTTTGCTGACATTGATCAATGGGTAATTTTGTGATCGTAGGTTTATTCACATAGAGGCTTCAAAAAACAGATCAATAATAGAGCAATGGTGAAGATGCCAAAGGAAAGGTGATTAATGAAAAATATGGTGGAGGTGCAACCTGCCACATAGCATGAGCGCTCCTTTATTCCACACCCTATAAATAAATATGCATCCAATGGAAATGGAACATTCCCTTGGAATGTCGTTAGAGCCAAGCAGAATCTCATCAGAGCCCATGCTTCAAAGAGCAGTTCCTCATGTCCACAGAAGCAAGTTTAAATTCTCTTGTGTAAAGTCTCTGTAAGCAGTGCCACTCTTGCATTATGCATGATTCTGACATCTTGTAACATGAGCAGTGTTCTAATAGTGATTTCCGATTTTATTTCCTGTGTTACATTTTAACAATCCTATTTAGGTTAGCATTTTACTTTGGCCAAGTATCTTGTTACATTTCCTCATACGGTATTTAATTACAGTAGCAGTACTGTAACCTAGTATTGTATAGATGCACAAAGATTTAGTGTAGCCTTTAAAGAATTTGTTGCTTTTATTAAGCCTGTGCTTTGTTCCATCATTTTCACTGTGCCAATTTAATATGTAATGATGAGTGTGAGGCAGGAGACAAGCTCCTTAGACCAGGGACCTGAAAATAAGTTAGTAACGCGCTTTGCTAAAACTGAATGTCAAAATCTAAGACAACCAAACACGACAGTGAGTTGTAGGTCTTTCCTAGGGTGATGACACTCAAGTTCTTAAATGGAAAACTCCAGGAAGGGTCGACACTAGGTGAACTTGTGAAGAAGCCAAATGCTTCACTCTTCCCCTTCTTGTGTCTTCCTTCCTCTTCATCCTCTTTTCCCAGGAGTCCAGGCTTTCCTCCCTGTTGACCTTTGCCCTTAAAAAGGACCTGAAACCAATCTTTAGCACCTAGATGATACCATGTCAGGAAATACCTTCTCCACATTTCATGTATATCTAAGGGTTACTTCTTACTCTGAAATGTCAGTCCCCTATTTAAATTATTTCAGCAGTCCGTAGAGAAGTCATGGATGGTATCTGAGTAAGCAAATGTGAAACCAGTTTTCTTTCCTGATCTTGGTTTTTTTTTTTTTTTAAAGATTTTTTCTTTATTTATCTGACAGAGATCACAAGTAGGTAGAGAGGCAGGCAGAGAGAGAGGAGGAAGCAGGCTCCCTGCTGAGCAGAGAGCCCGATGTGGGGCTGGATCCCAGGACCCTGGGATCATGACCTGAGCCCAAGGCAGAGGCCCAACCCACCGAGCCACCCAGGTGCCCCCTCCTGATCTTGTTTTTTAATGGTCCAGAGAAGATACATCTACCCTGCATTAAGGATAAAATGAAATGCTTTCAATTACCCTTTTAATTTGGTCCATGCATCACAGCATTGAGAAATATATTAATTCTTTTTAAACTTTTACTAGGTAGGTTAAGCATCTTTACTGATAACCTAATGATGACCAGGTATGCTTCTCTCCATAAAGGATGACAGATATGTCCGCGAAAAGTATGTTTATGCATAATATGTGTCAGATATTAATATGCTGTATGGAAAGCAACTGTTAAGAGGTCAGCTGCTTTACCTACATTTGCCTCATTCATGAACTCTGCACATACTTGCACCCTGGACAAACCTGTCCAGATGAGGAGACAGAAAGCAAGGCAGAAATCCAGCCCAGACTCTCCAGGCCAAATCCACATACGGTGGAAATCCTAACAAATGATACTTTCCAATAATTGGTTCCCCAAGAGGAGCTCCTGTTGCTAATCCGCATACAGGCACTATAAGTGCTAATGTTAGCCAGGTCTCATTTCAGACTCAGTACAACTCCATCAAGAGTGTGTGCTTATAGGCAAAGTCCACAAGGGTAAGAGGAGTAAAATTACCTGCTTCAAGCCCCAAACTACTAAGACACTTCAGAACTTGAAATGAGACCTTTAAATACCCAAAAAAGGAAGAGTGCAGGGGAAACTCACACATTTCTTTTATGTATGTCTGCTTAGCTCAATTGTTTGGTACTTATGAAACTACAAAGCCAGCAGGTTTAGTGAAAGGCACTGAACTACACTTTGTGCTGGGTCATGGCTGTACTCTCTGCATACTGGGCTTGGGGTGCAAAGCAAGGAGAGGGGAGAATTCGATAGCGTGCTTCAGTGGTCCTCAAACTCTAGTGGGCTTCACAATTACCTTGAAGGGCTTGTTAAACAGAGATTACTAGACCCCCACTGCGGACTTTCTGATCTAGTGGGTCTGGGGTTGATCTGAGAATCGGCATTTTCACAAGTTTCCAGGTGAAGTCGATGTGGCTTACATGAGGACCATACCGGGGGAGTGTACAGGATCTACCCATTACGAAAACAAAAACTAGAGCCAAACAAAAGTCACTTGTCTCTAAGTCAGGACTATGAACTAAGACCTTAAAAATAGCACAGATCTTGGGTCTCATTTTTCCTTCTGTTCAAATGAAACTGCTTGCAGGATTATATGGAATCTTTAGCTTTCTATTTACACCCAACTTGTATTTAAGGTTAAAATAACAATAAAATCTTAAAAAAAAAAATAACAATAAAAGATAATAGCGCACCAAACCAGGCGTGGTGTTGGATGTCCAGCCTAATATAAACTATCTTTGGGAGCAATGTTACTGCTGGGAATGGTATAAAATGAATAAAGGATTGGAAGATTGCCCTACTCATTGTGTATTTATTCTTGTCCCTTTACTCATTTTTCATATACGGACAATCACAGTTAATCACAAAGCATTTCTTTCAGGATCCTTCATAAAGTGTGAAAAAAGTTCTCCAATAAAATGTTTAGTACAGTGTATCCAGTTTCCAATTAAAGAAACGTGCTTGTGGGGCACCTGGGCAGCTCAGTGGGTTAAAGCCTCTGCCTTCAGCTCAGGTCATGATCCCAAGGTCCTGGGATCAAGCCCCACATTCGGCTTTCTGCTCAGAAGGGAGACTGTTTCCCTTCCTCTCTCTCTGCCTACTTGTGATGTCTGTCTGTTAAATAAATAAATAAAATCTTTAAAAAAAAGAAACAAACAAACAAACGTGCTAGTATGGTGTTATGAATTCTTTCCACAAAACATTTCCTTTGTGCAGAAACACTTTATAGTAAATCTTAAAATAACTCTAATTTGTCAGGACGACTTAAAGCAGAGTATCTGGTGGGCCCCCCACCCCGCCACCCCTGCACACATACCCTAAGGAATAGTCTGTACAAAATAACTGGTTCTTGTCTGTATACAAAGTCAGCCACTGGGGTGTGAAAGGCGCTGGTAGTCATCTTCATAATCTATATGTATCACTCCGTAATCAATATGGCTAGCGTACCACCTGAGTGATCCCATCAACAGATTCTGTCAACACATACTGAATGATTATCTAGAGCCACCATCCATTTATCCACGGGGGATCCAAAATAGCCTTGTCATTTTTTTTTTAACTCTTTTTTCTAGGTCCCTTCTGTGCTTTTAATCTTCTTTTAAAGAATCTCCATCCTCCCACTCTGTTAGTAACATGAGAAAAAACACAATGAGGCAATCCATTTTATGAATGGTGGAACAGCAGATTCACAGCATTTAATTAGAGCTAATTTAAGAGAGTTTTCTTAGTCTTCAGGACAAAATCCCTCAAGGGAAACAGTGATGCAATTGTTTGATGTCTTTCACTCAGGGCTCATCTTTAGAGTTCTTAGTTATGTCTGGGAAAAATTCAGACAGGTGGGCTCGGGTCGATCCCCGTGGAAGCAGCACTGTCCTGACAGTCTGATCACAGTTCTGGAAATCTAGTTTTTCTGGCTCTGAGTTACTGACAAGTCTGTCTCTGGCTTTAAGGACAGCCTTGCTTGGAGAGCTGTTTGCTTTGATGGGGATGTCAAACTAACAGTGATCACACTGTAACAATGAGGCTTTTTCTCCCTTTTTATTAAGGCCATAGGTAGAAGAGGTGGTTACCCAGTTTTCATGTGAACTGTAAGAAATGAGAATTTCCTGAGACTTTTTTAAAGGCACAAATTACTAAGAAAATTTTAATTGAAAAAAATTAGAATTGTGGTCATCTGAAATGGACCTAAAAGTTCAATAAATCATATGAGAAAACCTCATTAGAAAGCTAAGGTATCTTCTTGTATATTCAGACCAAAGCTAGCATGGTAATTGACTTGAGTGCAGGATTTTAAAAGAATCAGATTTGCCTCTTTCTCTCAGGTTGTCTTCTCAAGGGACTTTTTTAGTTTCTCAAATTCTGAAATGATAATAATAAGAAGAAAAATAATAGTGGAGAGGGATGACTGGTGAGGCAGAAATTTAAGTCTTCTAATGAGAGAATATGCATTTCAAAAACTGCCAATCCCTTCAGCTTCTACAAGTGGAGATGTCAATTAGCTGTGGAAAGAACCATTTTTAATTATGTGGCATAAAACAAATAGGCATCCATTGTTATGGGGCAAAGGTATTACAGGTTGCCTTTTTATTTTTCCCCCACCACTGAAGATGCTCTACCTAAATCCTTAGAATAGGGAGCTCAAAGGATGCTGGAATGGGAATGGGCAAATTTTTACAGTGTTTCTGGAAAGAAAGGGATGGAAAATTGTGCCCCTGCTCCCTTTGAGGTTGCAGATTATTCACACACCTCTAACTGATGTGGCTGAGGTTAGCTGGTGGTTTAGGAGCTTAGGAGCTGCTCAGAGAAATCTCACCATGAGAGAAAGATTCTAGACTGAAGAGCCAGACTCCAGACTAAGGTCTGGGTTGTCTCAGACATGGATTACTTCTGTGGAAAGCTTGCCCAAACCAGCCGCCCTAGTACAAAGGGTTTGTCACAGGAAAAAAAGCTGTGTGAACACGCGTCTGTTTAAGTGTGTGTATACAAACCTTAGAGGTCAGTGATATTTGAGGTCCAGCTCTTTTCCAGCACTAGGTGACTATGTCTGGGGTGACCCTAGCTAGGAAGATTTCTCTCTCCCGCTCTGGACCTGCACCCTAATGGTGAAGTACAAAGAGGGTACCATTTTCAACAGCCAACACCTTCTCAGTGGAGGCCTGAGGCTGTGGACAACCAACCAAACAACTGATTTCTTCTTGATGGGATTTGATTGTAATCCGAACTGACCCCAGATCTGAGATAGCCTCCAGTTTCCTGGGCTCTGCAAGGACAGAGATGTTCTTACTATGCCAAGCTGACTGTTCCAGGCCTATCTAATGGAATATTTAAAAAAAAAAAATTATGACCCTATTTTATTCTGGGGTTCATAACTGCTAGAGAGTCTGTTAAACACACACACAAAAAACCATCACCTAACATTTATCCAACGCATACCATACACTACAGCAAGCACTTTGCACATATTAACTCAATCTTCACCTTGTTTTCTTCTAGAAAGGAACCTGCTTTGACAAAAGATCACACACTTATGAAGGGGAGAACAAGGATTCAAACTCAGTTTCATCTCTCTCAGTAACAGTTTAGCATCTAGAAGAATTCAGCTAGCATTACCAATCTCAAATTCCAATTGCTATTATGAAAATCTCTTAGTAAAGAAAATAATAATTAGCTAAAGCCCTGTTCATTTAAGGGGTTAGCTACCTAATCTTTTTTTTAAAAATCCCCTAGAGATAGTACTGATTTATGAGAGATAAATGAATGCAGTTCCACATAAAAGTTACATTTTCAGAGAATAATTTCTAGCAGATTCTGAGGGGAGTCAATGATGTTGTCCATACACTTAATACATCACCCATCTTCCTGTATTACACTACATGACCCTCCCTCTCATACTCAATTTTACTTGTCCTCAACAGATGGCCTTTCCAGGCCTGGATATTTGAATGGAGCTAAAGTTTAATTTGCCAACTTGAAGAGGCTGATTTCTAACAAAGACATTTAGGAAGCCTTAGCAACAGTCTGGGCAAAAACTACTTGCCCCTGTAGATCCCCCACTTCTGATCGTGGTCCCCCAATGCTTGCCCCCTGTCGGCTGAGCAAATAATCTTCCAGGTCACTTCCCATTCTCCCTCTTCCTTCACCCATCAAGTCAGTAAGCCACCAAAGCCTGTGTCTGACCATGCATTCACTCCTTCGTTCATCCCACATCCTTAAGGAGGTTTTTCTTTCTTTTTTTTTTTAATTTTTTATTTTCAGCATAACAGTATTCATTATTTTTGCACCACACCCAGTGCTCCATGCAATCCATGCCCTCTCTAATGCCCACCACCTGGTACCCCGACCTCCCACCACCCCGCCCCTTCAAAACCCTCAGATTGTCTTTCAGAGTCCATAGTCTCTCATGGTTCACCTCCCCTTCCAGTTTCCCCCAACTCCCTTCTCCTCTCTAACTCCCTTTGTCCTCCATGCTATTTGTTATGCTCCACAAATAAGTGAAACCATATCATAATTGACTCTCTCTGCTTAACTTATTTCTTTCTATATCAACCACCAGTCATTACAACTTCCACCAAACTCTCTCCCACACAATGCTCTGAGACTCTTCCTTGGCCTGCCTAGTTTTGGTATCACTTCCCTGATCCATCCCATTCAATTCTGTGACTCTCTCCCCAGAACACTACTTTGTGTAATCGGGTTCAACAGTGCTCTTTGTGGTGATTCAAGAATATATTAAATCCTTAGCCTAATGCTCAAGAGAAAGCACAAGAGAGCCCACCCCGCATTTCCAGCTTTCCTTCCACTGCTTGTCTCGCCAACTCATTCCTTTGGTCCAGTGTAAATGGTCTACTCACAGTCCCCCCAAAAGCAATTTGGATTGTCCTGTCATTTCTCTAACAAAAAAGTTCCTTCCCTCTCACTATCAACCTATATTCACTTTTCCCGTCTTTCAAAGTTCAGATTAGATCCCATTTCCAACAGGCAACTACCCCGTCATCTCAAATTAAAGGAAGAGTCCACCCTAAGTGTCAAGGGTCTATTCCATTTATTTGACACAAAATTATTTCGTGAAATTACCAGTTCCTTTTCCTATATCCAGGCCTGGAAAGGCCATCTGTTGAGGATGTATCCATCTGTATCTCTTTATTTGAGCCAGACAGAAGAAATTTGCAAGCAGAAACTATATCATATATGTTATTAATCCTTTATGGCACTCTTGTTATATATTTTATATCTATTTATACTCATAATAGTATATATTTACTATATATAAATATTCATATGTCTGCTTCACAAAATTCCAATTAGCTTGTTTTAGGTAGTTCATCCCTCTCTGAAGATTTGTCTCCACGACCCTTAAGGAATAAATAAAGTGATGGGAGCAGATTAGAATGAGGTTGAATTTAGCCTCTATTTTGGTTGTTACTTAACATTATACGGTTTTTTGTTTGTTTGTTTTTCAGAGCCTTAAGGTGAGTTACCTGTCTAGGGGCTAAATCAGTTCTGTTCTTCCCCATGCACAGAGTCTATAATTGGCATAAATGTTCAGTTTCTGTAAATGCACCAAGTGTCAACCGTCTGACTTTGTAACTCAGATGGATTTTACAGCTCACACAAAGAACAGGGACTCTTTGATGACCAGTGACATCCCTTAAGCTGACAAATCACTTCCTTGTTATCCTTGGCATCTCCCACACCTAGCCCATTAGTAACTGGCAGTTTTAAGAGATGCTGAAAGTTGAGGCAAAAAATGAGAGCCAATACCAGTCATTTAAATACTGACAGGCATTAGGCAGACCGGATTTTTAAATTAGCCATTCTGAGACAGAGAGAGGATTTTTCTGTTAAGATCAAAAAGCTAAGTCCCAGGGTGCCTGGGTGGCTTAGTGAGTTAAGCCACTGCCTTCAGCTCAGGTCATGATCTCGGGGTCCTGGGATCAAGTCCCGCATCGGGCTCTCTGCTCGGTGGGGAGCCTCTCGCTCTCTCTGCCTGCCTCTCTGCCTAATTGTGGTCTCTCTGTCAGGTAGATAGATAAAATCTTTAAAAAAAAAAAACAGCGAAGTCCCATAGTTTTCCTGTGTGGCAGGTTTTAGTGCCTGGGAGAAGTCATGACTTGGATTGTGGCTAGTCACATACACTGTGCCTTACTTAGATGAGTAAACAGCTTCCTTAACTTCACTTAGATGAGCATTATTGGTACAAATTCTGCTGTTTCAGGTTAAATGAACATTGGCAGGGGCCCCACAGCTGAAATTCAAACATGACTGTGAAGATGTGGACTAGGAACATGGCTGCCAACGTGTGTTTGTCTAAGGGACTGTGGAATCTCTTGGAACGTAATTCTTCCTAAGAGGAAATCAGACCCAAAGGCTCAGCTGATGAACCAGCTTGGTTTCTGCCATTCCAGCCTTCCAGGCACTCATATTTGGGCTCTAAGAAGCTGTGGGTAAAAACTAAAAGACACTGGAGAGCAAGTGACTACTACTTTAAGAGAAATTCTAATAAAGGACAAACCCCCAAATGGAAGAGAGGCATTTCCCCCACCCTACTTCACTACAGGATCACTCCTAGTTTCAGTGGCAGCAGCGCCCTCCAGAAGAGGCAACGGTGATGTGTAAATGCACCACCATGTGGGAAATAATCAGTGTGGCTCACGATTCTCACCTGAGAAACACCCTTGTTGCATTCTTAGAAATACCTGAGCAAGGACAGTAATGCTGTTTAGAGCACTAGAGTCCAGCTGTGGCCAGTGGCAGCCAAGGAATGATGGTTCTCAGAGTGACCCCATTTTCACTCAGGGCACCTTGGATTGAAAAAACAGAGATGGTCTCCAACTTATAATGGTGCCACTTATGATTTTTTTAATTTAAAATGGAGTGAAAGCTATACACGTCCAAATAAAACTATAATCTGAATTTTAGATTTTTGTATTTTTTCCAGGCTAGCCATATGCGGTAAGATACTCTCTTGTGATGTTGGGCAGTGGCAGCCAGCCAGAGCTCCTAGTCAACCAGGAGATCACCAGGGCAAATGACTGAAACACTTACAACCATTCTGTACTCATACAAACAATCTATTTCTCACATTCAGTCCAGCATTCAATAAATTCTGTGAGATATTCAACACTTTGTCATAAAATGGGCTTTGTGTGACCTCATCTGCCAACTGTAGAATACTGGAAGTGTTGTGAGCACGTTGAAGGTAGGCTAGGGTAAGCTATGAAGTTTGGTAAGTGAGGTATATTACACACATTTTCAACTTACAGTATTGTCAATTGATGTTGGATTTATCAGGCCATAATCCCATGTAGTTGAGGACGATCTGTAAAGCTGATGTTCACTGAGTGTTTTGAACATGCCAATATTTTTCACTTGCTAATTTATTTGATCCTCAAGTCAATTCTATGAGGTACACACTAATTTTTTTTTTCATTTTATAAATAATAAACTCAACCCTTGAAGAAATTTAAGTGATTGGTCCCCAGGCTAGGAGCTGATCAGTGAGAGCCTGGGCATTCAGACTATCTGAATGCTGTGAGACTCCAGAGCCTAATGGGTAACCACTCAGGTATAGAGGCTACTTAGTTACACCACAAAGGGAGCTATGTGGGCTTGTTCTTGTTGTGAACGCTAAATATAAATTTGTTGTTCCAGCAAAGGCCAGAATTAGTGCAACTATTTAACATTAGCTGAGTCCACTATAGCTAGGTCACGATAAGGACCCCACTCTCTAAAATGAGCCACAGAATCTCCATAACCTAGTAAGGGAACATCACAGAGCAGGCAGCCTGACATCCCACAAACAAGCTGAGGCAGGTGTGGGATTCCTGACAACTCCTGAAGCTGCCTATTGCCACACTGTCTTTGAGCTTCATGGTTAAGTGCTCACAGAGGTTAGCACACTGGGAGAGCTCTTATCTCCATATGTGGACAGAGGGGGACTAAGACAGTGTCCTACTGTGCATGTTGGGAAGGCTTATTATTGGTACTTTCTGGGCTAAGCGGGGGTGGGGGTCGGGGTGGGGGAGGAGAACTGAAATATTTCCTTATTTTTCCTGGAAAATCACTTCCTTGCTCTTTGAGTATTAGTCACCTGTGTTATGAGAGAGTTGGAATAGATCACCTCTGAATTTTTCTGTTGGACTAAGAAAGACACTGAATTAGAAAATTGGGAAAGCAGCTTTTACATTTTTATGGTAAACTTTCATGCTGAAAGAAAGAGAGGGAGAGAGAGAGAAAGAAAATTCAAAAACAAGCCAATGGAGATTATACCTAGAAACTGTGGTAAGAAAGATACAACAGGTAACAGAAAATGAGAGAGAAAGAAGGCATCCCAGGGTTAGCAGCTCCTAGAGAGAGGTGAAAGGTTTTCTCCAGGTTTTAACAGAAATAGATTAAACCTTTCTTCAATGTGTTGAGACATCCTGCAGGGTATTTTATGGGCCAAAATAAGTCAGAGCCTTCTCCATTCAAGACCCAAAGCACAAAAGAAATGAGGTGGAGAACACTAGGAAGTTCTGAAAGTTACTCTGTCGGCTGACAATCAGGGACACAGTTCTTGACCCCATAAACAATGGGATTTGGGGATTCATCTCCTTTAGAGAAGAGTGAAACCTTTGTCCCTTAGAATGTTTTAAACTAAGATAGACAAAGAGTGCACTGTTTTAGAAATGCTCTGTATTGTGTTAAAGAGCATACCGCAGAGACCAGTCTGATGGGGATCCCCAGTGTAAAGAACGAGGTGACCTATAACTTCTCTATTTTTGTGGATTTCTGCTATCTTAAACCTTTTGCTGCAAGCAGCCAGGTCCCTGAGGAATGGGGAATTGAAATACAACAGGTGGCTTGGCTGGCTCTTTCCAACAGATGTAGAAGATGCATGCCAAATGTGCTGTTGCCAGCATCACCCAGCGTGCTAGCATGCTCCCTGCCACTCTCAGACACATGAGCACACACACACTCATCGACACACCTCTTCTCCTGCCCTGTGCTTCTAGAAGGACCTACACAGATAAAGGGTGGAAGAAGGCTTTGGTACTGTTCAGAGTTATAGCTCTTCATAAGGCAGAGACCAGAGAAAAGACCAGTCAGGCTTTTTAGCTCATCATTGCCCTGACAATGTAGGGCAATTTTGATCTTTCTGTAGGAAGTCATGGACAGAAATCTACACAAGAAACCAAGGCATCCTGAAGTATAACAACAATATAAGAATACGTTCACTGAGGAACAATTCAATTCTCTGATGATAAATACAAACAAAAACAAAATAAACCACCAAGTAGACAAACTGAGCTGACATTATGTTACTTTCTATTACAACTTTAGTATCATATATATTTTATAACATCAAGTCTTAGAAAAGGCCAAAAGATGATTGGCTGATTGATTGATTGATTGATTGGTTGATAGAAAGAAGAGAAGAGGTCAAAGATGATTCAGGGAAGGGTCAGGGCAGGGGCATAGGGAGGGGGAATCATGTAATTCCCATTTTCAAATGCCACCACATTTTTACTGACTGTTTTAGTATGTAACAAAATAGTGTCACTGCCCTCAAGGGGCTTTCAGCTTACGAGAGAAAATGTACATTCAAACATCCAGTTATAATAACAAAGTGCTTTTAATAATTAGAGTACAAATAGTAAGAGGGTACTTTTATTATCAAAGCAAATGAGTACAGTAACACATAGGACAGAAAGATTCTGACTGTGAGGGTCTAGTTAGGGTTCTAAGAGAAAGCTTCACAAAAGGAGGAGACTGAGAAAGAAGAAGAGGAAAATATACTTTTTCTTACTTAATAATCTTATATTATCCCCAATTTGCAGATGAGGAAATGAAATTTCAAAGGGATCAAATATACTTCCCAGGATAGCTATGCTAGAAGAGACAGAAACTGTGCCCAGTCCTCTTTATGTACGCCACGTCCTTCCATCATACCTAGGCGTGACCCTTGAATGGATCCATCAGGAGTGAAGGGTTTCAGTAACTGAAGACAGAAAGATCAACCTGAGTAAATCCACATGGGGTGAGAAGGCATTGCAAACTTGGCGAACTTTTAGAAGGAGGTTGGAACATCAAACACGTAAGTCTATACAGAAGATGAGGTCAGAAACATTTTAAAATGACAAATGGATACAAGAGGTTCACATCTTAGAAAAACAGAAATCCCAGGGCACTCTTCTGGTTGCTGATCTATGTCTCCTTTCCCTCAGATCAATCTTGGTTTTAGAAAATGCCACAGCATTGGGGGCATGCACTTAAGATACTTGATTCTCACAAGAGGTGACAATCGTGAGTGTTTTAAGACTCAGATGAGGGATGAATAGAATATTTTAAGGCTTGACTTATTATATGACTTGAAGATAGAGAAAGAAAAGGGGGCAGGAAGATGAGAATGGGACAAGAGAGCCTAGCGAAATCAAATCCACAGATTATCCTAAATCCACCATTACTTACGGTGCCCTTAAAGCACTTGAAATTCTATCACTGGCACATGTAAACCTATTACCAAAGCTTTAGAAAATGAGGAAGGAGGAAAAAAGGCATTTTGTGTACATAATTTGTACTAAAAATATCAGAAAAATGAATCTTTCTTTTGGCTGCACCAGAAATCGAACTTTCTATGGAAATTTCAAATTTCAGCCTAATCCCTAGACTTCTCAAAATATTGTATCTCATGACTAAATTTATTCTCAGACCATAATTACACAAAATATGTGGTCTACAAAATGTACATTTAGTATAATGTAATGACAGTAGTCAACCAGAGCCACACTACATGATAAAATCCTTCTCTGCATGATAAACAAATTAACTCAGCAAATGTCCAATTTTTCCTTTTCGAAGACCACATTTTTTATTCAAAGAACTAAATCCGAATACATTTTTCCTTAGTACTACCTCATTGCTTCCAGAATATAGATATTCTTGTTTGTATGCTTCATTGTCTTTATAAAATAGCGAACAAAAGTGCTTTTCATATTTCCCTAAGTGGAGAGTAATCCAGAAATTTACTGGGTTTCTATTGACCCAGGAAATGTAAGACAGAAATCCAAAGGCTCTTCACATTGTTTATGCTGAAAATGTATCAGATTCTACTCTGAAAGTACACTGACCTATAAAAAGTATCTGTCTTGCTCTGGAAAATAGGAGCCCTATGTAAATGGATATCTCAGTTTGAACTGAAGTTTACTTTGTTCTAATCAGAACTAATGTATCAGATCACTTAATGATGTCCTTGTTACACAGGAGAATCATCCACTCCCCAACTTGTCTACACTGCAGCATATGGTACTCCACTGAACTCAAAAGGAATAAAGAAAGAATTTTTAAAATCCTACAAAATGGAATAAATCTCTCTGAAGACAGATCGTAACAAAGACAAAATCTGTTGAAGTTGCCATTCTCAAAAATACATTCCTCAGAAATAAAAATGCCAAACAATGTTCACAATGGATTTTGTACAATCTTGCAGCCAAAAGATAAAGAATCTAAAGGCATTGAGGGTATTGAGACTCCAAGATTAGCAACTCCATCAAAACTGTGACCTCGTACAAAACTTAAAAGGGTATTAAGAACAGGAATGTTCACGTAGCATTCTTTCAGAATAACTTTCTTTCACTTCCTCTTGCCCTTTGCTCTGTTGGTGCCCCTTTAAAACTCAGCTCAAGTGTCATCTCTCTGGCAAGTCCTCCTTGAATCACCCAATTCCACTTAACTATCTCTCCTCTGTGCCCAACCCTAAAGCTGCAGCTCCTTACTCTACCTGGTAGTCTGTGACGGACTTGTCTACTTGTCCTTTGGAACAAGATGATGTCTTATCTGACTTGGTTTTCCCATTGCCTTGCTTGGTATCTGGGACACAGTAGCTGCCCAGTATGCTTCTTTGAATGAATAAATGACAAATGAACAATATCTCTATTCCTATAACAAGAAGATCAATTTGTACATATGTACAAGATTGCATTTTTAGACTTTTCTATTTATTCTCTGTCCTATATTTTAATATACAAAGACATTCTAATTTTGGCCTCTGTGTATAATCTAGCACATTTTGACTTTTAGCATTTGATTTCCATCAAGCAGCATATCGCACCAAAAGTGTGAAAAAATACAAAATATACACATATTTTACCTAAATATTACTTGAAACAGTGGCATGGGCTTATGAGCACAGTGATGAATTTATCATCTGAAATTCAGTGATTGTGTTCCACTGTGACTTGGGTATATAATTCTTTCTTCTGGCAAGGGGCTGTCAATAGGCAGCTTCAAAAAATAATGAATGTTTGCAGTAATAATTTCATGGGTTGACTGAAACTTAATAGCTTTTATTTCCAATTTAGACCTGTGATGTGTTCCAGCAGAAATAGTCTCAAATGAAATATAGTCTGATACAGTACTATTTAACCCTCTCTTATTTTGTTAATCCTTTGTTGCTGTTTTATTTGGTTTTGCATTTACAGTCATACAGACTGAGTAAGCCATCTCACTTTTGACTTTGTGCCTGTCTCAGATGATCTTAGTCTACTCTCCATCACCCAAAAGATGGATGTCTGATGACTGATTATCTGACTGACGAGGACCCTTGCTTCAGCTCACTGCTGCCAACCTCCCTCTTGGCCCTTTTACTATTCAGTACTGGGTAAATGAGGAACAAAGGAGACTAAATCTAGATTAGTTCACCCTGCTTATTGTCGGGAGGTCAAATTGGGGACAAGGTTAAGACTCTCAAACAAATAAAAGTCTTTGGTGTCTGTAGCTATGGAAGAGTCTGCTGCCAGGAATACAGAATTTGAGGGGCTTGAGTCTGCAGGCCTATGTGTGTGGAGACAACTGAACAACTTGTCATTATGTACAGAGCACACTTTTGAGGAAGACAGAAAGGGGACAAAACTAGACTGTACAAGAAACCCTTGGAGTACTGAGTGTATGATGCACAATGGAACATTCTTAAAAATAGTGACACTTATTTAGGATATGCATCAGGATGACTTGGGATGGTTTTACAAAATTATTGCGTCAAAAAATTCCAGACGCAACCTTGACACAAGCATCTTAAAAAACAATCAAACTCTTGGGTCTGATGCACATTTCTGATAATAATAAACCATTTCTTAACTATTTTCCAGGTAGTGCCAAAACCAAATAATTTGATGGAGAAAATACATAAAAGGATTTAGGGTAGTTAAAGAACAAAAACTCTCTACATTCTGTGTCATGGTGCTCATGGCAACAATGTTACTATGCTTTTCCTGATCCCGATGGACAGAGAAGTATTGACCTGCACAGACTCATTCTGCAAGAGAACAGTCAATAAATATAGTAATTACTTTGAATAATCTTTTTTATCTAAACTAGGCTCCATAAAAATCACATAATTAGACAAAATTTCATCAAAAGCTTATTTTTAAACCAAATGAATAAACTACGGTGGATAATGAGAGTTCTTTCGGTGTTCCCCTTTCTCTACTCTAGATTTAAATAGGTGTTGATATAAATCTAACAACTAGAAAATCTATGAAGGAAACCAATAATGTTATTAAGCCACATTATTCGAAAATATTGTAGATACTACTATAAAAGATGTGATGAACCAAGGGATGTTTCTTTCCTTCTACAGTTGATGCCTAAGTAATTGAGAGTAAAGGGATGAGAGCAGCAGCACCAGAAGAAAGAAATTTTCAATAGAAATATAATATCTGGGGTGGGATCAATAAAAGAAAAAGGTTGGTCTCTTTGGTTCAAGTAAATGACTCCTCTGCAGAGTTACAATATAAGGGACAAGAACACCAAAAAGTTGACCTCTTTACCAGAATAAATGAATCCCTGGACAAAAATCAAGAATGCTTCCATGTTCTCAACAGTACTCATCATCTTGCTGGCCTTCTGTCAATGTTAATAATTATAACATGTCTGTCCCTTACTGTGACCTCTGAGAGAACCCATCTTCTAAGTCCTTTCTCTTGAGAAGAGCATCCCACTCCCTCTGCTCCAGGGCCAGCCCACTTCCTTCGGCAGGCATGGCCCTCATCCAGATCCAGACCATTCCTGCTGGCAGCTCTTGTCTGGATCCAATTGGCCTCAGCTGGAGGTCCAGATGGCTCATTCCTTATTCCCCAGCATGGTTTCAGCAGCATCCACCCCTTCCTGGTCTCTCTGCCATTAGTGCCATCAGGCCTTGAACATTTTCCCTAAATCCTAACAGCAGCTTAGTAAAGCACGTAGATTTTATTCCCATTGAATAGACTCAGCAAGAGAAGGAAGACAGCTTCAGAAAAGATACAATATCTTTGTAAATGAATGAGGTCCAATAGTGAAGTTCTCAAAGTTCTCATTCATGGCATTTCCTGCAAGTGTAAATAGCCTTTTTATATCTATATCTATCAACATCCATTAATTCATCTATCAACTGACAGATCAGATGAACAGATGAACAGAAACTGAAAAATACCATATATGGACAGAGATATACACATAAAAAGAGATACAGATAAAAACAGAATGTATAAATATCCACTTCTACAACTACAACTACATAGATACAGACACGATTTTTTTAAAACTAACAACAGGATAGATATCCTACTAGTTATAATAGATATCTATATTCATCTACCTACACAAAAATTTTTAGAGTTTCTGACAATTCATCAATTTACATATGGGTTGCCATGCTATGTAAGTTTTCATCAAATTTGAAAAATATGGTTGGGATGATCCTACTTTAAAATATAGGCTCTATTATGTTAAAAGTAAAATTCAGTCTATGAGATTTTCTAAGGTAGTCAAAACTGAGGATATATTTTACCTCATTTGAAGTACATATTTGGGGTGGTATGATTTAAGACCTGAGTCATAGAGGGATGTCTGGGTGGCTCAGTAAATTGAGCATCTGACTCCTGATTTCAGCTCAGGACTTGGTCTCAGGGTCATGAGTTCAAGCCCCATGTTGGCCTCCACGCTGGACATGGAGCTTACTTAAAAAGAAAAAAAAAAAAAAAAAAAAAAAAGGCTTGAGTTACAGAGACTTAGTTCACTTTGTGAATGCAACAAAGCTTTTAGTCATCTTCCAGAACAGGTGAAGTGAGAACACATGCTAGTTTAGTTTCCTAGAGCTCCTGAAGGCCCTAGAGAGGAATCCTCCCTTGCTTCTAGCTTTTGGTAGCTGCTGGCAATGCTTCCCACTCCTCAGCTTGTTGTAACATAAATCTAACCTCTGCCTCAGTCTTCGTATGCCTCCTTCTTTGTGTATGCTCTGTGCCTTCAAATCACTCTCTCCTTATAGAGACACCAGTCATTGGATTTAGGGCCTGGGCCCACTCAAATCTAGTATGACTTCATTTAACTTGATTTATCTTCAAATACTGAATTCCCAAAAAGGTCATCTGTCCAAATAAAAGAACAGAGGTTCAAATTTCAACGTATCTTGCAGAGGGACACAACTGAAGAAACAACAGGAACCATTTAGCCAACATGAGTGGAGAACCGCAATATGCCAGGCACTAAATATCAATCTGGAGAGACAGGCCCCAGAATATAAAATGCTATGAACACAGAAAACAACAAGAACTGCAATTAGGACCCCAAAAAGGATGAAGAAAAACACTTATTATTCAAACCAAGATAATTTTTGAAAGTGAAATTGGTGCAATGAAAAATTATGCCAGGACAATAGGCATAAACCAGCACTTTCCTGAACAAAGTAAAATGTATAGTTACTTTAGCCGCCCTAAAGGAAAAAGTCACAATATTAGACTCGAATTGAAAGTATTATTTTGTATTTGAGTTGCTTCTCAAATGGGCAACTCCATATAAGGTGCTCTAGGGTGAGACACAGTGAGGATTTATATTTTAAATGATGGATAGTAATTTCTCTTGAGTGACACTAATTTATTGAAACAAATTAATTTATAAACATTGAGATACTTTTGTTTATCTAATAATCAGCTGCTTTGGCTCTGAATTTTTTCAGAGACTTAGCTACACAGAAGTTTCAATCTCATCTTCAACGCATGCTAGTTAGCAGCTCCCAAAGAACAGTCCTTGTGTCATCTTCCCTCAGTATATTTGACCACATCTGGCATAAATGATACTGGTTATCTTCCCTGAATCTTGTTTTCTTGAGTCACCAACATTAAACCCATCATCTAAATCCTTAAGAACAGAGTGAGGAACTGTACAATATGTGCTTAGCTCTCCAAAGTCACTGAAATTCAAATGCAATAACAGAATGAGAAGTTTTAGGTTAGTTTTTGTTTTTGTAGGAGAAGAATGTGGGGGGGGGGGACCTCACCCAGCTGATAGTTTATCTTAAAAAGTAGGTCAGCTCACAGAATGAAAGGATGACTGTTTAATGAACTAGAAGCTTAAAACCCCAAAGTGGGTAAAACACTGTGTTTGTCTTTTTAGAGATTAGTCTTATCAACATCTTAGATATCTTCTGGATCCTAGCTAATAATAACCAATTACATAGTTTGGAGCCCCTTGATTACCTACCTGCAATGTTAGGTACTAGGGCAGTTATATAAAAACAAAACATGTCCACAGACATTTTTGTTGACTATTCAAAATATACTTACCCATATAACTGAAAATGCAATGACAAACTGGTGACCCCAACTAAGAGTAACTTAAATCCAGATGCCAATCAGTATGAACTAGAATGATGAAGTAACTCTCAAAATGAGTGTTCTAAGTACTGCTCCTTGTAGGTGACAAGATAGAAGGGAATCTGTCAAGAGAGTGTGCAAGAGCACAGAGGAGAGAGGAAGGAGCTAACATTTACTGAGTAACTCCTATGTGCCAGAGTGCTGGCCACCTTACTTACGTAATCCAATGTGACCCTCACCTCAAGCCCGGGCAGCAAGTATAAGTGACAGATGAACCATTAAATGACAGAGCTGGAAGACAGCAGAGAGAATATCTGAGCAAAGATTCTGGAGACTGGCCTGGAGCTGGACAGGAGCAGAATCTCCTGTGCAATAGGAACAGCAGCTCTCCAGAGTACCTCTTCAGGAAATACTCACCACACTGAGGTGGTTTCCTAATTTAGAGGTTGACACGTCATCTTCATCTTCTTTTCTACAGACATTTGAAAGAATTACTCTAAGACTCTGGTTACAAGAAAATGTGTGGGGGGGTGGGTAGTGACTTTACACAGCTGTCTGTGGGAGTAATTTTTAGCAGCTTGAATTTATATTAAAATAAACTATATGTAAGTGTAAATGTGATGAGTCAGTATTCTGCCATTTTGTACATTTCAGGGCCATTTTTCTCTCCTTGTTTGACATGATTCACTAGTTTTTCTTTTTTCCTTTCATAAAGAAAGAAACATACAAGAAGGGATGGGAAAAATAATCGTTTGACTCCTAGAAATTGTTCAGCTTAGCTATACACTCAGGGGTCAACATTTCAAAGGTTTTCAAATCATTATTGTGCAGACAGCCTACATAAGAATGACTAATTGCCAAAGGGCAGGAAAGTCTGTTGGACTAAGAAATGCCTTGGACTAATACAACTTTGAATGTATATGTATACTTTCTCATTAGTGGATAAGAATCTACGAGTTTCTTAGTTTGCAGTGATAAAAGGAGTTATTGATGTCATCTTTTACCTCTACTCATGGGACCTTGTTTCCAATGGTTAATTAGTGTTGGTAAAGCCATGTGAAACCCTAAGATAAAAAGGCCATATATATATGTATAATATATGTATAATATATATACATATGAGATGTTGGTGTAGCATTATTCCAATTTTCTTAAACTGAAATATGGATTCTGATCAAGGTGCTTCATACACTTTAAGATAAGGATTTTAGCAAGGTAAATTTTATACTCATTAAACACAAGATTTTAGCCAGGTGAACTCAAGTAGCTAATGAGGTAAAGGTGTTCTCCTCCCTTGGTTCTCCTTGGATCTCCTCCCTTGGTTCAATCTGTGCAATGCATTAACTCACGAACATGTTAAGAACAAAGCAACTTTCCTTCCTCTGTAATTGACTGGAAAAAGAAAAATGGAGAGATTAAAAAAAAGTGAAATGTTTTTACGAGGTTGGGGGACCGAATAAAAAAAGAGCCCCCTCAATCTAGAATAATGGTGCATAAGGAAGAGTCTTACTACGCTTACCAGACTTTGGGCCCAGCATTCAAGGGCACCCTGAACACGAGAACAGCAGTTTGCAGTCTGGGTCAGGGACACATACAGCCATTGTTAGCTGTAAGGACAGAACATTGTAAGTGATGAGGAGACTGCTCTCAGACTTGGAATATCAAGGAATATTTCCCAGAAGCCTCAATGTCTACAGTGAGACAAACCATACAAGGTAAGTCAGCCAGATGTAGGTCTGGGGTGGACTGGGATGGAAGTTAGAGTGGGGCAAGTTTACTGGCGATGTTTCAGGGAAAGGTAATCAGCTGTGTGTTTGAGAGACTAGGGCACATAGAGATCATATTCAGAAAACTAAAAAAACTACAGTATGCCTGTGGCACAGAGCTCTATAGACAGGGCCTCCTTCCTACAAACAGACTGAGTGACATGGCCATGAGCCTTACCCTCAAGGATCTTAAGTCCATTCAGGCAGTCAAAACCAAACTGTGAATAAAACAAGGGCTGATTACATAGCAAAGAAGTGTGCAAAGAAGATAAGATCACTGGGGGAAAGGGTACATCACCTCTCCGCCTCCTCTCTTTGGCACCCTCTGCACACCAGGAAAGTTTTGTGAAAGTGAAAAGCAGGCTATCCATAATGACTTACACTCATTGGAAGAGCTTTAACATTTGTCTGAGTGCAAGTATGCTCTCTGGATCTCTTGCAAGAGGAAGAGGTAAATCAAGAGTGCGCAAAGAAATACAAGTGACTGTCAGTATTTGAGGGCAGTAGCATGTGGTAGAGAAGCCACATGGCAAAGCCATCAGGTAACCTAGGAAAGGGCAGGAGCTGGTCAAGAATCTGGTGAGTCAAACATGTGGCCCTTTGATCTAAGTGGGAGTTCAGTAAGTGGAATAGAAAATTGCAACAGGAGGTATATATAAGAAAGAGAATAATTTCACTATGCTCTAGGGAAATTCTAAGACCTCGTTACAAAACTATTGGCGTAAAACTTGGTCCCGAGATCCTTTTAAATGTCAAATCTCTCTTAACACTCTACAAGTTGCAGTTGGAAACTCCAGCTGCTTCCATAACAAGGAGAGAGGCAAAATAAGACTGGGGTAGCCACATTAATTTGAATACATTATTCAATGCACCATTCATTCACAAGGTTGATTGATATATCATCCACAAATGGGTCATTTTTGATAAGAGGATTAGTTATCAGACACTTGAGTTAATCTAGAGGTAAGAGACTTCATGATCTTCTATGTACCCCCTTTGCTGGTGTGGACTGTTCTTTTTCTCATAGTGAGGACCACATCGCTGTAAGCTAAGTCTGGGAAGGTCCACCAGCATGAGGATGGCTGGGTTTGCAGTGCAGTCATTGGCCATGTACAGGTTCGATGGGTGCACCTGCTGATGAGCACTTGTGAATATGTATCTCACAAGAAACAAGAACAAAGATAAAGGGGGGAAAAGTGAAGGCAACAGAATGAGCCAGATAAAGACATAAATGAGGAGAACAAACATGCAAGAAAAAAAATGAAAGACAGGGCAATGAAAGTATAATAAAGGTTGAGAGTGAGGAAAGAATTAGTTAAGTGGAGTAAGAAGATGCTCATTTGTATAGGTTTTTACACATACACCATTGGTTCTGGGACACATTTATAAGTACTTTTTAAAAAACTGACTGAAAAGTTGACCTCACGTTCATAAAACAGTTCCCTGTGGGAGAGGAGCAGGAAGGAGAATGGGACTAGGTGAAGAAAAGGAAGTTAACGTGATCTCTGCTTTAAGTCCAGAGCAGCATGTGAAAACGGCTCCAATTTTAAATTCCAGGTGGGTTCACTGGTGTTTGTTAAGTTATTCTCCACAGTTTTATGGTGTCTGTTTAACTCTTCAAAGTAGAAAAAAGGGAGAAAGAGAGATGAAAAGGGTTTTGATGACGAAGTACAAAGCATCAAGGTACGTGGTCTACCAGCTAATTACCAGCCCAAGGAGGCAGGCAACTATTTAATGTCTCAGCATTCTGGGAGTGACTGGAGGGCAGTTTCCCACCCAGGATAAGGAGAATTATCTTCGTGTTCCTTCTCATCTGGGTGTGCTTTTCCTCCCACCACCTCCAAGAACCCCTCTGGCTGCTCAGCGATCATTCTCAATGTCTCAGCTTTGTTTACTTTCTGAGGTTGCTGATTACTTGATGTGTTTCTGTCAACTGAAATTTACAGACACATTACCATGTTCACCAGGCACTGGGAGCTACAAGACAACAATTTCCTGAGGAGAAAAGTACAGTGTGCTCTACTGGGGAGGCTTTTATTCCCTTCTGACCAAAGCGCTGTGTCCTAGCTCTATTAATGTCATTAGTGTGACATGTTAAAAATCCCTCAGGAAAATTCTTGTTCATCAGGTACCTGCATTTCTAAATGGCAAATCGTTTTCTAAGCCGAGATATAATAGTATAATAGATACTTGGGGGGATTTGGGTTTTTTTATTTTGTTTTCCTTTTTTTTTTTTTTCTTCAGTATAATAGATACTTGTATCACAAAAACTAATAGGTTTTGTTTACCAAACGAGAGAAGCTTTTCATATCTCAGAAATGGGAGTGGAGTTCAAGCTCCCAGCCAACAGTTTACAGGGGCTCTGAATAATTGCAGAACTGGGAAAAGAGAAACTGAGGATCTTTGAAAGACAAATGACTACAAGAAAGTACATTAAAAAAGACTTATTTGCTTATTTTATTGTGTAGGAGCTACAGTAGCCTGAAGGAGGGGACATGTTAATCAGTTTCCTGAGGTCACATATGATGAGGTTAGTAACATACAGAATCAATGGATAACCTCCATCTCAAGAGGAAAAACAATGTCATGTATAGTGGCTTTTAGATATCCTTCAGGCACAAAAGGAGCCTTAACTACAAAAGCCTACAGTCTAAGAAAGTTTCACTGCAGTTTGGAGGTAAAATGGGATTCCATGATTTAAGAAGTACATAATATTTTTTGTCTATTTATCTAATATATGTCATGTCAATACCCACTATCAGCCTACTAGCCCCATCTTACCAGAAATGAAACTAGGCAAAAAGTGGCAGAGGGTCACAAAGCAATGCAGATTATAAATTATCACTTCTAGCCCTGTTGCTTAGCTACCAAACCAGCCTGTCTTCTTACCCTTACACTGCAGGCAAGCATCATCTGCTGTTATTTAAATACACTCGAGCAAATGCTGAAGTTAGAGACCAAGAAATTATTATATGGATACAATTAACTGAAAGAAAAACTCCTGAGGGATTAAGATAAAATCTACTGCCTGGGCAAGAGGGTGAAAGCACTGAAAGGGTAAATTGTAGCTTTGGAGGATTTCTGGTCCACGGTGGAAATTTCACTAGTAGAGTTGGAAGCAAAGGAACAATTGATCATTCACCTGAAAGCAACGTCCAGACAGCACTGTCTCTTTGGTGGTTTTGTGCTAAAGAAGAGACTGGTTTGTTTCCTGTCTGATAGGAATTGACAGTTAAGCTGCCAATCTTCAAACCTCGTTATAAATACATGCTCTGTAGGTGACCATGTGCATCCATCCATGTGGAATACACACACATAGAGAAAGACCACTCCCAGAGATATTTACATAGGTGTAAATTTAAGGAAATATTGGTGCCTTGTTTGACACAGGAAGAGGCAAGTGTCACATAACCACGTTATAGTTCCCCTCGTTACCAAATTAGGCCAAAAAAAAAAAAAAGGAAAGACAGAAAAGAAAAAAGAAGCACAATGAAATTGCAACAAGAACTAAAGCTCTGGCAGATGCTTCTCTTGTGTGAGTTCTTTTTTCTACACAGTATGAAATGCAGATGCAAATGAAAAGTGAGTGTTTAAATGTGTTTTGTATAAATGTGAGGAGTAAACATGTCGAGTGGCTGAATTAGTTGCATGTGTTGAGAGAGAAGTGTGATACCATCTGAAGAGCTAAAATTGGAGGTGAGCAATGACAATGACCGAGAAACAAATTGTCTAGGTGTTAGTTTCAATAAAAAAGATGAGAAACAGAGCAGAGAGGCTAGAGAGAAGGTAGGGAAACATTCTGATCAAATTATGTTTGATCAGCATTTCAGAAGTGTGTGGGGAGGGGAAAGTGGGCTCAGTGCATGATTAAGAGAAGGGAAGGGAGGGACAATCATACCAATATATTGTAATAAGCAACCAAAATTTGCAATTTTAAGTTAACTTTCAATGGTGATATTAATACAAGGTTAAAAGGATAGATGCAAACAGTATAGTAGTAGATAAGGAAGAAGCATGCTATTTGGTAACTAAGAGAAAACTTCATGTTTATATCATGACACCTTCGTTATTCAGTTGGGGTCCCAGGAAAGTCTTCCAAATAAATGAATATCTAGAATGATGAAAACGTAACCCTTTAAATCCCATTACAAAACAATGTAATCATTTTGTTGAAACTGTGGCTGAGATGTATAATTCGCCTCTCTGCTCAAATCACCATACAGAATACAATTTACCCTTTTCTTGGTAACACAGGGTCCTTATGATGAGCTTCACGCTGATGCTCTGAATGTCTCAAGGCCACTGAGGACTTCGGACTTTAGATTGGACTCACAGAATTCCTCCCACCCACTAGTCTATGCTAGTTGCCAGTTTTTAGCATCTCTTCCCTATGTGGTAAGTCCAATGGTATGCGGGGCAGCCTCTATACTAAATGACCTAAGACTCTACTGCTCCAATTACTGAATCGGTTTCTTCCTTTCTCCCTGGGCTGGTTTCCTAGACATCCTTTGCTCACTCTCTGTCTGTAACCTAACATGAAGTAAAGATAGATGGGGGAAAATTAGTTTTAGTCATTTTATGGCATATTGACTCACAAAGGGAAAATGTGGTTCTACTCTACTTAGTAGCAAAATGTATGAGATTCATGCATGGACTGTGTTCTTATCTAAAGATACAAAATATTAAACAATGAAAATGACATTCTACCTGATCGATAAGGTAATGGGCTCCCTTGGTATTATCATCTTAACTTCTTTCAACTCTGATTTTCCCTTTATACTTGCCCTTGCTCAGACTGACCATGCTCAGCCTGGATCACCTTCCAATTTTTCACCTTCCTACTTCATTGCTGGAGCAAAAGCCCTAAAGAAACCGTGCTTATTTGCAGTCGAATGTAAGATGTACACACACACACACACACACACACACACACCAACATTTTTATAAAACATTTTACCTGTTTAGACACAAAATCTTCCACCATTTCTTCTTGTCCATTTTTTTGCTTCTTGCAGAAAGGAGAGACAGGAGAGGTTGGATGGAATGAGTTAAAGCATTTCCTCCCTTGAGAATTTGCTTGCTCAATAACTTAAGCTCTCACTACTACACCTAACACTCCCTTCGGTTAAAAAGACTTAGGTACAAGATACAACCACACTCAGTGTGGATGTGTCCCCAAGCTTAACACAGATAACCTGGATACCTCAAGGGGAGTTTTTCCACACATCTGAAATTAGTAGGCATGGATAAATGATCCCTCTTATTTCAGAAAGAAAGAGAATTCTGGGTTTGTTGTTTGGCTTTGCTTTGTTTCTGTCTCCTTATTTAAAAGGGATGAATCCTGCACTCAGCATTTAGAAAAATTTCTTACTTGCTTAGGAGTGTCTGGACATAATGAAAAAAACCAGAGACAGAGAGTTAGATGAAAATCCTGCATGCATTAATGACTGAACATGAGAAAGATAATCCAACTAGAAGGACAACGTGAATCTCAAGAAGGAGGCAGCATGAGTGAGTATAGAGAAGGCTAGATAACCAAAAAGAATGAATTACCAACCTAGACTAAAGCTAGAGATGTATCACTCATTCCTAAAGTAATAGAAATAGCTGCTGTTCAAAGAACAAGCTGTCCTTATATGATGTGTTTGTTTTCCATATGACTGATAAGCAGATGCCTCCAACTCTAAGTTCTCTAGCTTTCCGGGGTTATTCTTCCTGTAGTTTATATTTTAAATAGCTCAAACCTCCATCCTCCTTCATAATCTCCTGAGGTTTTTACACATGTCACAAGTATTGTGTGAATTACTAGAGTCAGATATTCTCATAGTCACCTCTTCTTTTTTGTAACAAAACCAACAACCTAAAATTGAGTATTACACATCTGTTTTTAAAGTCCCTCAACCAATCTCTACTCTTGCTTCCCCACCACCATGAAAATTTCTCTCTGAACCCCACTTCCCAACACATTGTTGTATCACCCACTATAAGCATCCTTCAACTTCCCTTTTTTTTTAGTGTCCCTCATCTCTATCTTCCAGGTTACCTAGTAACCTCTAGATTCTCTTTAACATAAAGTTATTCAGTGCTTAGCTTTTCCTTCTACTACATAATCATAACGGCACACTGAGAAGCATACAGCATACCAATGTCCAGTCCCCACCCTACACCAAATGGACTATAATATCTGTGAGAGAGGTCAGACTACCATAATATTTTCATAGCTCCTCAGGTGATTCTAATACACAGCTCGAGTTGAAAACTTCAAGCCCAGTGCTTCTTGAGCTTTAATGTGCATAGAAACCACTGGGGGATCTTGTTAAAATGCAGGCTCTGATTGAGCAGACATGAGGTGGGGCCCAAGATTCTGCATTTCTAATAAGAACCTGGTACTGCACTTTGAGAAGCATGTTTTCCAACTTTGCTGTACACTAGAATCACCTGGGAGCTTTAAAAACTGATGCCTGGGTCCTAGTCCCAGACTTCAAGATTTTTAAAGTTTCTCAGGTGTTCCCAGATCTCTGGTTTAGACCATGAATACAGGAAGACTGAACCAGTCATATCCGTCATCTCTGTCATATCTGTCATACCCCCTGATGGGCTCTTTCTAAAATTGGTACTTAAATAAGGACACCAAGGTCTGACCTTGGGGGAGTCCATGAGTTATTCACTGCATGGGGGTCCCATTTGATGTCAAGATAACTACTGGTGCATTTATATGGAAAGTCAGTGGCTGACTACATCATCAACTTTATATGCAAACACTTGTGTTTAAATTCTCTCTTCAGGAGCACCAGGGCTCAGTCGGTTGTATATCCGATTCTTAGTTACAGCTCAGGTCATGATCTCAGAGTCATGAGACAGAGCCCTGAATTGGGTTCCACGATCTGTGGGGAGTCTGCTTGAGGTTCTTTCTGTCTTTCTCCCTCTGGCCCTCCCCCACTCATGCTCATTTGCTTGATGGCTCTCTTTAAAAATAAATAAATAAAATCTTTTAATAAATAAATACTCTCTTCAAAGTATTAGTTGTATGACCTTGTGCAAATTTATTAATTTCTGGGCCAATTTTTTTCCCATCTATAAAAATAGAATAATTACACACACATTACATTACACACACATGCACACACATCATAGATAGATACATGAATTTAAGAGAAATATATACATTAAATTGTTGTCTGTCCCTAACCCTGTGCTCAAGAAAAATTAGCATCCTTCCTTTGCATATTATATACCCCAGTCAGTTTGCAATTATAGTTGGCTGGTAAGATTTTTCAAAATGTCTCTACTGTCAGAGCTTGATTTTATACCTAATTCAAAGGCACACTACAAAGAAGAGCAGTATACCAGATGCTATAGAGAGATGTGAGGGGAGTAGATATGTTTTCCATATTTGAAAAGCATATCACTTACTGTCAGAGAGGATAAATATAAATATGTAAGTATATAAAAACACATACTAAAACACACAGCTAGTTTCAGCTTTGTAAAGAATCAGACAGGAGGGTGATACTGTTGCTGAGAGACCAGGCCCTGGGGCCATCTATCTGTGAAAGCTGTATAAAAATGATGAGTTTGTATAGAATTTTTAAGATACAGAGGGAGAGCCTTGGTGTGACAGAAAAGGGTGAGAGGGCAGCTGGAACAAAGAAGACTACTATTTAAGCAGTGTCATTGGCAGTGTTCCGTGGCAATACAATCCCATCAAGAAAACGTTACAGATCAGGATTTGGGGACCTACATTTTAAAATGACTGAATTATAAAATGAGTATGATTTTTAACACTCAAGTTTCAAAGGTACCATGGGATTCTCCTTTCTCTTCTCTGACAATTATGTAGTGTTATATACAAAAGAGACATAGTTTAAGAGATTTAAAGAGTATCCTATTACCTTGAAGATTAGCCTGATTTGCAATTGCCTTTCTGTTGTGTGTTCCTTCTGTAGAAACTGGAGACCTTTGAATAGTTTGCACTTCAGAGTACTTTTAAGTCTTTTCCTAAAGTGAAATGTGTTTGTCATGTGTATTTGGCAGGAAGGACAGGAAAGCAGATAAAAGCTTTTATTATACTTGATACTCTGACAATTTGAATTTCATTCACCTATAATGAGATGGCTAAATTTACAATAAATAATAACTGTACCATCATGATCAACAGGGCTCCATGCTTGTGTAACCAGATGACATAAATGTATGTACCAGAAAGTTAGTAGACTTACTACATGTTAACAATGTTGAACAGATCAAATATCCTTTAAGATTAGAGGTAAATGGATGTTGTGATATGAGATAGCTGGGCTGGCCAGAAGGTTTTCCAGCATTGCTCAGAGCTATTCTGAGCTCAGCTGTCTTTTTAGACGTTTTCATCTTCCTTTTAAAAAAATCATCTATCAAAGGCACTTGAAAACAAGAATTATTGTAAATCTAACTCTTGTACTACACTGTTGCTACTCTAAAAAGGTCCTGAATCATTCTTCCTACTTCTTAGATATAGATGTGTCTCCTCTATTGGAAAAGGCATAAGACTTTTCAGTTCGGAAGCACCTCAAAAGCTAAGTGCTATGAACAGAACAACTGGATCGACTGGGTATCCTGCCTGAGTCCTTATGGCTTTACTATCTGTTTTCGATTCTATACTCAAGGTGTGGTGGCTCAATACTTAAGTTCCATGTAATCTCATACTGGGCAAATAATAATAAAATGCTGGAAAATCTCTAATACTTGAACCCATCATTTTGTTGATGTTGCAGGGCAGCAACAAACTAACCTGAAACCTTAGGAAATGCCCTCCAGAGACAGACAGAAAGCAAGAACTTGATAACCTCAGGTAGATGCTGCTAGACACATGTAGTAAGAATTATACTGAAATATTTAAAGAATTGCTACAGGATGAATATGGGCTAGCCAGAGAATACAGAACCTCTGGGGGCTAGAAACATAGGAAGATCTTGCACCCAGTTGCAATTCCAGTCTCTACATATCTTCCAGATGCTTACAAAAACACTGGTGAGAGTAAAAATAAAGCATCCCTTGAGATGCAGAACTGGAAAGGAAACAGTCTGCTGGAAAAGCACAAAACCCCATTTGGATCCCTTTCTCCTATCTCTCCTAGAATCAAAGGGCTTAAAACTATTGAAAAAGGGAGGAAGGGAAGCCTCTTTCCCTTCCTTTAGGGCATTGTTGAAAACCCATTCTTGCTAAAAGATTGGAATAGGAAAAAGTTCTCTACCCTTCCGTGAGGGGCAGAAAAAAAGTGCTGGTCCCAGACCAATAAAGGATCTTTCCTACTGAGTGAGAGACATCATGAGAAGACCCATGAGACTCCCATGACCCAGAACACAATGCTTGTTTAAACTAAATCTTAATCAGAACAACAGAAAATACTCCCCACCACTACCACCACGACCACCATCCTTGCCATGATGCAACTAAAGTTGAGCAACAAGAAACAGCAGAGTACTTTTGGGAAAGGAACAAGATCATGGAGAGAGGCCCTCTCAAAGATAAGGTTTAAAACAGAGGGTGGAGCAGCCATTGGGAAAACTTTCTGGCAAACCAGTCCCCACCCTGAATATAAAAATATACTAAAGGATTTGAAGTTGTTATTACAGAGAAAACCACAGCAACAACAAAATGCAAATGGAGCTCAATTCCTTTAACTGACTTAACCCCCCTCTATACTAAAAGCCTATTAGAAAAAAAGAAGAAGAAGAAGAAGAGGTTGTTACATCATTTTCAGGCACAAAAGGCAAAAAAATTATTTAACTCAGTTTTTGTTATCTTTTTTTTTTTTAAAGATTTTATTTATTTATTTGAGAGAGAGAGAGAGTGCACAAGTAGGGCAAAGGAGAGAGGCAGAGGGAAAGGGAGAAACTGCTGGAAGCCTCATGCAGGGTTCTATCCCAGGACCCTGAGATCATGATCTGAACTGAAGGCAGACACTTAACTGACTAAGCCACCCAGACACCCCATAGTTTTTGCTATCCTACACAAGATGTCCATATGCCAAGAAAAACTTAAAAGCATCCAAAAAAGCGAATAAAAAACAATACATTGTCAAAAATAAAGCAATAAACATAACCAATCTTAGATAGGATATAGATGTTGGAAACACACATTAGAAATAAGAAAATAACAATGATTAATATATAAAAAGCTCTAGTAAAAAAAAGTAGACAACATGCAAATTCAGATAATAATTTCAATGGAGAAACTGAACCCATAACAAAAAAAATCAAATGAACATGCCAGAAGTTAACATGGATGAATATGGCTTCAGTGGGCTCAAAAACAGACCTGACTCAGCAGAAACAGAATAAGTGAAATTTAAGATAAGTCAAATGAAATTAACAAAATAAAACACAAAAAGAAAAATTGGTGAAAAAAAGTGAACAGTCCACCCAAGAGCCACAGCATAATATCAAACAATCCATATGTATAATCAAAATTCCAGAAGACAGAGAAAACAAAGCAGGGAAAAAACTTACAGAAATAATGGTTGAGAAGCTTCCCAAATTGATGACAGACATAAAACTACAGATCCAAGAAGTTCAGTGATCACAAAGGAAGATAAATATAAAAACACTAGATATAACTAGATATATATTGAAACTGTTGAAAACCAAAGACAAAAAGAGGAAACATTAAACACAGCCAGAGGTGGTAAAAAAATTAAGAATTAATTGCAGCAACTTCTCATCAGAAACAATACAAAAAAGAAAGAAGTGAGTGGCATCTTAAATGTGCTGAAGGAAAAACTCTTAAGCCACAATTTTATACCCAGTGTAATTCCTGTCAAATAAAGAAGAAATAAAACTTTCTTCGGGTAAATAAACACACAGAGAATTCATGGCCAGGAGACCTACACGTACCAAGTTCTTTGGGGAGAAGGTATATGACACCAATCAGAAATTTGGATGTACAGAAACAAATGAGCACTAGGAATTCAATAATGAATGAAAATACAAAATTCATTTTTTCATTTTTTTAAATTGTTCTACATGATAACTGACTACCTAAAGCATACAACTGTATTTTTGTGTTTATAGCATATGTAAAAGTGAAATGTATGACAGCAATAACACAATGAGTGGGAGAGATTGGAAGTACACTGTTGTAAGGCCCTTATACTACATATAAAGTGCTATAATACAGATTCTCACTATTTAAAGGTGATTACTGTAAATGTAGGGGAAACCATTAAAAAATTTTAGGAAGAAGAAAAAATAATAAATCAAATGTTTAAAAATGATATTATAAAAAATTCTCAGTCCAAAATAAAACAGAAAATAGAAAAAATAAGTAGAAAATAATAAATAGAAACAACTGAAAAAATGATAGATTTTAGTCCAACCATTTAAATAATTTCATTAAGTGTAAAAAGTCCAAGAACATCAATGTAAAAGACAATTGTCATATTGGGTAAAAGAATTCAACACAAGTATATGCTATCTACAAGATGCCCACTTCAGATATAAAGCCATATATGGACTAAAAGTGAAAGGACAGAAAAAGATATAACTTGCAAACATTAAAGAAAGTCAGAGTACTTATATTAACATCAGACAAAGCAGACATGAGAACAAAGAATATCATGAGATGAAGAACATTAATAATAAAGGGGTTGATTCTGCAAAATGATATAATAATTTAAAATGTTTATGCACTTAACACAGCTTAAAATACATAAGGCAAAAACTAATACAAATAAAAGGAGAAATAAATGAATTCACAGTTATAGTTGGAGATTTCAAAACACTCTTTCACTAATTAAAAGAACAAGTAGGCAAAGAATCAATAAAAATATAGAAGACCTCTCAACCAACTTTACCCCATTTATATTTGTGCAATTTATTACCAAATAACAGCAGAATATACATAATCTTCAAAAGCATGTAGAACATGAATCAAGATAGGCCATATTCTGCTTAACTTTACAAATACAAAAGAACTGAAATTACATAAATGAGATCCTTAAAACTCACATATAATCAAAGATATGCAATTAAAAATAAAGATAACTTTCTACTGACTCAGAAAGAAATTTTTTTAATACAAAATACAATTTTGGAAAAGACTGCTAGCATAGACACATTCACACACAGCTAATGGGAGAGTACTCTGAATCAATCATTTAAGAAAATATGAGACAATTTATTACAAACATTAAATTCTGAATAATCTGACTCAGAAATTCACCTTATAAAAATTAATGCTAAATAAATCATTAAAAATCTGTGCCAAAATATTAAAATTTTCTTGCACTATCATTTATAATATTAAAGTTGGAAATAATTTAATTATGTATTGATACACTAACCTATAACAAACAACTCTCTATTCAGTGAGCACTGTGTACCCAAACTGCTCTAGACACTGAACAATGGGAAATAAGACAATCAAGTTTCTTATTTCCATAAGTAGTAAGGGAGACAAAAAATAAAAAAGTACACAATATAATTTCAGTAACAATAAGAAAATTTATTAATTTGCCAAGTGTTTTTTGGTACATTTATACAACTCCAGGCTATGTAGCCATTAAAATCAAATTACAAGGAAAAAAATATTGACGTGGGAAAATGTTTCCAATACATTGCAATCTGTAATATGCTCTGAGACATATATATAAAATGAATAGTATGATGTTTATCACAGAAAAAAAAACTACAGTACCAGAAAAATTATGCAAGAATATAGTTTAAAATGTTAATAACAAGGGTGCCTGGCTGGCTCAGTGGGTTGGGCCTCTGCCTTCGGCTCAGGTCATGATCCCAGGGTCCTGGGATCGAGCCCTGCATCGGGCTCTCTGCTCAGCAGGGAGCCTGCTTCCCCCGCTCCCTCTGCCTGCCTCTCTCCCTACTTGTGATCTCCCTCTCTGTCAGATAAATAAATATAATCTTTTTAAAAAAACTTAATAACTTTTTTCTATTTTTTCCTTTGAACTCTTTGTTTTCCAAGTTTTCTAAACTATCATAATTACTTTTGTAATCAGAAAATAACATGTTCTTAAAAATGACTTCTAATCCATGCAAGAAAGTAAAATAATGAAACAGTGGAAGAGAACATTTCTGGGCTAGTGGTTCTTTGTTTGTACTTCTTTGTTTATATTTTAGAAAATTTCATCGTTTCTCGGCCTTTTGGCTAAGATCTTATCAGTATATTTTAGAAAATTTCATAAAATGTATAGGTCTAGGAGAAAATAAATGCAAAAGGAGGTAGTTAAACACACACACACACACACACACACACACACACACACACACACACAATGTAAGAGAGAGTGTTTAAACAAAGTCCAAAAAAAGATGGCAGTTATGAGATTCTAGACAGAGGAAACTGACTAGCCCTAAAGGAGGAGGGACACATTTTCCTTTGAAATAGAAAAAATTAGAAGTTAATAAAACTGCAAAGACAGTTTAGATGATGTATAAAAGCACAAAGATAGCTTAAAAGAAAACAAAGTTGGGATATTTCATAATATATATGTACCATTTCCTTAATTAAGAAGTAATTAATTATGTCTGCTCACAGTTAAGCGATCAGGGATGTGTATACAAGCTCGAAAGGGCAAAAAAAGATTTGCAAGGTGAAATGAGATAACTTGAGTCTACTTGGGTGAATAAGGAACAACTGAGTAACTATGAAACATAACTACATTCAGAGAAAACCAGTAATAGGGAGACCAGCCAACACGGTTATGTGATTCTCTCCAGAATTGCTTTGCAGTATGGAAACAGGAGCAAAATTTAAATTAAAAATAAATAGTTCTCTCCATTAATGCTTGCAAACATTTTAAATTCCATAGGTGAGTCATACCACAGGAAAGAAAGTAACGTCTTTAATTCAGTATTTCACATTTTGGAAAAGCACAGAAATGGACTGTTCTCTGGACAGGATTCTTTTTTTTTTTTTTTTTAAAGATTTTATTTATTTATTTGACAGACAGAGATCACAAGTAGGCAGAGAGGCAGGCAGAGAGAGAGAGGAGGATGCAGGCTCCCCACTGAGCAGAGAGCACGATGCGGGGCTCAATTCCATGACCCTGAGATCATGACTTGAGCAGAAGGTAGAGGCTTAACCCACTGAACCACCCAGGGACCCCCAGGATTCTTTTATTAGTGGTTTAATTCATCTTTTCCTTAAAAAAGAAAAAACAACAACCTTTTCTCACGTTTGTGAATCGGTTTATTAAAGTGTTAAAATGAGGAGGTCACATATCTGAGACATATCTGAATTCAAATGGGTTGACTAACTCCAGGTGATAATAGTAGAGCCAATGTTTTGCATTTCACCATCATATCTTCATCTTTTAAATTCAAAATTTTTCCTTATCTATGGTTAGAAAAACAAGATAGAAAAAATATATTCCCTTCACATTACCTCAAAAGACCTCTGATTAGCATAAAACCAATTACATCAAATGGCAATGTGCTACTTTGATTCTTCTGGCTTCTACAATGCTATATTACATCATGATCATGATAGACATCACACCCTTTATCAAACCCTATTATAGCTTTCTGTTTGGAATCTTCCACTTCTTCCTTATGTCTTCAAGTTCTAAATTGTTAGCCTGGTATCATCTTCCTTATCCAAAGTTACTTTATCCTTTGGCCACTTAAAAAAAAAAAAAAAAAAAAGCCAAAACTGTATTTTGTTCACCATGGCACAAAACTTGACACGTGGAAAACTTTAATTTTTTGTAAACAATTTTCAGTGCTCATGAAAAGTGTTTTTGGTGCAGAAGACCAATATAAGCTGGTCTTCTCTTATTGGTGTCTATGGCTCACATACATTTAGCTGATTAAGTCTTTGCTTGGACTTCTTTCTGGCTCTGTGCAAAAGTGGTGATTAAAAAGAACAGCCAAGTGAAGCACTTCTAGCATGGGAGAATGGGAGAGTAAGTACCTCTGAAAATTTACTCCTCCACAAAAGCACCTCTGAAAAAGTGGGAACATGGGCAAAAATTGTAAATATCAACTTTTTTGTAACTATGTAAATAACCAAAGGCTTTCAACAATCTGAGCAATGTTACTTCAAGAAAAATGACTAAATCTCAAGAACAGTAAATTTTGTGACATTTGAATTTGTGTTATTCCTATTCTTCTCTCCCATGATAGGTCTTTAAAGTAGTGAGTAGTCTTAGAACCTACGAAAACCAGCAGAATAACAGCCCCTGGAGGGAACAAAATGAGTCTGGAGTTGCCAAAAAAGCCTCACCCCAGAACACTGTTCATATATTAGATTTATTTGTCAGCTCCCTGGAAGAATCCCATTCACAGAGCTTATCTTTATAAGATATAATTCAAAATTTCTGCAGTGAGGAAATATCCATATCACCTGGATATTTGTCAAAAATAAAAGTCTTAGAAGAAAATTACATGAAAATAGTCTGTCAACCAAAAAATAACTTAGAGAAATTAAATTCCTAGAAAGATACAACCCATAAAAACTGATTCAAGGAGAAACAAAACTCTGAGTAGACATATAACAAACAAAGACATTGAATAGTACTATATACATGCTAAGACCTATGATTTTACTCATAAGTGGAATCTAAAAAACAAAATAAACAAACATAACAAAACAGAACTAATAGATACAAAGACCGGATTGGTGGTTACCAGAGAGAAGGGTAATTAAAGAGTGAGCAAAATTTGGTAAAGGGGGTCAAGAGGTACAAAAGTTCAATTATAAAATAAATAAGCCATGGGAATACAATGTATAGCATGGTGATTATAGGCAATAATATTGATTCAAGTATTTTAAAGTTGCTAAGAGAATTAATATTAAAATTTCTCATCACAAGAAAAAAAAATGTGAAACTTTGTAAGGAGACAGATGGTTACTAGTCTTACTGTGATCATGTCACAGTTTATACAAATATCTAATTCTTGTGCTGTATACCTGGAACCAAAAAGCCCACACCTAGTTAGATAACTTCAGTGATAAATTCTATCCAACAATTAAAGAAAAATTAATGCCAATTCTTACAAAGCTTTCAAAAAATATGAGAAAACTTCTCCCCCCAAAATAACTCATTTTATAAAATCAAAACTAAGATATCAAGGTTGTAATGAGCACTGGGTGTTATACGCAACTAATGAATCACTGAATGCTATATCAAAAACTTATGATGTACTATATGCTGGGTAACAGAATATAATAAACAATATAATAAATAAGTAAACAAGTAAATGCTGATTTCATGCTCCTCCCAAATATATATATATATATATATATATATATATATATATATACATATACATATATATAAATGTCAAAACTAGATGAAGATGTCAGTTAAGGAAAACTACAGACCAATATTGTTGATGAATACAGATGCAAAAATCTTCAATAAAATACTAGCAAATGAATACAGCAATATTTAAAAAAAAAAAAATCACACCACATGGCAAAGCAGTATTTATTCCAGGAATGCAAAGTCAGTTTAACATACAAATGGCATGAGATTAATTAATAAAATGAAGAACAAAACCACATGATTATCTCAATAAACAGAGGAAAAATTTTGATAAAACCCAACCACTTTCCTAAGAAAAAACACTAAACAAAACAGAATACATGAAACCTCTTAAACCTTTTGAAGGACACCTACAGGAAACCCATAGGTAACATCATATTTAGTAGTGAAAAGCTGAATGTTATCCCCCTAAAGTAAGGAACAGTACAAAGATATCTGCTCTCACAAGTTATATTCAACATTGAAAGTTTTATTCAGGACAAACAGACAAATAAAACAAATAAAGGACTCTCAGACTTGGATAGAAGCAGCAAAACTATCCTTGTTTTGAAAATCATATTCATATGATCTTGTATATAGACTATCATAAAGAATCCACAATAAATTAGAATAAAACAAGTTGAGCAAACTTGGAGAAAACAAGATTAAAAGTAAAAGATCACTTGAGTTCTACCCATTAGCAATGAACAGTTTAAAAACAAAATTAAGAAAACAATTCCAATGACAATAGCATCACATGAACACACACAAATAACAATATATATAACAAAAGAAATTAAATACATGTACCTGAAAACTATAAAGTAGTACTGAAAGAAATTTTTTTTAAAAAAATCTACCAAGGTGGAAAAACATCTCATTTTTCAGGGATTGAAAGACAATTATTAGTGAGATAATAATACTTCCCTAATCAACCTACAGATTCAATGTAATCCCTAATCAAATCCTACCTGGCTTTTTTTGTAAAAATTGACAGGTTGATCTTATATTTTTATATAGAAATTCAAAGGACCTGAAACAGCCAAAATTATCTTAGAGAAAAACAAAGTTGGAGGTCCCATATTTCACTAAGCTATAGGGATCAAAACTGTGTCATACTGGCTTAAAGACATGCATCTAAAAAAAAAAAAAACCACACACTTTTGATCAATTGATTTTTACAAAAGCGTGCTAGACACTGTAATGGGTGCAAAGAACAATCTTTTCAAAACATGGTACTATGACAGCTGGATATCTACATTGAGGAAATCAATTTGGATCCCTAACTCACACCATATACAAAAATGAACTCAAAATAGAGCACAGACTTAAATGTAAGAGCTGAAACTGTAAGACTCTTGGAAGGAAATGGGGATAAATTTTTGTGATCTTGGGTAAGGAAGAGTTTCTTAAATACTGACAACAAAAACAGAAACAACAAGGGAAAAATAAATTGAGCTTCATCAAAATTAAAAACTCTTATGTTTCAATTAACAACATCAAAAAAGTGGTAACTGGACCCAAAAATGAGAGGAAATATTTATAGATTTATAGATTATTATAGAAATATTTATAGATTTATTATATTTAATAAGGGATTTGTATTCAAAATACAAAAAAATCTTAACTCAATAATGAAGATACAAATACCTCAACTGAAAAATAGGTAAAGGAACTGATGCCTTGAAGAAACATATATATATATATATATGGCCAATAAACACATGAGAAGATGCTCAAGATGTTCAATATCATGGTAACCATCAGGGAATGTCAAATCAAACCTGCAACAATACCACTTTGTATCCACTAAAATGAGTCAAAAAAAAAAAAAAAGATGATAACAAGTGTTACCAAGAATATGGAAAAATCGAGGCATCTGGGTAGCTCAGCTGTTAAGTGTCTGCCTTTGGCTCAAGTCATGATCCTGGGGTCTTGGGATCTAGTCCCACATCAGGCTCCCTGCTCTGTGGGAAGCCTGCTTCTCCCTCTCCCACTACCCCTGCTTGTGTTCCCTCTCTAGCTATGTTTCTTTCTGTCAAATAAATAAATAAAATCTTAAAAAAAAAAAGAATATGGAAAAATTGAAACCCTCATACATTGCTGGTAGAATTATAAAATGGTAGAGCCACTTTGGAGAGCTGTTCCTCAAAAGGTTAATGATACAGTTGTCATAGGACACAGCAATTCCACTCTCAGTTACACATCCAAGAAAAATCATAACATATGTTCATGCAATAACTTGTACACAAATGTCAACAAAAAGCATTATTCAAAATCATCAAAAAGTAGAAATAATTCAAATGTTTATCATGTGATAATTATCACATGGTATTTGTACAAACAAATTTGGTATATCCATACAATGGAATACTATTCAGCCATTAAAAGAACTACTAAATACTGCAACATGAATAAATCTTTAAAAGATGCTATGATAAGGAAGCCACACAGAAAAGACCACATATTGTGTTATTCCATTTAAATGAAATGTCCAGATTAGCCAAACCATAGAGACAGAAAGTAAACTAATAACCATCAGGAACTAGAAGGGGAAGTAGTGCACAACTAACAAAACAGGGTTTCTATTAGTGCAATAAAAGTATTCCATGAATAGATATCATATGGTTGCACAACTCTGAATATACTCAACCTCACCGAACTGCACACTTTAAAATGATACATTTTATAATATGGTTATTATATATCGATTAAATTGTTTTTTAAAAAGGAAGAAGATCCAAGTATCTCAGATAGTTAAGAGTCAAAGGAAGAGGTGACAGCTTGGGTGATGGGATCATGACAAATCTGGCTGAAGGTCTATCTTTTCAGAACCTCACTAATTAAGACATGGAGATGGTACAGAGTGACAAGAGACAAAACTATGAGCATAGGCTGAGGATACTTAAAGGACTTGAACAGTGTTATGTATGCGGTATAGAGCTCAAGAAAGAGTTCTAGTGAGCAGGTGATGGTGACCTGATTTCATAAATATCATCATGAGAATAAATCAATAATAAAATAGAGCACCAAGCACACAGACAGTACATTGGAAAACAACATAAAGGAATTAAAATACATGTCCTCTGGCTTTACAATTCTTTAATAACCACAAAGAAAAAAGTGCAGCCATAGTGAAAATTTTTTTTTTTAAGTTTTCTTTTCAATGCAATAAATCTTAGGAGAGATCAGCAGGAATTGGAATCAACAAACTATTTTAAAAGCCACACACAACACATGAACTCAAACTAGGACTTAAAGGGTGAATGGGATTATGACAAACTGAGGAGAGGAATTACCAGAGGTCAAAGTATGAGAAGTTCAAATGCCTATGCCAAACCACAACAAATCTGGATATAGTCATGCACAAAGATAATTTCTTACCTCCAGCCCTACCCCATTCAAAACTACAAGGTCATCAGAGTAATATTACTAAAATGGCTTTATCTTTTTTTTTTTTTAAAGATTTTATTTATTTATTTGACAGAGAGAAATCACAAGTAGTCGGAGAGGCAGGCAGAGAGAGAGAGAGGAGGAAGCAGGCTCCCTGCTGAGCAGAGAGCCCGATGCGGGACTCCATCCCAGGACCCTGAGATCATGACCTGAGCCGAAGGCAGCGGCTTAACCCACTGAGCCACCCAGGCGCCCCCTAAAATGGCTTTATCTTGGCTTTGATGTCTCCATTATAAAGTTCACTTACCTGATTAGGAATCATGGCATACCCAAGTCTTTAAAGACTTCCAATTTTCATCTTTCAGCTCTCCACCCCCAGCAAACCTTGCCCCTAATCCAGCTCCTATCCCAACCAACCCTCTTTCCAGGAACACTCAAATAAATACTCAGCAATCTCCAAATCTGTTTTTGTTTTGTTTTGTTTTGTTTTTTCACATACCTCTGTCACTGCCTTGGTGTTCATGTTTAACTATCTAAAATACTCTGCTCATCAACATGCTGCTTATTCTCTAATGTCAAGCGGAGTTAACACCTTCATCAAGTCTTCCTGAGCCTTCCTCTATTTGTTTATGCTCAGATAGTAATAGGCCTCTCAAGGCTGTTTCCACATTTCCTGCAAACTGCTTTGCTGTTTCTTCTTCAGCTCCCTTCACTTTATCTCCAATACTTGCCGTTGGAGCGTCCAAAGGCTGAGATCTTTGGCCTCTTCTCTCACTCACTCCCTTAGTAACATGCATAGCATGTTAGATGATGATGATAATATAATTTGTTGCCTCACTCGCCTCCAGGTCCTTACTAAAATGATGTGCTATTTTAAAGCTACATTTCTAATATGCGATCTCAACTCTCCATACTCAACTTTTCCTATTTATTTGTTCTCCATCACACTCATTGCCTTCTAACATACTCTGTATTTGACCTATTTATGGTTCATCATCTGCCTTGTCCATGAGAAAGTATTTCACCTCAATAAAGAAGAGAAAGGAAAAAAGAAATAAAGTCTCCAAAAGGGTACAGATTTTTGCTTGTTTTGTTGATTACTGTATCCCTAACATTAAAACATTGCCTGGCACTTAGAAAAAACTCGATAATTTTATGTGACAAAGCACATTGGTTATAGAAGTCAATTCCTAATGTGAGTTGAACTCATTCTCTTGGGATATAATAGGAACGTATACATGATTTCTGTCAAACTTTCACTTCACTG
Organism: Mustela nigripes; assembly: GCF_022355385.1. NCBI lineage: Eukaryota > Metazoa > Chordata > Mammalia > Carnivora > Mustelidae > Mustela > Mustela nigripes. The sequence continues at coordinate 161,658,380 of NC_081558.1, read as the reverse complement.
AATCCTCATATTCCTAACTTTCATGTTTTCTCAGGAGAGAAACAAACCATTCTATACTTCAGTTGATAACATATTTTCAATGTGGATAACTAACAAATCAAGGAAGTTTAACTTAATCTCTTCATTTTCTCATTATGTAATTGACTTATTACACCAGTAGTGCAAAGAAGAATTTGATACAAGGTTATTAAGTTTATAATTAGCATAAATGGTATTTATATACTGCCACGAAGCTGACCACACACAATCCTGCAGAACTGAAAACACCGAAGGAATGACAGCCAGATACCTGATAGAGTTAACGGTGAATTAGGTTCAACCCGATACATAACAACTAAGGACAAGATGGCTGGCTAATGGAGGAACCAAAGCCTCACCTTTAGTACTACCCAAAGACTAAGCGAAGATACGGGGCAACAATGGACTCCCTAACTATGAACTGCAGGATTTGGCAGCCTGACTGGCAGCACTGGATAACCAGACCTCCCCCACTCAAGAGCCTTCCCAGTGAAAGAAACTCTACCTGGTACAGCACAGAGGAGCAGGCCTCCTTCCGCTCAGCCTCTGGAGGGGGCACGCTCAAGAGGAACGGAAGGAGCAGAGCCAGGCATGCCCAGTTCCTCCCCTCCCTCAGATCCACCAATAAAATGAAGTCCTTTCTCCTTGCTGGGGGAGGAGCCAATGAGAAAGGTGGGTAGAGAATAACGGAAGTGTTAGGAGAAAAGACTTCCCCTGGGGAATTGGAGGACCAGTATAAAAGGATTCCTCCCAATAGGGATCCTCAGTCTTGGCACCTGGTATCGTCAGTGCCGCCTTTACAGAGAATATTTAGAAGAAGGTCTCCAGTGCCCTAAAGGATGGGTGGAAAAATGAGGGCACCCACTTTCTCTTCACCCTGAAATTTGCCTAGAGTGGAAACTGGAGGCTTCCATAGTACCGACTACTGTGATCTCAAAGATCAGTCCAGATGGCCCCATCTTCTTTGAAATATTCTGTAAAAACAAACAAAAAAACAAATTCCATTTCCCCTGCAATTAGAATTCTTTTTTCTATAGTGATTTTAAGTTTTCTTTATTATCCACTGCTAATTTTTCTCACAGCTTCCAACAGCTCTTGTTTCACTTTTTACGTACTTGGACCTCTTTTTCAAGATACCTCTTGGTCTTTGCTTTACCTGACTTCACTCTGACCCTGCTTAACTGGCCCTCCCGGCGGGCAGCACACCTCTCATCCTGGCACTTGGGTTGGCCATCATCTGGGGAACTGCTTTCAGTTTTCTCTAGTGTTAGATCTACTATTTCCAGATCCCATGTTTTCCACTCTTTTTCTTGAATTAACTAATTTTAGAGTCACTACCTAAAAATTAGAGAACGGGAAAGAAACTTTTAAACCTTACTTATTTGAAAGTGACAATGTATTATTCTCTCAAGTTCTTTATAATTTGTGGATAGAGTATGAAGGTTGAAAATCATTTTCATCACAGTTTTTAAGTTATTTCTCCTTCGGATAGCTGTTGAAAGATCTGATGCTATTCTTAGCCGTAATAATTTGTATGTTACCTGTTTGTTTTCTTTTGTGGAGAACTATAGAATTTTCTCGTTATTCTTGTGGTCTGAATTTCATGAGGCCGTACCTTGGTTTGGATCTATCTTACTTGTTACTTTCTTTTCTTTCTTTTAATTAACTATATTAGTCTCCTAAAAGGCGCTTTCTCTCCTCCACCCACCCACCTCGGCTTGGGTTTGGAGGGGATTTGGGGGTGTTTTGAGTTGCTTGGGTTTTTGTTTTTTTTTAGAAAAAGAGAGAGAGAGTGAACATGAATGGATGGGAGGAGGGGAGAAAGAATCCCAGGCAGGCTCCACGCTCAGCACAGAGCCCAATGTGGGGCTCAGTCTCATAACCCTGAGATCATGACCTGAGCTGAAATCAAGAGGCAGATGCTCAACCGACTGAGCTACCCAGGGACCCTTCAAATGTCACTTTCAATCTGGACATTCATAGTTTTCATTAATGGAAATTGTCTTGCATTATTTTGTTATGAAATTTTCTTCCCATTTTTCTCTATACTATCCTTCTGGATCATCTTTTATTTAAACATTAAAACTAGTGGATCAATCCTTCATTTTTCTTGTCCTTTCTTTTAACCTTTTATTAGATTTTTTTTCTGAGATTTTATCTGAGATTTTTCCTTGATTTTATCTCTAATCAGTATAGTGGTTTTTTCCTTGATTTTATCTGAGATTTTTCCTTGATTTTATCTCTAATCAGTATAGTGATATTTTTTCAGATACCAAGTCTTTATTTTCTAAGATTTTATTCTTAATGTCCAGTCTTTTCTTTATTTAAGCATCTAGTTCTTATTTTATGATAATAGCATCATTTTGTCTCTCTAAGGGTGTTTTTGAGAGTTTTTGTCTGATTTCTGGGTTGCTTCTATTTTTTGTCAAGTTCTTTTTTTCTGTTTGTTGGAGGAATTCCCCAACTGGCAAGTGATCCTTGATGGCTCATTCATATGTTAAGGTAATGTACTTTAAGGATTATTCAAAACTTCATGAGAGGGCAAAGCTTTTTGAGAGCATACATTTCACTGTGGGGTTTGGGTGGCTAGCTAGGTTTTTTACTAGGTCGTACACAAATGTTAATAGGAATAGGTATTTTCTCCATGGCTCTTCAATTTCCCCACAGAAAGATCCTAACAATTCTTGCCTCAAGGAGAAGGTGACTGCCGATTTTCTGGGATTTGAGCAGGGGATGTTTGTGGGGGAGGGTGTTCTCATCATTCATGGTACACACTTTCACTTAATCTGTTCTGCTTTGAGTTAGCTAGTTTACCCACATCAATCTTTGCCTGACATCCACAAGTCTAGAGTCCTTGGGGTTAAATTTCTTCTGAAGCCAAATTTTTAATTTCCTCTAGAGGTGGCATAAGGCTGGGTACATGCTGCATGGGGTCAGGACAGGTACCTAGATAACTGTCTAATCCTAATTTGTATCTTTAATGAATTCATTCGTTTTTAGTCTCCATCTTACCCCTCCTCATTCAGGTTGTATAACAAAATACCATACATTGGGTGACTTATAAACAGCAGAAATGTATTGCTCATAGTTCTGGAGGCTGGGTACCAGCATGAATTCTGGAGGCAGGTGAGATTCTGGTGAGAGCCATCTTCCAGGTTGGAGGCCTTGGGCCTCTCATTGTATCCTCACATGGTGGAAGAGACAGGGGAACTGTCTAGGACCTTTTTCATAAGGGCAGAAAACCCATTCATTAGGGTTTCACCCTCATGACCTGATCACCTACCAAAGACTCTACCTCTTAATACCATGCCCTTGGGGGATAGGATTTCAACAGATGAATCTGGGGAATGGGGACACAGATAGATCTTCAGACCATAATACCCTCCTTGTGATTAACTGCTATCTCTAATGTGTGAGCCTTTCTACAGTTTGACAAATGAATAGGTTTACACTTTGTTACCTCCCTCTGCTTCCTTTTAAGATTCATCCTCCCCTATACTATTAAGTGTTTCTTCCATCCACATGCTACATTTCCCCAATTTTTATCTTTCTAGTCCACTGCTGTCTTCTCTCCCATTCTTATTATCTTGTATTGTATAAATCAGTATCTTTTTTTATTCCTTCCTGTAATTGACTGGAAATTTGGGAGAGAGCAGAGAGATGAACACATTTGTTCAATCACTCATGTTTACCTGACAGGTTTCTGTGAATTTCAAAGTGCGTAAACAATACTAGTCATATGGGAGTTTATCAGGCAGTAAAGGATTTGGTTTCTGCCCTGAAATTTTTAAGAATCCAACTGCATTTTGAATTAATAGTTCAGGAATAGCCACAAGGCAGTAAAAATTAATGGTAAGATAAGAAGTAGTGTGATCATGAAGGACTGAGTGATATGTGACCTTGATCTTCATCAAAAGAATACTCTTCTTCTGGGTATTTAAGAATAAGGGAGATTGTGTCCCAGGCAGAGAGAACTCAAGAACTACATGTCTGAAAGATTAAACCAAGTCATCATGAAATAAGAATTCCAAGTTCCAATACAACTTTCATATTGATGGTTAAAGTTTATTTGCTCTATTGATCTATTCCTAAATTTCCTTCTTCTACTAATCAGCACACATAATCCTAAAATTCTCTACTTGATTTGCTGTAATAATGTAGTTTAAATTTTCCATGCAGACAGCATCTGAAATTATAAAAATTTTAGCTAGTCCCCTTCTAGCATTCATATTGAAATGTTCTGTTAACACTTGCTCATTCAGCCTTATAGTCTCTTGTTTTTTTCCTTAATCTTCTGACTATAAAACAATATAAAAGGTGTATTTCTGATGGCTTTCTCCCCATTCTCCCAAAGTCCCAATAAAAATCACATAAACCCATTGAATTGGTATACAGGGATAGATATGTTTCCCTAAATCAAGAAAGAGATGCTCAGAGCTGTATTTGAGAAGATAAAAAAGCCAGGAGTTGCTATCATTTGATTTCAGACAATAAAAACATGAACAATCTTTGCCGTAGTTTCAATTTTTTAAGTTTTAGAACTTTGCAAAAACTTCCAGGGTTTCAATCACAGATTTCTAATATTTTACAGACCTGCCAAGTTAAACAGCAACAGTTGTAAGATTTATCTGCAGAACACGTGGCTAATGACCTTTAAGGCAACTTGCCTCATATGTCAACTAGAAAAAAACATGAGCTATTAACTGTTGAGATGAGTTGCTTTTCTTATTTTTGCCCATTTATGCAACTCAGTATCTGGTATAATAGATGTAACATAAGTGCATGGAGGTGTTTTTAAGGACAATTTTTCTCTTTAAAAAATGTCATTTTTGAAACTAATTATTAAGAAAATTTGAGTTTTTGGCATTTTAATCTAAAATATGTCAGTGTTCTCAAAGTAATTGGGTTGAATTTTTCTACAAATGTGTATATTGGCTTATGTTAATCTTGGCTGAACAAACTGTTACTGTGAGATTGCGTTTAAAACAACTGGTGGGATTTGTGGGAAATACATTTCAACCACTAATGATTTGCCTTAATATTACACATTTCTTCAAGCAATTCAAAGGAGTTATATTTGTTTTTATTATAAATGTCTTATAATACCTTACAAATGCCAGACATTACTTTTAATTTATTTTTTATAATTTTTAATTTTTTTATTAACATATAATGTGTTATTAGCCCCAGGGGTACAGTCTGTGAATCATCAGGTTTACACACTTCACAGCACTCACCATAGCACATACTTTCCCCAATGTCCATAACTCAGCCACTCTCTCCCTACTCTCCTACCCCCAGCAATCCTCAGTTTGTTTTGTGAGATTAAGAGTCTCTTATGGTTCAAACATTACTTTTATTACAAAGAATTTTTACTCTTCCCATAAGAGTGATTATCAATAAAATGATTATCAATAAAATGTTACAGATAAAAAATACCTGAAATATATATGGATATTTTATTCACCAGTAAGAAGGTTTTGTTGGAAAATAGCTAACAACATAGTCACTTTAAGTTCTGTGTTTACGATCCACGGTTATCACCAAAAGTAAGCAAAGTGTCTAGATTAACTACAGTTCACAGCGTGAAAACAGAAAGGGTTCTGGTACTCCAGAGTGCTTATTTCCAGGCTGTAGTCCCACATGGTCTACCACCTCTGAGCTGTTTTACCTGAGGCAATTTGCTTCGCTTCTTCATTTGTTGATATAAGTAAAGGCACCAAATCATGGCAAATAATAAATGGAGACTGTTATTAACTTATACAACAGAAGTAGCAGTTAATGGGTCAGGACTTGCTAATCTTTGGTCAAAAAGTCAGGAACCTACCTTCCTTGAAGAAGATGCATTTAGGTGAAAAGAAATTTTGACAGACGTCTTCAGGAGAAATCTAGACAGTATATTGTAATTTTGCCTGAGAGGTTATCTTGTTTTCTTTTATTCTGTATATTTTTAAAAAATGGCTGCCTTCGCTGTTATTAAAAATATAGAACTACCAATAAATCATAGGAAATCTTCGTAACTTCTACTACTCTAAATAACAAGTTTTCTGCGTTTCTGAGGATATGTGCATCATGTTAAAAACGTTAAATATTTTGGACAGAAGCATTTTAAGCCAAATTACATACGTTCATGCCTTCTTAAATAGAGCATATATGTGAAATAAAATTTTAAATCTTTTTAATGATCCATGATCCTCTCTGTGAACAACTAATGGATCATGCTCTATTCATTCTTTCAATAACAATTTATTGAGCACCTCGATGAAGGGAGAATTCCTTTTCTTGATGAAATTATACTATGGTGTGGGAGATAGACAAGAGAATTAAAAATAATAGAGCAACTTTATAATAACTATGCTATAGATAACCACAGGTATTCAGGAGATCAGAAAGGGGGTATCTAATTCAAAGCCAGGATGTGTGCTTAGGGAGAAGGGATGGGAGAACTTTCTTCCAAACAGGAGATTTCTAAAGATAAAGAGAAGTTAGCCAGCTAGAGAAGAGGGAAGAGCACAGGAATTTTAGAAACTCAAAGAAGTTTGGTTGGGCACTATACTCCATGCAGGTGGCAGAACTATAAGATATTTAATGATGGAGAGGTAGACACAGACCATAGGCAATAAAGAATTTTGAATGCCAAGATTAAGAGTTTGACATTTATTGTAAAGGCTATTAGGAGCCATTGGAGAATTTAAGTTTAAGTGGTTATGTAATTAGCAAACAAAATAGACATCAGGACAAGAAATATTACCACAGGTATAGATGGATATTTCATAGTTTAAAAATGAATCACTCTACTAAAAAGACATAATAGCCATTAATGCATACGCACCTATGACAAGAGGTTCAAAATATACAAAGCAAAAATGAAAAGCGTGAACTAGAGATAGTGTTAGATTCTAAAATTTCTCCTGAAGCTGATAGAACAATTAGGTGAAAAGAAAATAAATATAGGGAAGATTTGGATAGTAGTTACCTACTTAAACTAATTGATTTTTATAAAATCCAACATCCAACAAAGAATATACATTCTTTACAAATTCACATAGAAAGTTCACCAAGACAGCATATGCTGCGCCTATAGCCTGCCTCACTTTTCAAGGATGCTGGCAGAACACATAACACGCCAGGATCAGAGATAAAAGACTTTATTACTCATGGTAATAGTTATAGGCAGATTATCAGCATTAGTGCCAATTCACTGAGCAGCAGTTCCCACAGGGTGACACAAAACGCATCAGACGATAACGGAACACACTGTACAGTATAGGACAGGAGAGGAATCCTGAGTTTAGGGAACCCAAATATTTTTGTTAGGCAGTGAGCCTGTCTGACCTTTGCCTAGGAGGGAGATATCCTCTTTACTGTATTTATTATAGTAGACAATAAACAAGCCTGCCTTTTATTCTGGAGGGAGACATTATCTCTGATTTTCAAGACTATTTGCTATATATATAGATAGATAAATCTATATAGATATATATAGTTCATATATATATATATCTTTGAAATATATATAGAGATCTCAATATCTATATATATATTTTTGAAAAAATAATCCAGAACAAAGGCCATCTGTACCTCTGCTCACAAGACATGTAGATTTGCAAAATCTACAGAGAGAAAAGTCTTTCAACAGGTGGTGCTAAAAAATCTGGAGAAGTATATGAAAAAGGTAAACAGAACTTCTCCCTTCTCACAATATTCAATGATTAATTGGAGATTTTTTTTTTTTTTACTTCAGTATAAAAGCTAAACTTCCAATGAAAATACATGAGAAATTCTTCTTAACTATGGAATAGGCAAAGATTTCTCAGGACATAGGAAGTACAAGAAATTCTGGTAATCAGACTTCATAATTAAAAGCTTCTATTCATCAAAAGACACTAAGAAAATGATTAAGCAAAACATAGATTGAGAGAAAATATTTGCAACAAATCTAACTGATAAAGGACCTGTGTGAACAGAAAAGTTATATTGTACATAGATAAAGAATTTTTAGAGGGTACCATGGAAGGAAAAGGGGCAATAGAGAAGAAAGCACTGAATGAATGTTTGAAGTCTTGGATCAGCAGTTGTAGACTGGATAGGAGAAAAAAGCAAAAAAGTGGACTTTATATATTGGAAGACAATTAAGCAGTTACTTGACTAGAGTTATAGGACTATATTTGTGAAAGCAAATACAGAAAAAGTGGAGGTAAAGAAGAAAGTAACAGAAAGAACATACTTTGAAATTTAAGATCTTAGGAAATAGTGAGATCCAACACCAAGGCACAAGTCAGCTGCCGACAATGGGCTACTGAAAATAGCAAAGTAATAATGGGGTAGTAATATCAAATGAATGATATCAAGCACTAAGAAAGAAAGAGACCAATGAGCCAGGTGCCAAAGCTTTCCATGATTATGGAATAATCAGAAATTTAGTGGTTGAGGATTACCAGAGGAGAGTGAGGGTAACTAGTTTATAATGGCATAATGGGCACTTATTATATACTGCGCATAGTTAAGCATGCATGTTCCTATTCAATTTTCACAATACCTCTATGATAGTAAGACCTCATCCTCATACACAGATGATTAAAACCATTCACAGATGATTAAACTGAAATTCATGGAAGTTAAGTAATTCATCCCAGGTTATAGAATTTGTGAATGGCAGCCTGGATTCAGAACTGTACCTGTTTGGCTCAAAAGTTAGTGTCCTTTCTACCATAGCATACTAATAGCCAGAAAGCCTGGGCTCTAAGTGAGAAGAAATGTGAAGGAGGGGTGGTGCTGGTTAGAAGGAGGTTAGAGGGTCAGATGGTTAGAGGGTCAGATATGTGGACAATCCGCCTCTAACCTACGGGAGACTGGAGTAGGACCATAGTACTGACCTTACCCCTGAGAGAGCTCAGAAGAGACATTTAATCCTCAAAGAAGAGCAAAGAATTGGTTAATTAGGTTGAAAAGCCCTTGGATGTGTGATTTTTATGGCATAAAACAGACCTCTTAAGGAGCTGTTACTCGAAATCTCAACTGAAATTTTTCTGTTATTTGTAGAATTTTTCTTGTTCTTTTCCCTTTTTCTTTAAGCTCAGAGTTCTTCTCACAGTAGCCAATGTTCTTGAAAGAAGAAGCAACTCTCCCATATTCCATGATTCTTCTAACCTTGAAGATGGTCATAAACCTGATAGCCAAGTTTATTAAAACCATAGGCTATATAAAACTTAATAAAATTATGTGCTACATAAGAGCAATTGGCTTTGAGGGGAAATCTGGAAGTCCTTCTACACTTGAGGAACAAGAGCTCTTGTTCGTATGATCTATTTTGATTTTATTTTTGGTTTCAATCTATGTTCTTAGGGGATGAGTTTGCCGGTTAATTAAATTCCAGATAGTTAAGATGTTACTGTACATAAGTGGCACAATAAAACTACTAAATATAATTTATTTAAACATTATTTAACTAACCTTTAGTAAAACGAATGATATTAAGCCAAACTTTTCCAGTTCTGATGTTTTCTTTTTGGTCTGTATATTTGGTGGTCATTTAGAAGGTAAGCTAAAGGTATTTTTAATGACCCAAAATCTAAATCTAAATTCAAACAAAATGAGTTTCTTTGGGACAACTACTGACAGTATTGTGAGATCTCTGAGATGATCTTGGAGCTATTTTTTATGCTGGACTAAAAATGGTGGTATCATAATTTACAAGGAGAGGACGGACTCAGAATGGGGACTAAGAAGGATCAGAAGAAATATACAAAATTTTGGGTTCACATATCTTGTGGTAATTTCTGAGAAACCTGACTACACTCTAATTTTCTAAAGTACTCTCTCCATAACACGGACAATTGTTACACTGTTTTAAGCTACATAATGAAAAGTCCATTGGTCTAAACTAAAGTCTTTGGGGAAGCTTATAGCAGATGCATTTCCGTAATATTTGGATTTTATATAATGAACGTATATAACTCATGCTCAGAAAAAAAAAGACAAAAATGCGGAAAAAAGAAAAACCAAAAACAATAACTGAGAAAAACTGTAAACAGAATTTGCTAGGTGTTCAAATTACACTGGAATAAAATTGAAGTTCTCCTAATTCAGAAAGTATGTAACAAACTAATTCTTGAAGCAAATGGTCTTTGTCACAAGGGCTAGCTCTAAACTACTGTGTGGTCCCCAGCAAACCCATCCAAGTGCCTGTTACATTCTTTTACAAATTAAAATACCTTAAAAAGGGGTGCCTGGGTGGCTCAGTGGGTTAAGCCTCTGCCTTCGGCTCAGGGCATGATCTCAGGGTCCTGGGATCAAGCCCCGCATCAGGCTCTCTGCTCAGCAGAGAGCCTGCTTCCCCCTCTGTCTCTGTCTGCCTCTCTGCCTATTTGTGATCTCTCTTTCTGTGTATCAGATAAATAAAATCTTTTTTTAAAAAATGAAAAATAAAATAAATAAAATACCTTCAAAAGAAGATCCAGGACTATCTTGAAAAACAAAAAATAAACAAACAAAAAAACGAAGTAAGAAAGACCACTCTTGGGGCTCAGTCGTTAAGTGTCTGCCTTTGGCTCAGGTCATGATCCCAGGGTCCTGGAACAGAGCCCCACATTGGGCTCCAGCCCTGTATTGGGCCCCTGGCTCCACAGGGGGCCTGCTTCTTCCTTTCCCACTCCCTCTGCTGTGTTCCCTCTCTAGCTGTGTTTCTCTCTGCCAATAAATAAATAAAATCTTTTTAAAAACAAAGAAAGAAAGAAAGGATATGAAAAAGATAGAATGTGTAATCCTGCCAACTTTTGTTTTGTGAAAACTTAGACCAGAAGATAAGAGAACAGAGAGAAGGAATTCCATGGGATTTTCTTTATTTCTTTTATCCTTCTGACTGTTCCCTGGAAAACTGATATCATCAGATTCGCACACCAAAGCTCTCATACAGGTAGCAACTGCCTTTATTTTTAGGACCATCATCACTTACAAATAAAAGAAATGTTATAACTTGCTTGTGTTTTCTTTTTGCCAGGTCCTCCAGAATATGAAGGAAATTGAGACAAGATTAAGGCATTTTATTTCTACTTTTCTTATTATAGGGCCATGTTATAATTTATAAACAAACCAAATTGTCAGTTTCTCTTAACTCATTATTTAGGAAGAAAACAGCTGTTTGAGGTGGTTGCTGCTTTAAGAAAAATTGCATCTGTATACTTTCGAGGTAATCTTGAATTCCAAGTTTGATTCAGTCATATTATCAGTTCATATTCAACATATTATCAGTTGAAATTCTGGGGAACAGTATGAGTAAATGTTACCTTTTTTCTCTCTCTCTTTTGAGTATGTGTTGTATATTAAATTTGAAGTTGAAATCTTGGCAATTCATATATGAAGTGATGGAAATTATATTGTAATCAACATATTTGAGTCTGTGTTTCCTAACTATGCAATTATGTTCACATGCAGAATATAAAGTAGAGGGCCTTCTAAGAAGCAAATTTAACCTTGAAAAGTGAATTGTCTCTTCAACTTTCTATAGCCTCTTGTGAATGTTTATAACATTCATACAAGAATTGCTAGAGAATGTGCTGGAGAATCTAGGGAAATATTGTTTTTAAAAAATAATCTTAATATTTAACATCATCATTGTTATATTGATTTTTTTTTTTAGCCGGTTTTATAAAGCCAAATTGCCTGGACATGTTTTCCAGCGTGTAATGTTTGAAAAAAAGTATTCCATTGGAAACAATGATAAATGAATTTTCCTATAATTCATCCTGGCTATAACCATTTAGTCTGGCTGTACTAGCGTAAATACCGGTGCAGGGACCAAGAGCTGGATACAAAAATCTGACCATGAAAACCATAGCAAGAAGCAGGAGTGGGCACAGGACTCCCCAAACCAGAGTCTTCCCTTCAGGTGGGCAGAACAAATAACCGCTCACGAGGTTTGATTTTGAATTATAGAACCTCACGGTTTATGACAAAACTAAGGACCCAAGAAATGAGTGCAGCAGAACGATAACTTAATTGCTCCTGTTCTACACCTCCTAGTCACCTTGCCGCCACTTTGGCCACGCTGGGAAGGCTCCCAGGGCTCTCTGGCTGCTGACAGTGAAGCCACCCCAAATCTCAAACACTCATTCTTTTTTTTTTTTTTTAAATAAAGATTTTATTTATTTGTCAGAGAGAGAAAGAGCGCACACATGCAGGGGATGGGGGAGAAGCAGGCTCCTCACTGAGCAGGAAGTATGCCATGGGACTTGATTCCCGGACACTGGGATCATGACCTGAGCCAAAAGCTGATGCTTAACCATCTGAGCCACCCAGGCATCCCTCAAACACTCATTCTTTTAAGATCAGAAGTTTTGAGCCAGGTAAGGCTGAAAAGACTGAAAAGATGTGCCCCTTAAGTACCTGCTTTCTCAACCCTTCTATAAACCATGTACAAGTCCCGTCAGAGCTTTGTCATTACATGATCTCAGAGCACATGTCCTCATTTTCTTTCCGCAGAGGGTTTGTGCATCAGGTGAGGCCTGCAGGGCCAGGGAGGCGGGGCAGCTCTTCTCAGTGTTCGCGTTCCCCCTCCTCGGTGTTCATCAGCGCCTGCGTGCTTCCGAGGGCGTTTCTCTCCAAGCTCTTCCTTGCCTTTCTGTCAGCAGCAAACTACTGTCACTCTTTATTTGAGGTTAGGCCCCTGCTAAGGACTGGAGGTGGTTCCTGATTCTCCCAGACCAGCCACAGGGTCAGGCAGAGTCCGTGCCCCTGGGCCTTGGGGCTGGGCCCGTCCCCTGTTTCTGCCTCTCTCCCCATGGCAAATAGACCTCATCTTATTTCTGAGGCTGCAAGAGCAGCTCTCCCAGGTTGTCTGCCCGGACCGGTGTTTCCTGTGAGCATCCAGGGTAAGTCCATGGAAAACAGATTGCAGATCCCTGTGAACGTTCCCTGTGAACTGGGCTCTCAGTTATTCTAAAGTGATATCTTACCCCACACTTGGCCCACAGGAATTTGTTGACATTCCAACGGATTTCTTTCCACCTGCTTACATGAAAGCCTCCCAGCTTCTGCCTCCAGCCTTTTCTGCCTCCCAGCCTCTGCTAATGGTGCAAGTGTGTGTGTGTCCTGTCCCTCCTCAGAGGGACTTGTCGCTCTTTGAGGTTCTGTCACCTTAGCTGCTTGCAGCTTCAGGTCTCTGAAGTTCAAACTGAAGAAAAGATACACTTTTTAAGACTATCTGGATTATTCCTGTTGTTAGTATGGGGGGGGCAACATTTTTTATGGTTTATTATGTCGAAACAAAATGGAAACCAGTTTCTCATTATTGTCTAAAACAAAAAATTATTAAAGCTTCCTTAAAATTTTAAAACATAGTAATAGTCTCAGTGGGAGAGAAGAAAATGAGGGCCAGTATTGTCTTTGCCTACAGCAGTCCTTCTGGCTTTCTCCTCCAAGGGTTGGGGAAAAAAGATCATTGCCTTAGTTCGGATATGTGGCAGGTGAGCTAGGAGAGAAGGGTGTAAGAAATGTTCCCTAATGCTTCTCATACTCAGGGCTGCAGAACTCAGAGTCCTGAACACTCAGTGGTACGGCCTGAATGTTTATGTCCCACTGAAATTCACATGTTGAAGCTCTAACCTCAATGGGATAGTATTTAAAAAATGGGTCCTTAGGGAATTAATTAGGGTTAGAGGAGGTCATAAAGGTAGGAATCTCATGATGGGGTTAAACATCCTTATAAAAAGAGGTATCAGAGAGCTTGCTTCGCACCCCCACTGCAAAAACCCAGAGAAGAGGTCCAGTGCACAGCAAGATGGCAACCACCCATGAACCAAGAGAAAAGGCATCAGAATGAAACTGACCTTGTCAGCACCTTGATCTTAGATTTCCTAACCCAGAACTGTGAGAAATAAATGTCTGTTGTTTAAACTACAGAGTCTGCAGTATTTTGTTATAACATCCTGAGCTGACTCACCCAGTACTGAGCATTCAAGAAACAGCTGAGAGATATTCCAGTGAAAACTGTTATGGTTTGGCACTGGAGTGTGGGAATCTCTAATTTAGAGAGTTTTAGTTACGAAGTGGCTTTTTACATAACACCACCATAGGCTTACATAGGCAAACCAGACCATCTGAAAGAGCTACAAAGGATGGATCTATGTGGTTTGAAGATCCAAAGTCACTCCTATGGGGTAGTCAACAAAGACAGCAGCAATATCTTCAAAAGCCTCGGACTAAAATTTCACTTACATTTTTCCAGAAAGTGTACACTAGTAGGGACTTCTCTTTCCTGTGTCTCTCCATTGCATATCTGAAGGCTTTCTTTGTAAAATTCATTCATTCATTCATTTAACACTTTTTTTTTTTTTTTTTTTTTTTTTTTTAAGAGAGGAAGGTGGGGAGGCAGGGGGAGGAGCAGAAGGAGAGAGAGAACCTTAAGCAGGCTCAGTGCCCAGCATGGAGCCCTGATATTACGACCTGAGCCAAACACAAGAGTCAGATGCTCAGCCAACTGAGCCACCCAGATGCCCCTCATTTAACAAAATTTTATTGAATGATTATAACATGCCAGGCACTGTCCTGGGATGTTGGAGTATATCAGAACACAAAATGGACAAAGATGCCTATCTATAGAGTGGAGTTTTCATTCTAGTAATGGGAGTCAGAAGTAAACAACATATGTGATAAGTAAGTACATGAAATAGAATAAGTAAAGCTGTAGATGTTGTAGATATTGCAGAAAAAAGAGCAATTTGGATGTTAGAAAGTGGTGGGTGTGGCAAGTTACAGTGGTAGGTAGGTAGCCAATGTAGACTTCAGTGTAAAGGTGACACCTGAGCAAAGACTTAGAGGAGGTAAGGGAGTGAACCACGCAGATAACTGCCAGACTGCTCCTGACAGAGAAAACAGCTGGCAGAAAGGCCCCTGGTAGGGGCGCCTGGGTGGCTCAGTGGGTTGCGCCGCTGCCTTCGGCTCAGGTCATGATCTCGGGGTCCTGGGATCAAGTCCCGCATCGGGCTCTCTGCTCAGCAGGGAGCCTGCTTCC
>NC_081558.1:160946177-160991555 GCF_022355385.1 Mustela nigripes | reverse complement strand
GGCATTAGAAAGGATAAATAATCTTACTTTGATTCTTCATATTGGTGGAATAGAACATTTTGTTGGTTTTTAAAAGTGCAGACTGATGGTTTAGAAGTTATTTTTTGGAAAGTTGGAATTTCTCTGAAAAAAAAAAAAAAGTCATACCAATTGGAAAATATTTTGAAAGCAGCTGAAGGACAAGTATAACCAAGTATATTTGATGTTGTTTTCAAGTCATTGAGTACTGAATTAGTTTCTCCTTCGTATCAAATCATAGAGACATCAAGCAGTTTCACTGCTGAATGCATCCTGTGGACACATTCCTATGTGAAGATCTTCATTGTGCTTTTCCCTAAATGGAAAACAACATAAGTGCTCATCAGAAGGGATTGATTTAATTAATGATGTTTGATGTATTTGATAGAAAACTATACACTCCTGAAAAAGAATAAGGGGGTCTACAGGTACTGATGTGGGAGAAGGTCTAAGAAATATTACTACATGAAAAGACAAGGAACAAACTATGTGTAAATAGTATCCTGTTTGTGTAAAAGCAAGATCGTATAAATATACTATTCATAAAGCATTCATAAATGATACCCATGAAACTCATACAGGGGTGTATCTTTAGGAAATAAAATGTGGGTTGGGGTGAAGAAAACTTTTGCATTTCTAATTCTATACCTTTATGTAACCTTCTGATTATTTTTAATCATGGCTAGGTATTATTTTTTGTTTATTAGGTTCTTATACTATTATATGTATATCATTTTAAAGCTACAGTGCTTTTAAATTGCAGTTACTTAGGAAGTGGTCCCAACTGCTCTTCTTGTATGCCTTCAGTTTCTATAGCTCAGTGACCCTGCTGTACCCCAAACATTTGCCTTAGCTTTTCCCATCTCCAATATCAGCAAGCACTGACAAATGTGAATTTTCATTTCTCCTACTGAACTCTTTCATCTTGTTTTTTTAAGAAGTACTCCTTAGTCTTTTCACAGAAATCTGTTAGCATAGTGCATCTTAAAGTCCCTGCTAGGGATACTTAGGTGGCTCAGTCAGCTAAGCATCTGCCTTCAGCTCAGGTCATGATCCCAGAGTCCTAGGATCAAGTCCCATACTCGGCTTCTTGCTCAGCGGAGAGCCTGCTTCTCCCTCTGCCCGTCACTCCCCCTGCTTATACTTACTCTCTCTCTCTCTCCCTCTCTCCCCCTCTCTCTAATAAGTAAATAAAATCCTTAAAGAAGAAATAAAGTCCCTGCTATAATTAAGTTCAAAATTAAAAATCTTATGGGCTCTTTAGTCTTTCAACTAACCATTCTCTTAAACTACTCTACAGAGTTTTGAGCACATAGCATTTTGCAAGTTACACGCTGGTGAAGACAAAGTACTTAATTTTAAGGAGCATACAATGCAGTGGGAGAGAGAGCATTTAGTTTTACTCTATATAATCCAGCTCAAAAAAATGTTCTTACAACAGCAAGGGGCCATGGGGGCTTACAGATGGAAGGTTACAAAACTACACTGGATCCGAGACAATGGCCAGGGAAACATAACCGTTAAGAAGCATCTCGAAAAAGAAGAGACAGGTTGTATAACTGCACTGCCTTCACTAGGACATTGTCCAGGGCCTCGATTAAAGAATTTTATACCTAGAAGTGACCTTCGAGAATAACTCTAATCCTCCTGTTCTGAAATAAAGAAACATTACTTTTTAAAACAACAAGGGCTGCAGGGTTAGAGTAAGTGGCTAGTACAGAGCAGACTTAACACTTCACAATTGTTCAATTCCTCCTGGACCAGCTACATCATTCACCAGGCCTCTTATTTGAAAGTTATTAAGAATTTTCAGACAGCAACAGCGAAGCGTTATGCCAAGCCTGGGCCCTTGGGAGCACGGAGCCCTGTGCACCTGTCAGTAGAGTACTCAGGCCCCTGAAGCCGGCCTCCCTCCCTCCATTTAACCAGCTTCCCAGAGGCCCCTCGAGGCAGAATCTAAATAAGAGCCCAGGGTTCTCAGACTCTGCTTCATGCCCCGTGCTATTCAGATTTAGAACAAAAAGCCAACAATAATTGGCAATGCCGATACCATGTATAGAGGCTAATGTTTGTAAAAGTTTTCCTGTGCACAGTTGTACAATTGTACCATTAAGAAGCATGTACCAAATCACTTTGTGCCAGTTGCTCTAATAGCTAAATAACCCAGGCCTTGAAGCAATGGGATGGGGCATAAATTCTGCCTTTCTCTTTTTTCATCTTTGCATATTATAAAAAGCAGATGAATTTTTAATGCCATTTTAAAAAATGATTACAACAAAAAAATCCCTACTGAATACAGAAAAGTGTGCTTCCAGCAAGGCTGGTGATGTCCTCAGCTTTTTTACCTAGCTGGACGAAGACTTCTCAAAATACAAAAATTCATAAATAATCCATTAACTTGAACTTGGCTTTTTTTTTTTTTTTTTTAACTGAGGGGAGATGAAGGTCTCATAATTATTTGTATATTCTAAGTAACAACTGTGGGCCTCCCTTCATCCATGTAACAAATACGAAGCCATGTGTCTGGAGAGCCTAGGACAAGGCTGGTTCACATGATGAGTAACAATAACAGATGACCAAATGAATAACTAAGAACCACGATGGAGTAATATTGGCCACAAAAAGGAATGAAATATTGATACGTGTTGCAACATAGATGAACCTTGAGAACATTCTGCAAAGTGACAGAAGCCAAACACAGAAGGCCACACATATGATTCCATCTCTATGGGATGTCCAGAACAGGCAAATCTGTCAAGGCAGAAAGCAGATCAGTGGTTGCCAGGGTCTGAAAAGAGAGAGGAATGAGAAGTTACTGCAGATGGGTATGCGTATTTGGGGGTTTTTTTTAGGTGATTAGAAAGTCTTGGAACTAGAAAGATGGTTGCCTAATCTGTAAATATATTAAAAACCATTGACTTGTACATTTGATTTTTGTTGAAGATTTATTTTTAGAGGGAGAGAGAGAGGGGGACAGAGGGAGTGCATAGTGGGGAGGGGCAGAGGGAGAAAGAGAATCTCAAGCAGACTCCCCGCTGAACAGGGAGCCTAATGACAAAGAGCTCATGACCTGAGCTGAAGTCGAGTCTTGCACTCAGCTGACTGAGCCACCCAGGTGCCCCTGAATTGTACACTTTAAAAAGGGTGGCCATAGCAGGACATGAATACTACTTCAATTTTAACACCTTTTTAAAATAAATAAACCCAGATTAGAGGTTTAAATTCTTTACTAATATAACACTGTGACCTTTGGCTTCTAGCTAGGTCTTTCCCTCTCTCCCAAGTTCCCACCCCAAAGTCTGTAGATTGCCGCCACCTCTATCAAAAGCTCCGTAGATCGGGGGCACCTGAGTGGCTCAGTGGGTTAAGCTTCTGCCTTCAGCTCAGGTCATGGTCTCAGGGTCCTGGGATCAAGCCCCGCATTGGGCTCTCTGCTCAGCAGGGAGCTTGCTTCCCCTTCTCTCTTTGCCTGCCTCTCTGCCTACTTGTGATCTCTTTCTCTCTGTCAAATGAATAAATAAAATCTTTAAAAAAAAAAAAAAAAAAAGCTCCATAGATCACTATGCTTCCATACAGGAAACCCTCTGGACCAAAGTGTTAACCCAGGGGTCACTGCACTCTGCCTCCCAAGGCTCTGGCTGGCCAAGGTCATCATATAAAGTGGAAGAGAGAAAAAGCAATGGCAAAACACTGTCCAAGAGATTCCTCATTTTCTCTCTTTTCCTAGATACCACTCAAGTAGACCTTGTACCTCAGGTCTTCCTTGAGAATCCAGAAGAGCTAGCAATAGTCCTCTGGTGTCTCTGCTGTTTCCCATGATGCTTTAGAATATTTATTTCCTGTTTTTCAAGTCTGTTTTATTTCCAGACTAGCATAGAGTAAGATGACCTATAACCTCTTATGAAATGCTCGGTGTTTGTCCTTCAGGACAGATGGTAAGCCTTGTCATTTGGTTAATAATAAAATAACAACAGTCCTAGCTTCTCATGGTTTGTGGGTGATAGGAAAATCTCCTAAGGTTTCTTCTATTTTGTATATACGTTCTTTTGTCACAGCCGAATGAGACGATCATCATGTGTAGTTTTTAAAGAAAAGGAAATGAACATAGCTCTAAAACCTCCATCCACTACCTCTGGGTTTATTAGCCTGTCTTCTTCCCTACCAAGGGAATCAAGCCGTCTTTCTTGCACTTCATTTTTATTTTGCCCAGATGTGGGGATGAAGTATAAGGGAGGTGGGTGATGCGGACATGTGGTTTTTGTCCTCCTGAGAAAAGTCAAAGGTTAAAGTACTGTTCCCAAAGGATAGAATTAATCATAGTTAAAATGGCAGTCTGTCACTGGACAAGGAAAGGAAAAGCAGAAATATGAAATAAAGCAGATATACAATATTAGGTAGCACCAAAGAGATTAAGGATTTCACTCTAAATGTGCGTGGGAGATTTTATACAAAAAGTTTATACTAATTAGGAGGCATAAAAGCAGAAATGTTGTCTAAATGCTCATCGTGCTTATATGGCCATTGCTCTTAGTTTTGAAATCAGGGGTTACTGCTTGATGCATGCGTTACCTGGTTTGCAGTACAGGAGAACACGGACAACAAAAGGTCCACTTCTTGCTGTGAAGCCGAGAGAACAGGCAACTCGCCAAAACTCATATGGTTATTCAGCTTTTGGTCTGGATCAGAATGCATCTCCCTCACCGACCAATAAGGAATGGAATGTAAGATTGTGACTAATGGCTCCTCTGCAATCCTGAGATTGGTTCTGTTCTAGCCAAGCCTCTTGGATTCCTGTTAGCTCCGGGCGTTTGGAGCCTCCCTGAGGACTGTCCCCTCCCTTGAGTGTCACCTCCCCCACCCACACCCACACAGAGCTCCTGACACACCTCAGTGACTCTTCCCCCCAACTCCTGTTAGTCATCCCGGAATCTGAACTGTAAGAACCCATCACTTCCTGACTCAGGCACTTGACTCCATTTTCAGGGAATTCAGGATGGTTCCCACCAACAAGCAAGCAGTAGCCATCAAATAAGGCAGAAGAAATTCTGGGCTTTGAAATAAAACTCAGGTTTTTATCTCAACTCTGCGGTGTATTCTTTGTAGGACTTGAGAAAGTGTCCGTCTCACTGACCCGTCATGTCCTCATCTATTAAAAAGAAGGAAAAGGAAATGTCAGTATTTTTCTTGCAAGTATCCCTTTTAAAGAAAATGAGATAAAGAACGGAAATTTTCAATTTACAAGTATTTCTTAACAAACCTTAAGTTCTGCCTTCCTGTTTCAAAGCTAATGACTTCAGGCCAAGCAGTACTTTAACCCACTGAGCCACCCAGGCGTCCCCAGGCCAAGCAGTACTTTGAGGAAAAAAGGTTCTGGGGCATCAATCCCAGGCCAAATTTGGCTTCATCAGTCCCCTGAAACTCTTAACCTGTCTTTTCTTGTCCTCCGTCTGTTCCAGTGTCTCTAAACCTTTTGCTCATTAAGACAGCACTACAGAGCCTTCTGGACATTTTTCATAACCATCCTCTTCCTCAGGAAAGGTAATACCACAGATACACTATCCTACCTGATTATGTACTGTTATGTATATACGTGTTTTGCACATAAAAAGAGTAAAGTTCTTTTACTCCCCCACCCCCTGCCAAGAACCAACTTTCAACCCTTAGGGAAGAGCTTGCCTCATTGGAAATGCACAATCTATGTGTTATACTGTCTATCTGTAAAAGCCTAGAAGAATTGATGAGATTTTTTTTTTTAGAGCCTGTGGAGGAAGACCTTATGGGATTCCCCTTGAGAACACTCTTCCTATTGTCGTCCATTACTTTCCAAGGTAGAAAAAAGTTAGGCCAGTTTTAACATACTTTTTATTTCCTATGATTAGCCACCAAGGTCTAGGCGAACATGTTAAAATAAAGGAAGAAGGCTGGACAGGAGAATAAAGTGACATGTGTCCCTTACACTCTTATGTGTCTGTCTTCCCCGATTTCAAAGGACATCATGACAGCTCTCAGCAGCATGAGTGGCAGGTAATGGGTCCAAACCTCCAAAACTCAGTCCCACGTTAAATGACTAAGTGGTTCTTTACTC
This sequence comes from Mustela nigripes, assembly GCF_022355385.1. Taxonomy (NCBI): domain Eukaryota; kingdom Metazoa; phylum Chordata; class Mammalia; order Carnivora; family Mustelidae; genus Mustela; species Mustela nigripes. The sequence goes on along the minus strand of NC_081558.1, from coordinate 160,985,452 downwards.
GGCTTTATGAGGAGATCCACACTTTGCTCAATTAAAACTTTTATTCACGAAAACAAAACAAAACAAAAACCCTTTTACTTCTGACTAAATATGACAGCTGGTGCCACTGTCATCTTAGTGCATACAACTGAAATTTCTATAAAAGAACATTGCTAAACTTCAATATTTATTTAAATTTTTAAATAACTCTGAGGACAACCAGTAAGACTTAATTTGCACACTGAGCTTCTGAAAAGTAGGGTCATATTTCCTACTGTTTCCAGAAAAACTCAAAAAATTTTTTAAATAAACATATAATATATTATTAGCCCCAGGTGTACAGGTCTGTGAATCTCCAGGTTTACAGACTTTACAGCACTCACCATAACACGTACCCTCTCCAATGTCTATAACCCCACCACCCTCTCCTCCCACCCCCTCGACCCCACCCCCACCCCACCCCCGCAACCCTGAGTTTGTTTTGTGAGATTAAGTCTCTTATGGTTTGTCTCCCTCCCGATCCCATTTTGTTTCATTTATTCTTTTCCTACCCCCCAAACCCCCCATGTTGCTTCTCCACTTCCTCATATCAGGGAGATCATATGATAGTTGTCTTTCTCCAACTGACTTACTTCGCTAAGCATAATACCTTCTAGTTCCATCCACGTCATCGCAAATGGCAAGATCAAAGTTGTTTTTTTATTATTTTTTTATTTTTTATTTTTTTAAGATTTTATTTATTTGTCAGAGACAGAGGGAGAGAGAGCGAGCGAGCACAGGCAGACAAGGAGGCAGGCAGAGGCAGAGGGAGAAGCAGGCTCTCTGCCGAGCAAGGAGCCTGATGTGGGACTCGATCCCAGGACCCTGGGATCATGACCTGAGCCGAAGGCAGCTGCTTAACCAACTGAGCCACCCAGGCATCCCTCAAAGTTGTTTTAAATAAAGACTTTATTTACTTATTTTACAGAGAATGAGCAAGAGAGAAAGCACAAGTTGAGGGGGAAATGGGGGCCAGAGGCAGAGGGAGAAGCAGGCTCCCCACTGAGCAGGGAGCCCAATGTGGAGCTCCATCCCAGGACTCTGGGAGCATGACCCGAGCTGAAGGTATATGCTTAACCGTCTGAGCCACCCAGGCACGCCAAGAAAAACTCAAAATTTTGTAATAACAAATTACACTGGAAAAAACCCTATTGTTATAAATTAAAGAACAATGCCAACTTTGGGTCAAATTAAAGTCAATGATATAAAAAATAACAGTCATAAAACAGTAAGTATCAGGGAGGTTGTGAAACAATTGAAACTCTCATGCACTGTTGGTAGGAATCAAGATGAGATGGCCACTCTAGAAATAGGAGTTTTCATAGCAGTTAAATATATAGTTACTGTGCTCTCCAACAAATCCACTCCTAGGTATAAGCATTTGCCCAAGAGAAATGAAAATGTAAGTCCACAAAATATTTGTACACAAATGTTTATAATGCCTTTATTCATAATAGCCGAGAACTAACTGTGATATAACCACTCAGTGTAATACCACTCAGCAGTAAAAAGAACCAATTACTGACAAATGTAACAACCTAGATGAATCTGGGAGACAACATGCTAGTGAAAGAAGCCAGACACAAAAGAGTACATACTGTCTGATTCCATTTTTCTGGAACTCTCATGAAGATGAATCTAATCTATCATGACAGAAAGCAGTTCTCCATGCCTGGGGCCAGGGCAGTGGGAAGGGGGTTGACTGAGAAGGACACAAGGGAACTTTTGGGGCAATAGAAATGTCCTAAATCTTGATTGTAGTAACAGTATTCTAGATGTATACATTTGTCAAGAATTACCAACGTAAAATGTGTGCATTAAAAAAGCAGGCCAGGAGCACCTGGGTGGCTCAGTGGGTTAAGCCTCTGCCTTCAGCTCAGGTCATGATCTCAGGGTCCTGAGATCAAGCCCTGCATTGGGCTCTCTGCTCAGCAAGAAGCTTGCTCTCCCACTCTCTCTGCCTGCCTGTCTGCCTACTTGTGATCTCCGTCTGTTAAATAAACAAATAAAGTCTTAAAAAAAAAAAAAAAAAAGGAAGGCCAAACCAACCAAGAAATACTCTTAACTGCAGAGCACAAACCAATGGTTACCAGAGGGGAGGTGGTGGGGGGATGGGTGAGACAGGTGATGGGGATTACAGAGGGCACTTGTGATGATGAGCACCAGGTGCTATATGGAAGTGTTGAATCACTATATTGTACACCTGAAACTGTGTGTTAACTAACTGACACTTAAATAAAAGCTTAAAAAGAAGTGCTCCAAAATGTTGATAAAGATGCAGCAATAACTGTTAGCTATGGTGGAACCACCACAAATAGTATTTATAGAATCGTTCCAGCGGTCATTTTGCTTAACACGCCTTGGTACGATTTTTACAGCCTTATTGAGATGTAATTCACACACCATGAAATTTCCTTGTTGCAAAAGTCTCGTGCCATGACTTTCAGTAAATAGCTACCATTACGCAGCCATCACCACATGCAGTTAAGAACACCCTTGTCGCCCCAGAAAGTTCCATGGTGCCTCTTTCCCTGTCAGTCCCCTCCCCAACTTCCAGCAACCTACAGATTGCGTACGCTCTGTCTTCATACTTTTGCCTTTTCTAGAAATTTTATATAAATGAAATTTTGTATGACACAGAATGTAGTCTTCTGTGACTGGTTTCTTTTTCATGTTCTCTTCTTTGTTTTTTCCTCTCTTTTTTCCTTAAGATGATGAAATTCAAGTCTGGTGAGTATAGGACTTATCTGAGATCACATGTTAGTAGCAGATCCTGGACAAGGGGACACATTTGCTAATCCTCAGTCTAGAACTTTTCCAGGACAGCATGCTATCGCCAGAATGCAGGATGCCAGAAGAGAGAATCACAGGCTTCAGGGGCCCAGGTCTGCTGTCACCTTTGGCTGTGTAGGCGAGGCAACCAACGCAACTTCCCGAAGTCAAGCTCTCCCTTAAAATGAGGATGATGATATCTAATGCATAGCTCTGTTTGAGGAATAAATTAAATGTAGGAGATGGATAAAACAGGACTAGCCAAGTATTAAGGACTTAATAAATGACAGTTATTGTTGACTGGAAAATCACTTAGAGCACTTTCCATCTTGAGACAGAGGATATAGGGGAGGGAAAGTAATACATGTTAGTAATTGAAGAGTAGGGTTTAAACATTGATTTATTTAAATTTTGAAAGAAAAATGAATCCCACAGACCAAAGACAGTGCCAGCAAAATTGGGGATAATTTGCTAAATGCAGTTAACTGAAACACTGCTTTATTTCCTTCATAGGAAGAACATTTATGATTAATCTTTTTTTTTTAATTTTATGCATAACTTGATAGTTCTCAGTCCTGGCTGCACATTAGAGTCACCTGGGGAGTATTAAAAATTACCAGTGCCTGGACCCCAGCCCAGAAACCCTGATTTCATTGCTCTGAGGCACTGTCTGGGCATGGAGGATTTTAAAGATTCCCCTGGCAATGTTAACATATAGCCATAGTGGAAAAACTACAGTCAAACTAACTTTGATTAGTTTCCTGGGTTTGGGGGAATGAGTTCAAAATTGTGAATCAAAGTATTTTTGGAGCATAGCACCTCCGACACCCTTGTATGAAGCAAACCACAGAGCCTGCCTGTCCCACCCACATATTCCATCCATAGATGGTCTTTTCACATTTTCTCAATAGCACTGGATGTCTGTGCCATCAGATGTGAGGACTTTGCATGAATGACATCAGCTATTTCCGCTTAGAAAGAGGAGGCATCCTCCCCCTCCACATGCTATGTGGCTACCTGCTTTCACTCCTGCTCAGAACGGGATCATTTAAAGACGTATGTAAGCAATAAGTGCATCTCACATGAGTAACAATGTCGAGGAGACAAAACCTGCGTGGACTGTTGCTCTAATTTAAAAGCTCTTAAAGACCCAGGAGGCTTAGAAAAGTCTTCTGCCATCTCTGGTCCTAAAATACTTAATTTTTTTTTTAAGATTTTATTTATTTATTTGACAGAGAGAGATCACAAGTAGGCAGAGAGGCAGGCAGAGAGAGAGAGAGAGGAGGAAGCAGGCTCCCTGCTGAGCAGAGAGCCCGATGCGGGACTCGATCCCAGGGCCCTGAGATCATGACCTGAGCCGAAGGCAGTGGCTTAACCCACTGAGCCACCCAGGCGCCCCTAAAATATTTAAGTTATGAAATTAATGGAGTTCATTCTCTGAACTCTAAGGTATTTTCCAGTTACTATGATCTGATGGTTGTAATTCTCATAACTAATATAACAACGAGCACATTCTTTATTTAGGGTCCCATTTACAATTCTATTACCAACACTACACAACTCAGCAATGGGGGTTTAGATTTCTGTTGAAGCCATTAACTCATACACATCAATGATATATTTGATCTTCAAGCAGTATATTTAAATTGCATTTCCAAGAAAGAAATTGCAATTGCCAAGAAAGGCAATGGTTTGGTCTATAAATTCCAGAAGGAACTGACAGCTATAATCCAGGAGAGGCTACATTAATAAATTACTGTTCTTTACAGATAAGGTAATGACAGAACCTTGAATGATCTGCTAACTAGTCTATGGCTTTGCAGAGGAGACAATAATCACCTGGTAGAATGGTTAGGAGGAGCTTTTGTGTGATGCCACAGCTTGCTGAGAAAATCACTAATAAATCCACATAAATCAGAAGTGCCAGAAGAAATCTCCTGCTATGGAATTGAAGGAGACTTTGTTTAAAGAAAGGAAAACAACTCTAAATAGTAAAATAAATATTTTCCTCTGCCTTTGGTGACCTTATGCTCAACCTCTTCCCTTATGAGAAAGCCGTCTCCAAGCCTGTGGTTTCGTGGCATGTCAGTAATTCCTGAGAGCCTACCCGTAATCTGGCAGTGGCCCATTTCCGAGCCTCACAAACCTGATTTCCTCCTCTTTTCTCCACAGAAACCTATATACTCACCAGCAACCTAGTTTCCTAAGACATATTCTCTTTCTTTAATGCCATTTTATAACTGTATGTTGGGTCTTTGTCCCAGAAAGAAGGATCCCTGTCCTCATTTCTAAGACATGGTCTGCAGGCCTACCAGTCATATAGAATGTCTGCTTTCCGACGGTGCTGAGGTTGGAGGAAAATGTAAGTCAACGAAATAACTTATCTGAAGTAAGAGTCAACTTAAGCTCATTGTCTTAATAACTTGTAGAGGTTTAAGGACAGTACAGTAGTCATGACATAACCCCAGAGAGTGTACAAACCCAAGAGGTTAGATACTCTTAAAATACAAGATAAGTTACAACGTTTTAATTATGTAAGACAAGTAAGTTCTAGGGACCTGCTGTATAACATGGTGATTACAGTTAACAATATTTTTTGTACACTTAAAAAATTTGTTAAGGCTTGAAAAAAAGGAATATACTGAAGCAGGACTCAGGACAGCGTCTCTTTGCCGATCCCTCCCCCTGGGGGAAGTACCATGGTACTTCTGAGGCTATCTGACAGAAGCTAGAAGCCAACAAGCCAAATGGAAACTTATTCAAACAGAGGGCAAGCACACTAAACAAAGAGAAAATCTGAGACTGGAAATACGTGTCCCAGGAGGGGTCTGTCTGGGCCAGACTACTGTGTGTTCATGCACTTCCTAAAACCCAGCCCTCTCTTCCTGACTCTCAGTCTGCTAGTGCTGCCATAGCACACCACCACAGACGGGGCTGCTTACACAACAGAAACATATTCCTCATGGCTCTGGAGGCCAGGAAGTCTGATGTCAGGGCCCCATGATGCCTGTTTCTCGAGAGAGCCCTCTTCTTGCTTTGCAGACATCCTACCTTCTGGCTCGGTGTTCATGTCGCCCGTCCTCAGTGTGTGTGTATGGAGGGGATGGGGCATCCTCCTTTTCTTTTCTTTTTTAAGTGACAATCTTTTTTGGATCTTTCCTAGATTGATCCAATTATTTTATTTTATTTATTTGTCTCAGAGAGAGAGAGAGAGAGAGCGCGCACAAGCAGGAGGAGGGGCAGGCAGGGGGGAGAAGCAGGCTCCCCATTGAGCAAGGAGTCAGATGTGGGGCTCCATCCTAGGACCCTGGGATCATGACCTTGAGCTGAAGGCAGACGCTTAACTGACTGAGCCACCCAGGCCTCCCGGAATCCTCTCCTCTTACAAAGCCACCAATCCTTCAGATTAGGATTCCTCCAGTATGACCTCAATTACCTCTAAAAGGGCCAGCTCCAAATACAGTCAGATTGGAGGTTAAAGCTTCAACATATGCATTTGGGGGGTGGGGAACAGGGACAAAATTCACTCCATAGCAGTGACCCAGCAACCCACCTAGAAAATCCCCAAATACAGAAGACCGTTTCAGTTCTTTAAAACAACATTTTACAAAAGCCTAATTTGTGACAATAGAACTCTTTGTCCAAAATAAAGTTTACTAAGATGGCCAGTATAGCATATAAAAATAAATGAGAAACTAAATAAATAAATGGAAGATGAGGTTGGAAAATGCATCCAGTCTGTGTAGGAGCCGACAGCTGCTTGGACACCAAACCGGTTCTCTGAGAAAACGCAGGAGATTTCAAGGAGCTGCCAGACTGGGCAAAAGTCTCAAGTACATGCCCCATGGAACCCCCAGGAGAAACATCTTTGCTATCACACAGGAAAATCTGTGAGAGCAGCTGCACCTCCTGGTTACCATGGAACACAGTGGAGCCAAACATGACCCCAGCTGCGTGAAGAGACTCAGCCGGAGGGTGTCTCATCTTGAGTCATCAGGGTATTTCTCGGATTGTTGGAGCAACTGGTCTTGCAAGGTAAAGCCTCTTGAAAGAATCTACACCCTTCAGCACTTTGCTGATAAAATCAAAGTACCTGCAAAACTAGAAGCTTTGCAGACAGGATGTAGTCATTGCTATAGGAAAGTTCACATTTCCTCATCAAATCATGAAGAAAATGTGTTGGACTGGGGTCCGAAGCACGCTACTCTCAACTGTATTTGGCCACCAGCCAGCTTTGCAGGAGAAGCGACCCAGTTTCCTCATCAGTAAACGAAGGGTGCGTTAGGGCAGCGAGTCTCAAAGTTGAATGTATGTAAGAATTAGCTGGGCAGCTTATTTAAAATGTAGGTTTTCTTGGGAATGCCTGAGTGGCTCAGTCCATTAAGCCTCCGACTCTCGATTTGGGTTCAGGTTGTGATCTCTGCGTCGTGAGAGCCCCACCCCCACCCCTCCATCAGGCTCCGCCCTGAGTGTGGAGTCTGTTTAAGATTCTCTTTCTCCCTCTCCCTTTGCCCCTCCCTCCCTCACACTTTCTAAACAAACAAACAAATGAACAAACAAATATATAAAATCTTTAAAACGTAGGTTTTCTGAATCGTAGTTCCCCCCAGATTCCGATTTGGTTGCTCTGTGGCAAGACTCAGGAATACCTTCCTTTACCTGCAACCTGATGATTGTGATACAGGAGGTCCCTGCACACTTGGACACGTGTGCATGCACATGCACACACACACACACTGAGGAACACTGACACTCTTTAAAGTCCTTCTGCCTTTCAGACTCTCTAATTCTGTTTCTCAGTTGCCTCTGAGTGGTGTGATGTTAGGCCTACATTCTAGACCTTCAGTAGGCAGCAAAATTATTAAACACAAGAATCTTTTGCTCCCTCCTAACTAAGCACATTGGATCATGTCAATGGGATCAAGTCTGGGAGAGAGAAAAAATACCAATGCCGGCTCGTGTTTATTTTTGTGACCTTCATCCTAAATAGGCTAGTGATTTACCACTTTTCGTTTTTATGTTCACAACAATGCCCCAAGGTGAGATACTTGGAATATTCCTTTAGTGCTCTTCACTCTTCCTTCTCCCCTGCTGCCAACAGTGTCCCTGTGAAGTCTCCGAACCCGAATGCCAGTACTCAAATAAGAAACCAAGGCCTCCTTATTGTCCATTCCCAAGGTTAACCTTTCCAAGGTCAATGTGTTTAAGGCCAGATAGATTTATTGGAAGCATTATATCCTCTTCAAGGATATAATGATATCCTCTTCAAGGATATAATTCCACTCAGAATCTCATCTGTATATCCTGGGCATCTCTCTGTGATCACTATTTGTTTTCAGTTGGTCTGAATGGAACTTGAGATGGTTTCCTTGTAGAGAAAGATAGTATACATGGAGTCTGTCTTTATGAAAAATTATAGCAAACACAAAAGCTAATACTTTGTAAGAACAGTGCTCTGGAAGGGGAATGAGGGAGGATAGCATAAATCCACGGTGTCTTAGTGGTCTAAAGTTCTTACAAAGTGATCCAGTGGAAGGACCAGGGAACGACTTTTTTCATATCCACAATGTAACTGCTTAAAATGTCCACAAATACACACACACACACACACAATGGAATATTACTCAGCCATCCAAAAAGATGAAATCTTGCCATTTGCGATGATGGTGGATGGAACTAGAGGATGTTAAGCTAAGCGAAATAAGTCAACACAAGAAAGACTTATCATATGATTTCACTCATACGTGGAACTTAGCAAACAGAACATAGGGGAATATAGGGGAAGGGAGGGAAAAATAAAACAAGATGAAATCAGAGAGGGAGACAAACCATAGGAGACTCTTAACCATAGGAAACAAACTGTGGGTTGCTGGAGGGGAGGTGGGAGGGAGGCTAGGTTAAGTGGGTGATGGGCGTTAAGGAGGGCACGTGATGTAATGAGCACCGGGTATTAAATAAGACTTATGAGTCACTGAATTCTACTTGGAAACTAATAATATACTATATGTTAATTACGTGAATTTAAATTAAAAAAAAAATAATGTAGCTGCTGAACGTTGGAAAGGACCAATGAAGGAGGGAGGAATAACGACATCATTAGGACATTCTCATTTGGCCTCATTGACTCCCGGAGGCCATCTCCAGGCTTACAATATGAGTTCATTTAGTGTGGGTCATCCTGAGACAAATACTTCCTGCCTGGTTTCACCTGCACTGCTTCAAGCAACTTCATAGAGATAGGGCCCTCTGGGAAGGATTCAGATTGGGGCTCCATCAAATACCACTTGCCTTTGACTTTTTGAAGAGAAGGTCAAAGAATAAAGCTCGGAATCAGACAAATTAATTTTTTTACACATTCTGTTTATTTTTAAATCTTGTTCCAAAAGCTTAGAGAGAAGGAGAACTATTGGGCGTGCTTCACAGCCCATAGTCCAGAATGAAGTAATGGGACACTAAAAAGGAGATTTTGCCAGGAAGATATTACAAAGACTGACAGGATGCTTCTCCAATAGCCTTATCACATTGTTTGTGCTGCTTATATCGGTAAATACCCCTCATCAGACTGAGAGCTTCTGGAAAGGAGACACCAAGTCTTCAATCCTCTTAAACCTAGCAGAGTGCTTTAGCATGTAACAGTGAATTCTGGCAGATTTGAGGGAAAGAACCCCTGCTGAATGGAAAGTTTCCATTCAAGTACTTAAAAAGTGAACAATACTTTCTTTGGTGTTTGGGCAGCTCAGAAATTATTGAAAGGAAAAAAAGGAAGTGGCATTTTCAATATGTTTGGGTTTCCTTTCCTTCTGGTCTTCAGTTAACCTTTACCCAACGTAAAATAATTAAGTAAGAGGGAAAAAATTAATAATGTAAGGCTCAAGCCAATCTATCGGGCTTTGTGTTTTTATGACTTTTTGCCTTTTACCAGAATGTAAATATTTTGATTGAAAGTCTGAAACATAGAATGGTACACAAAGTTGTAAATTATACAAAGATGTGGGAAGAATAACTAAAGACAAGGAAGGTGGAAAATGGCCAGAAATGGCTAATAACTACAAAGCAGTTGGAAAAACTATAAAGCATATTTGAGGCCCAACCTGGTTTGGACTTTCTCTTCTTTGCCATTAGCTATTGAGCTGAATAAAGAAGTAATGTGTCCTGAAGCCCATGATTCATTTTGTGAGTGTGATATTTAAGCTACTTAATTAGGGTGGATATATAATTTGTCATCCAAACTGGGACACAGTTGCTAATAAAAAGGGTCCCTAAACCAGGTCTGTCTCTGGCAACCCCCCACACATGCCTGCTCTACTCTCCATCCACTGAAGGGGCTGCTTTTTATTCTGTGTATTTCATTCAAAAATGTTCCATATTTTAAACAGAAACAGATTCATAAATATGGAGAACAAACTGGTGGTTGCCAGAGGGCAGAGGGTGGCATGGGCAAAATAGGGGGGGATGGGCAAAATAGTTGAAAGGGATTAAAAGGTACCAAATTCCAGTTATAAAATAAATCAGTCACAGAGATGAAAAGTACATCATAGGAAATCTAGACAAGAGTATGATGATGATGTTTGGTGATGGATGGTGACCAATGTAATGTAGAATTATCAAATCACTGTGTTGGGTACCTGAAACTAATGTAACATCGTGTGGCAACCCTACTCCCGTAGTTGACATTCATAACATTGCTGTGCTTTCCCTATATTATTTTTAGATGATCTATTTATAGACCTATAAAAATTTTTTTAAATGTTCCATACTTTTCTCAGAGGGAGAGCTTAATTAGGGTCCCACCAAGTGGCAGCCCGAAGTGAATATAAGTGTACTTTAAACACAGCCAACTGCAGCTCAGCTGTGAGGACATGTCCTAGACCAGTGTTTCCCCAAAGGTGGAATGCACAATCAAGTGAGAATCTGGTTTGGGGTAACAAAGGACAAACAACGCTGCACAAAATGACATCTCATCACAGCCAGGAGAAAGTTGGATTTACATGCTAAATTATCTTTCTCGATTCTCTAACAGCTACCATCTCCCATTGTGACACATAACAGAACTTTGGCTCACAGGTTTTAATGTAGCTGACATTAATAACATTGCCTTGCTTTCAAATGATACTAGTTTTTTGTTATAATAATGTCATTTAAAATTTATTTATTTATTTAAAAAATTTTAGATAAACATATAATGTATTATTAGCCCCAGGAGTACAGGTCTGTGAATCGCCAGGTTTACACACTTCACAGCACTCACCAAAGCACATACCCTCCCCAATGTCCATAACCCCACCTCCCTCTCCCGACTCCTCTCCCCCCAGCAACCCTCAGTTTGTTTTGTGAGATTAAGAGTCACTTATGATTTGTCTCCCTCCCGATCCCATCTTGTTTCATTTATTCTCTTCCTAGCCCCCAAACCCGCCATGTTGCATCTCCACTTCCTCATATCAGGGAGATCATATGATAGTTTTTTTAAAAAGTAAAGAACCACTAGCCAAAATGATAAAGGAATTAGGAGTTCTGACCCAATCCATGCTCATTTCTGATCCACGACCTCGAGTGAGGCAAGGGTGGTTGACACAAGACTTCGCCCATATCTGAGTTTTCTCTAAAAGCCGAGATGTATTAGGAAAAGATAGCTTCATGATCCTTAAATGAAATGGAAAGTGCCTGAGAACTTGCTAAAATATGGAAGGTCTGAATATACTAAGATCACAAGATAAGATCAAAACTTGGTGAAAAGTAAGCAGAGGTTGGAAACCAAGGAGGAGACTGACCCGCTTCTATCTATGGGACCTTATTATGAAGCAGAAGGGAAAGCAAAGAACATAAATAGGCATACTCCAAAGTTGACGATCAATCATAAATTCTACGACAGGAGGTGTTTGAGGGTGAGAATGGATGGTCCAGGAAATGAAATCCGTCATGGTACATACACCTGCTGTGAAATCCCATTCAACAATGTTGACTGGGGCAAACGGGATAAAAGCCTTTGCCACTTACCTTTACATCCAGTTCCCCTCAACTCACTCTACAACTACCTAGTGTTCCAAGGGTCCTCCTATTTTAGAGAAAGAGTCATGTATAAGCAAAGCTTCCTACGGAATCTTTCAACATTTAAACACGAAGAAAGACATATGAGCCTGAAATGGGCTTTTGGAACTTGTTGTTATATTGGCGGTGCTGAAAATTGTGACGGTGGCTAAAATTGCACATTACGCATTCGCTCACAGACACCTTACCCATGCCATGTTGTCTGCAAGGAACATTCTCCTCCTACACACCTTCCCCTGGTCTGGCTAACTTTCTCTATTCATAGTTCAGATCCCAGCTTCAACTCCCTTATACCTCCACCTGTGCCCTTGGTCTATGTTCTCAGAGCCTGCTCTTTCACAGTTCCTACAGCGTCACTGTTATTATTTATTTAATATTCCCTGTTGGGCTCTAAACTCCCAAAGGACAGAAATGGGCTTCGCTGTGATATCCACACCATCTGACCTAGTCTGGCACTTACATGAATGAAAATGTGAGCGAGTGAATGATGACAAACACACACATTAACCTGCCAGGAGGAGAGGTGAGAGCTGGCTGGCCAAGGAGGTCAAAGCAGCTGCGACTCAGACCAGAGCAGCACACCAGAGTGCTCAGAGAACGTGTAGGGTGGGGGGAGGGAATCCTCATATGGGTTAGGCTTTGGGGTAACTGGTTTCAGAAGTGGGGGAGACTGAACCAAAGTTTAGAGACATTGTTGCTAAAAGGGACATTACAGTACTGGGATGTCTGCTCATTTTGTTGGTAAGACTCATTGATCAACTTTTATGCTTTTTAAATCCCCTCCAGAGTAAATGAGCATGCACCCCATGGAGGGCCTTGTTGAACTAAACCCCTTCGACTGAGATGCGGGAAAGCAGAGCTAAGCCTGCTTTCCCTGCCTGGTGATGCTTCTTCCAACAAAACTGGAACTAGTTATTCAAACAGCTACCTAAATACAAATCAGTCACTAAGAAAACATTATCTAAAATAATTATAAAGAGAGGTGGACACATAACTTTGGACAAGTTACTTACCCTCTCTGAATCTCAGTTTCCTTCTCTGTAAAACCCAAATTATACCGCCTGCCTCTCAGGAAGGATGTGAGGCTCAAGTACGTAAAGTACCAAACTCAGAAATGTCATTTTTCATTGCAATTTATGGTAAACTTCTCAGAAGTACAAATACTTCAGCATAACGTGATGCCCCTCTCACTAAGCAGCAATGCTTTTATTCCAACATCAAGCTGTGTTTCCCTTTAGAGCTCAGTAGAATATCAATTCTTACTTTGTCCTGAACATTTTGAGTTTTGGAAGCTTTACAGGTTGGTGTACATTCACACATGAGTCCACGGAAACATTTTTGGGGGCCTTTCTTCTCACTCCAGCAGGAGAAAACTTTGGGAGTTCACTTATTTGTGTAGGTTTCTGCCTCTGAGTTGCTGTTTCTTCCCCTGAGGCATCCCCTTGTCCTACACTCAGAACTCCATCCCCACCAGCTGACTCCTTCCTGCCACCAATTCCCAAACTGGAACCTTCTTTTCCCTTCTCCTGGGTCAGAATCATTCGGTGTCTCACTCTAGACCTTCCCAAGCCGACTCTGTGGAGGCGAAGTTGGGAATTCACACTGTGACAAACTCCTCAGAAGATTCTTAGGCACCTAAAGCTCAAGAACCCTGGCCTTAAACCAGGAGCAGCATCTGCGTGGGCAGAAGAGAGTGCCTGGAGCTTTTAGAGCAGGCCTCTGCTTCACCACCTTTCAAATTAGAGTGCATGTGCCGCTTTTACCATTGCCTGAAAAACGCCCCAACCAGCTCATCTATAAACCTGTTTTGCCCTTTGAAAAACCTAATGCAAGGATTGGTACTTAGCCAAGTCTAACTGTGGTAATTTGTGATGAGTTTATAGCCTAAATCACTGAGTCTCCAAGTTAATAAGCAAGAGGCTCACATCAGTGACTCCCAACAGGTAAAGGACTTGCTCTGGACAGGGGGAGAGAAGACTTTGAATGGGGCACTCATGGGGCATAAGACAGCCCTTTCTATCTTTCTGATTCCGTCAAGGGTAAGTCCCAGGGGCACTGCGTTTTCCCCCGCTACACTAACACTTCCAACCTGCCTTTTTAAATAAAGAAAGTAGGTTTTGGGCTATTGCTTTCTTGAGATGCAATATTTAACCAGAACGGAGTAGGTCATAGAATTTTCTGTGTCTATCTTTTTACGGCTTCCTTCTATTTATTTTATAGTAGTGATATAAACTTTGCTTTTGTGAATTTAAATATTAAACAGCGAGTTGATGCAAGGAAAAAACTAATGGTCTTGTTAATATATAGTAGGCAAAAATCATGAAGAGTGCAAATGAATGACTGAAATTTTGGAAAAGAACTTAAAGCAGGTGGAGAGCGGTTCTTAGAATAAAATTATAAAACAGATTTTCATATAGGAACCCACGACATTAAGTATGATACAGTTATGTTTCATATCATTTTATGTAAAAGTGGAGCAGTTCATTTAACATTTCTTACACACGAGATAAGATAGGCCAATTATCTTATAAATATAAGGGGGTGGGATATGGGAGATAAAACTGCCTTTTCCTCCTGGGACCAGATGCAAAATAGCAAAGCTCAAGAGTTGTTTATTGATTGAGGGCATGGGCTGGTTTCAGCACTTATATATACTGGGAATGCCAGTATGAACCGCACATGTATGTATGTATTCTTTCATATGTGCATAGACACATAAATACTTATATTTAAGTATATGTATATTTCTACATTAAGCACAATGCCCAACACATAGAAACTGTCAAATACAGTCTTATTATTCCTTTTTTATTTAAAATTGGCATAGCTTCTGTTCTTCATCAGTTTTTTGTCATAGAAGTAATCATAAGAAAACTCACTTTCTGAGGAGGCCACATGTATACCCTTTACAATCCCCATCTTTAAATTCCTTACTCTTCAAATTAAGCTAAAGAGCAATTTGGGTCTCTTGACCACAGTTCTCTTCCCAGATCTGCTGGCATTTATACTGTACATTTCCAGGCTTTTATCTCATGGCCAATTATATTTAAGACCATGCTTATTCCAGGTGGAGGTAGCCCAGCATATGAAAATAGGCTCAAAATATCACTGGGGACCTTGTCTTCTCAGATTTCTAGACTCACGAATAATAACAGTGCTTAGCTGACTGAGTTGTAAGAATATATTCAGAGTGAGTAGAAAGGATAGTGAGTTTTGTACACTTTACTGGTAGTGTGTCTCTTGGCGGGAGAAGATAGGCTGGTGATAGATTATTTAGGTTTGTAAGCACACGACAAACTAAATTCTATAGACTATTAGGCCTTTATTTCTTATTTGATGCACTATGACATCTTGTTTTTATCAGTAATGTTTTTCTCATTTTTTATATAGTCCTGTTTATGAGCAAGATTGATCTCTTGCATGAAAGCCTTTGGTAAAACGTGGTTTCTGTTAAATATAAGCTGAGTCAGAAATGGGTTTTGGGAAGCCGGTCTTTCTTGAAAGGAAATAAAAAAAATTAATTGCATGTGTGTTTGTGTTTTTACTCAGTAAAGTATCAGAGAGAATTTTGGTGGTCTTGCAAATGGAGCTAGGCTGGCCTTTGAGACCCGGAGAATGAGATCCTCTGGGAGGCTGTATGTTGAATCAATGATGCAATCGACTTCCTAAATTTATTTCAAGTACATGGAGATAGTGTTCCAGTTCCAGACCACTGCAATAAAGCAAATATTGCAACAAAGCTAGTCAAATTCATTTTTTAGTTTCCCAGTACATATAAAAGTTTGTTTATACTACACTCTGGTCTATTAAGTGTACGATAGCATCATGTGTAAAAGAAAATGTACAGACCTTAATTTAAAAATGTTGTATTGCTAAAAAATGTGAACCATCAACTGAGTTTTCAGGGATCTATAATCACTTCTCATTGTAATCACCATAACAAATGTTGCAATAATGACAAAGTCTGAAGTATTGTGAGAAGTACCAAAACGTGAGACAGAGACACAAAGTGAGCAAATGCTTTAGGGAAAATGGCACCAGTAGACTTGCTTGCTGTGGGGTCGCCACAAACCTCTGATTTGTATAAAATATAATCTCTACAAAGCACAAAAAAGCAAAACACAATAAAGCAAGGTATGCCTGTACGTTCATGAAATACGATTACATAGATTTTTGTTGTCATTGTTGTTGTTGCTTAATTTATTATCTCCCCCAAAAGGGTTAGTAGTACTGATTCCAGTTTCTCCTACTGCGATTTACTCTCGAGTCTCCTACTTAACCCCATTATCCAAGAACTCTATGAAGTGACTTTACCCCAAGTGGATTAGTCCTGCTTCCACTCTCTAAGAGTCTGATTGGACCACGGTTGGCATGTTTTCTCAATGTCAGACCCTGTCACTGTTGAAGATGGATTTTGAAAGATCAAACTTCTCTTAGCAATAGCTTGCTCACTGGAGTCTTGCTAGTACTACAGGGGGACCCAGTGGTGAGGTTCCAAAGGGAAGCTTTCTTATATCATTCTCCAGAGTCAATGGAGACCAGTCCAGACTGGCAGAATCCTGAGGAAATTCTGACATTTGCTACATGCTGTGCCATAATCATTCCTATATATATATTGAATTCTGGTTATCATCCTAGCTGCTTCCTGTCTCCAAATTTAATTTTACTTCACGGATCTTGTTGCTTTTCCCTTTCAATCTCTCTTCCCAGTGTACATATCCATCCTATTTCACAATGATAAATCTTAACTTCAGAGACACAGAATTCTAACAAATTTTTCTGTATTATAATCTTTTAAAAAAGAAAAAGAAAGAAAGAAAACCCATAACCCATCTGAATTCAAGGTCACTTAATCTCATTCATGTCTAATCAGCTGATGTGGGAGGCCTGTCTCCATTTTTAATGTACAGCATAGCCTGAGATAGCCCAGGAAATTGTTTCCCCCCTAGGGACACTGAGGACAGGAGAGCTTCATTTCAATATCTAGGTTTTTTGTTTGTTTGTTTCTTTTCTAGAAAATTTATATAATAGAGAATTTTGAGAAGCTGCCTAAAATGTCCAAAAAACCCAAAGTGGCTGCCCTAGAAATATAATTAGTGCATTCACTACAGATCTACTGTACTTCCTTTCAGGAAATAAAACCCTTATTTTCTCAACCCTGATGTTGTTTATCCTTTAGAAGAGATCCCCATGTTATAGCATGGCTCACTCTGGTTTTCTTTTATATGTGTACCCCAAAGATAAACAAACCTCAATGGGGTCTGTGAATTTAAATCTCAAGATACTTCCATGTTTATCAAATAAATTATTGGGCTGGAAACCAAGCAAGGTTGGTGAGAGCTGTCAGACCTCATTTACAAACCACATCTGGCATGGTATGATATGGCTCTCAGGCTTTAGTGGTCATAGCTTTGAAGAAAAGCAGTGTCCAATAGAAGTTTCAACCGAAGGAAACTTGGACTTAGGTCAAACCATCCTTGCCGTAGTGGCTTGAGGTTGTTCCTCTTTGTTTTTCTTGAGCTCTCTAGAGAGAGTCTGACCACATTCCTTTGCCACTAACTACTACATGTGGAATCAGTGTTGGCAGGGGAATTGGCGGTCAGCTAGTCTGAATATTATTTGAGTCACAAAATTCCTTCACTGCTGTAATGACTGACATAGATAGTCAAGAGTACAAATAAATATTCTATGTGTAAATATTTAAAAGTTAAAAACAAAGCTAACAATGGTTAAATAAATGTGTTTTATCTTCCAAACTTAATAAAAAGTACTTTTATAACTACCTAGAAAACAGGATTCTAGATCCCTTAGAATTCTTCTCTAAAATATAACGATGCAGGGAAAGCAAACCCTGGCCCAGTCTAAGACACTTTTCTTCAATCCCAGATCCATTTAACTCTGTGTTGTGTTTCACAGTAGCCCACAAATTCAACGATTACCTATAAATAGTTGCCCCATGACCACCTCTCAGACTTGGATAGAACATATCTTCAAAAGGCAGATCTACACAGCCTATAAATAGAGACCTTGGACATAGCATTCCCAGATCTGGAGTACCTACTTTGTGTTTAAGAAGAGGAGAGAAGAAGAAGAAATCCAGAAAGGCAGGGCCAGGGAAGCATAGCCAGAATGGGACTCTCCAAAGTAGGGGACCCAGTGGAGCAGTCTCTTTGTTCAAATACAAGGGTGGTACTGTCGTTTACTGACACTAAGAGTTGTCAGGATAGCAACTCACTTTTGGATTAAGACAGCAGCATAACACTAGAACAAATTCCAGAGTCAGGCACAATTCTGCCTTCAAACCTCAGCAGCCAAATTGTGCTAGGGGTAAGAATGCAACTCCAGAACCAGAGTTAGTTCTAAGAAAATGTCTCAAGTTCTCCCTCTCTGGAGACATCCAGGGAGGTCTCCTTTTAGGTCTCATACAGGTTCTATGCTAGGGTCCCCAAAGAATCTGAGTTTCTAGTGTGACTCTGAGATGAATCAGGTCTACCTTCAGAAACTCTTCCAAGATAGGACACAAAGAAATAGATGTTCTACCAGCCTGATGGATCACACATGCCTTTTCTGGGCCAGACAAGACTCTGTTATCCTAAGACCCAAGGCACTGGGTGAGAAGCCCCAGTGCTAGTGTGAGGGATGTCCTTTTCATCAGCTAAAGGAGCAGAGTGCTACAAAGGAGTAGCCACTAGCCTCCAGCACTGGCCAGGCCTCTAGCTCAGGGTTGGCTGGTGGGTCCTCAAGGAGGGCTTGACTTAAATATATATGGTTGATTTTATCATAAAAAATGAAAATATATGATTGATTTTGAGGAACTGGCTCATGTGATTATGGAGGCTGGCAAGTTCAAAATCAGCAGCCTGGAGACCCAGGAAGAACTGATGTTACCCCTCCAGCTGGAAGGCAATCTGTTGGCAGATTTCCCCCTTTTGGGGGGGGTGGGAATGGGGGAAATACCTCTTTTTTCTCTCTTAAGGCCTCTAACTGATTGGACAAGATCACCTAACTCATGGAGGGTAAGCTGCTTTACTCAAAATCTATCCATTTAAATGTCAATCTCAACTAAAAAAACACTCTCACATCAACTTCCAGACCTGTGTTTGACCAAATATCTGGATTCCATCGTCTAGCCAAGTTGACAAAGGATTAGCCATCACAGGCTCCACAACCACGAATCTGTTCTTCGGTACAACAGCAGAAGTGATACTAAAAAGACCTTATTTGCCAAGTGCTATTATATTTTTAAAGTTGTATTTAAACATATCATCTGCTGCTCCGTGTAGGAAAATACTGGTAAGCTAGGGGAAGCCCAGAAGGCTGTCTGCTGGTCAGAAACTATAGGTTTCATTTCCATCCCAGACTGCTGGCAGGCAAAAATGTCAGTGCTGAAAAGACATACAACTTCCATGGGGTAAACAGCTTTGCTGGGCATGATCACATTCCATTAAAGGAGTTCGAGCTTCGGTTGTCAGGAAATCCTGTGTTTGGCAAATAGGAGTGATATATCAAGCCCCATAAATAAAATCAGGCCAGGTTACTTATAACTATACTGATGACCTTTCCAGTCCATTTTCTGAAACCACAATCTTAGGTTGTAAAGTTAGGTATTAAGTCTCTCATGGTGTTTTTCTCTATTTCTTTTGTCCTTTGTATCCAGGCAGGTGGGCATGAAAAGAATCTCCCCCATTTTATATACATATGGTTTGAATGGTACAAATTTGAAGTTTTTAAATATAAAGCCTCTTTATATATGCAAAGTGAAAGAGATACTTGTTTCCTATCTATAGAATTAATCTGAATCACTAAGCATTCTAAGAATCCAAATAAAATTTATTGTACTTTATAGAGACTCAGATTAGAAGTCACAGGGGCTCTGTCATCTGTTCCATATAGACTAACCGAAGAGGAAAAGAGATGAAAAATTTGCAGGATGCAAAGTAGGAATATTAAATACAATAATAATAGTAGTATGGACTAAACACCAATTATGTATGCCAAATACTTCGGGCACCTTATGCATATGCTATTTCTAGTTCTTTTTTTTTTTTTTAAGATTTTATTTATTTATTTGACAGACAGAGATCACAAGTAGGCAGAGAAGCAGGCAGAGAGAGAGAGAGGGAAGCAGGCTCCCCGCTGAGCAGAGAGTCCAATGTGGGGCTCGATTCCAGGACCCTGGGATCATGACCCGAGCTGAAGGCAGAGGCTTTAGCCCACTGAGCCACCCAGGTGCCCCTGTTATTTCTAGTTCTAAATACAAGACAGTAAGAGTCATTTTTCCCAACTTAAAGATAAGACTCAGAAAGCTTGAATGACCTGTCTAAGGCTCCCTGAAAACAACTTGCTCTGTTGGGATTCCAGCAGCTGTTTCCTTTGTGAAAAAGGGAAGGCACACGTAGGAGAGACACCTCTCAGTCTCCTCTCAACTCCAGGAGTGTCCACGAAACTCTTGAACTTTCACTGAACATACAAAGTAGCTCTGACCCCCAGAACGGAAAATGCCTTTGTGTGCTCTCCAGACCACCTCAACTTCTGGAATTTTCTCACTCCCTCTTAAAGAAGGACAATTTATTCCACCACAGTGAAAATTCACTGCGGACCCAAAGGTCAAGGCACAAAACCTTCTCCTATGAATTCTAGGCAAGACTGGCAAGTTGCAGAAGAGAAAGCCTAAGGACTTACATGGAGGGTCTGAGCTTTCTCACTTCTCTCATCCCTCCTTGGCCCAAATCGGTGACAGGGATCAGTACCAAATGTCACCAAAACTCTTCTTCTTTCGTTTATCCTTTCCTTTCCTTACTAACCACATAGTACATACCAGACATAGTTC
Source organism: Mustela nigripes (assembly GCF_022355385.1). Classification (NCBI taxonomy): domain Eukaryota; kingdom Metazoa; phylum Chordata; class Mammalia; order Carnivora; family Mustelidae; genus Mustela; species Mustela nigripes. The sequence continues at coordinate 160,964,787 of NC_081558.1, read as the reverse complement.
AAATAAGGAGAGGAAGGCACAGTCCCTGACCCTGAAGCTGGAGAAGTCCTGGAGAAAAACAAATATCCACATAATTATAATATATCTGGTTAAGAAAAGTGACAGATTATGTAATGGATAGTCTGGGAAGAAAGAACAGGCTCTAAGACACCAAGCATTTGCTTTCCTGGACGAGCCTCCGAGCTGATGCCCAGGGCAAGTGGCTGAGGAAGCAGCCACAGTGGTATTAGGGACACGTGGGATCCCCTGGGATGCTGCGGTGCTCAAGCAGCACGACTTCTGGACTCACCTGCAGCCCAGTGGCCTCAGGAGCCAGGAGGAAGACAAGGTATCCAGAATTCTTCATTGAACGAGAGCTGCAATTCTAGCAGTGCCGCAGATGAGAGCTGAGATATGGAATGTGTGTTCTGCAATGGGTAGCCCATCTGTAGCCTGAGCTACTCTGCCTGAGAAAATGCTTGTTATTATGCTCCCAGAGACTTCCCAATAATATGTCATGTGAATCAACTCAACTCAGAAATTCCACATACAGCCTCGTCACATCATGAGAGTCACAGAAAAGGTGGTTATTGTTGAATGAGTCGTAGGATCCTGTGTCTGCGGATAATAAGAAGCTAAGGCAAATAACCACAAATCTTGTGAGTCCCCTGTCAAGTAACCACTCGCTTTGCCATCTAGAACTGTGGAGTAGAATGTGCCTAAATTTCTTTCACTAGCCTTTGGGCGCACACGGACCCAAGTCCATCAAGCTTTCATAAACCTATCAAAGACCTGTTTACTTACACCTGCCTGGAGACAGATGCATTCACAGCAAACTTAAATTGGGGACAAACTTAGAATCACCATCAGTGTGCATTAACATCCTTCAGATCTTTAGAATGCCCCAGTCATTACAAAATGGAGAATATATGCTGGGTTCACTTATCATTAAGGGATGTAGAGAAGAGGTGTCTTCTTGATTTCTCTGTAACTGGGCCTGGTGTTCTTCACCAGCCCCCTTTCTTCTGGGTAGTGGTGTGTGTGTGCGCGTGTGGATGTGTGCATGTGTGTGTGGGAGGAAGGGGTGGTGGGGGATGGTGTGGACAATTAGTTCAACCCAGTAGTCTTCAACCTATTTTTCTCTTGCGGTGACTTCATTTCAGCTTGGATGACTCCCAAAAATGTTTAGTCCTTCATACCCCATTTCCTCCCCCAGTCAGCCTCCAGATGCCCAGGACGGCATCTGAGTGAGGACATGTAGCTCTAGGTTGTTGAGAGGAGACACAATTCTAGGACCTATATCTTGTGCTGCCTGGATCTTTGCTGGTCGCTTCTTGAGTGGGTGATCTCAGCTCTTCCCTAGGCGGACTGTTCCGTTGGCATCTGCCACTGAAAGCCACAGCTGGTGTACTTCATAATTTATGGTCTGTCGTCTCAGCTCATCTGGACCCAGGAATTTCTCCTGGTGACTCAGCCCTGCCTCAGGGGTGCTGTGTATCCCACCTGAGGTCTGACCGTTCTTCCTTAATGGGTCCCACCTCAGATGTTTCATTCCCCAACTCCCAAAACCAGAGCCACTTTGCCCTCACTTGGTGACTTTCAGCGAATTTTTACCACGCCTCCTGGGGTGAGTGGGAATTTTTTAGTCTGTCTATGCCTTGTGGGAACAAAGCTTAATTTCAGGACTGTCTAACCTGTAGCACTTTTACTTTCATGTGACAACCCGTTAAGGGTTGAAAATTGTGTGCCCAAAAAGATATTTGAAATTCTAAACCCTAGTACCTCAGACCGTGATCTTTTCTGGAAAGAGGGCTGTTTCTGGTCTAGGCTGCTGGCTGCTGACTGTCTCTTTGTCTTTACGATTCTAAGTCTCAAGCACATGGAAGGATCATCACATGCCCTCGTGATCCCCAGGAACCAGAGACAGGACTTCTTATAAATAGATATTTTATCTGACCCATTTGGTAGTTTCTTACTGTATATTAATGGTCATGACAGTTTTTCTACTTCCTGTATAGCCATATCCTCTCAGGAGCTCTGGGGTGGACATTACTGGTGACCTTCAGCATTCAATGTCTTTTCTTCCTTTCCTATAGAACTGTGATAAGGTTTCGGTGTCCATCCCTTCCTGACACAGCCCATGTCCCTCAGTGACCTGAGAGCTCAAAAGTTTATCCCATAACTTTCTCCTGATATTGGTTCTGGAGTGGGCATGTGACCCAAATCCGACTGATGGAACTCAAAGAGCTTCTGCTAGAGACTTCCAGAAAAAAAGCTTCCTTGTCTTCAGGGGCTCCTCAGAAAGTCAGTCTCCTTTACACTGGAAATGGAAGGAAAACCTGTGACCTTGATTGCAGGCAGCTGTCTTGTAGTTATGAGGAAAACTTTCTTTCAGAGGAAGCTTATGTTTGGCAGAGCCCAGCAACGAGACATCACCGGCTCCTCCAACTGAAACACAGTGAGACCTTGATGTCCGGATGCATGAGTCAGTGACTTTCCGTACTGTTTAAACCGGTTTGATGGGTATGTGATTGACAGTATCCTAAGACATACAAACTATACCAGACATTTTAGAATAGTTACCATGTGGGGAAAAAGCCACAGATCCATTTCACTTTTTCAGTTATAGATGCATTAATAATTCTGCCTGGGTGTTCTTGAAACCAGGAAAAATTGTTCCGTATATTACTACTTACAGACACTTTACCTTTCTATACCATTTCTTGATAGCCTCATCTTACTTAACATTTAATTACTTTGTCGATTTCGGCCATTCTAACTGGTATAAGGTGGAATCTCAATGTGGTTTTGATTTGAATCTCCCTGATGGCTAATGATGATGAACAAGTTTTCATGTGTCTGTTAGCCATCTGTACGTCTTTGGAGAAGCATCTGCTCATGTCTACTTCCTGTTTTTTGACTTATCTATTTTTTGGGTGTAGAGGTTGAGGAGTTCTTTACAGATCTTGGATATCAGCCCTTTGTCTATAGTGACATTTGCAAATACCTTCTCCCATTCTGTGGGTTGCCTCTTTGTTTTGTTGACTCTTTCCTTTGCCAGGCAAAAGCTTTTGATCTTGATGAAGTCCCAAAAGTTTATTTTCTCTTTTGTTTCCCCTGCCTTTGGAGACACGTCTTGAAAGAAGTTGCTGGGAGACCAACCATGAGAGACTATGGACTCTGGGAAACAAACTGAGGGTTTTAGAAGGCAGGGGTGAGGGGAAGGATGAGCTGGTGATGTCTATTAAGGAGAGACGGATTGCATGAAGCACTGCGTGTTATACACAAACAATGAATCCTGGAACGCTACATCAAAAACTAATGACTAACATAACACTATAAAAAAAAACTCTAATTTTAAATTCACAGAAAGGCTAATCCATGGAGTACTCCTCAGAAGAAGGTTATTTTTTTTTCTTTTTAACCTTCAACATTATCATTAACACATAGGTGAGAAAACAGAAATACTAAAAAGGAAAAGACTTGTGGGCGCCTGGGTGGCTCAGTGGTTAAAGCCTCTGCCTTTGGCTCAGGTCATGATCCCAGGGTCCTGAGATCCTGCTCCGCATTGGGCTTTCTGCTCAGCAGGGAGCCTGCTTCCTCCTCTCTCTCTGCCTGCCTCTCTGCCTACTTGTGATCTCTGTCTGTCAAATAAATAAAATCTTAAAAAAAAAAAAAAAAGGAAAAGACTTGCTTAAGCCCACAAATTTCCATAATCTAGGCAATTGTCACAAATATGAATCAGTGTAGAACAATTCAAGAAACACAAAAGGTTGAGATTTTCTCTAAAGAGCTGGATCCAGCTTCCTAACTTCGTGTTGGTATACTTCTGCCTTGGTGATCTATGAAGATCCTTACACCACCAAAAGGAGAGATCTATAGGGAGACATTAAATTATTAGTTTCAAAAGATTCTCATGTTTTTGAGCTCTTAATAAAGCCAAGTGGACTGGGAAATGCTTGAAGTAGAGTAAGATAAATAGACATCTTCCACTGGAAAGACACACTAAACCACACTTCCTTTTAAATAAACTCCTAGGTACTACATTATTTTAACAGTTTTTCACTTGAATGTTCTCAAATTTTAGCTCACTTAAATCATTAGATTACAAGGGAGCTGAAAAAAGGAAAGGGGTATTGAAGTACAATCAATTAGTTTGTCTTTGGTTGTTTTAAGAAGCTTAATTTAGGAAAGAATTCTCTGGAATAAAATCTGGATTATCTTTGAATTAAATTTTGTCATCTCTTTTTAGTATGTTTATTATAACTAATAATAATATTATATAACATTAAATATTGGATTGTCTTGTCTTATAGTCTTTTTTAAAGATTCATTTATTTATTTGAGAGAGAGAGAGAGAGCGCACAAGTGGGAGGAGGGGCAGAGGGAAAGAAAGAATCCTGAAGCCAACTCCCCAGTGAGTGAGAAGCCCGACCCTGGGGCTAAATCCCAGAACTTTGAGATCATGACCAGGGCGGAAATCAAAAGTAGACCAATTAACACATTGAGCTATCTAGGAACCCTTTGGATAGTCTTTTAAATAAACCCTCAAAAATATACCAGTTAAGTGAAACTGTTTAAATATGGTATTTGCTGGAATTATCCAGTTATTTGAAGAGCTAAACCTGGCACATTGGAGATAAATTTACCCACATGCTCCCTAATCGTTCTAGAAAGTGTAATTTTCTGAAGTCATTTTTTCCTTTCTTCCCCTAAGCACAGGGAAATCTTGGCAATCAACAACTGGATCCTACATTTTCTCTCAAATAGGTAGACTCAGGACACAAGAAAACATAATAACATTAGGACAAAGGAGAAATCCTTAAAGCCTAACAGTGATGCCATAATTTGGGCCCATTAGCCCAGAAAGGAACTCTGCCATTCCACATTCTTTTGGCAGTTCTGCCCAGTAAGGTGTGGTCCTGTGTGGTGAGGCGGTGAGCGTGGGGATGGGGAGCGAAGCTTGATGAACCAGAACCCTCTGAGAGAGATAGCCTATCTCTGGGAGCAAACCAGGGCTATATATCTATAATTTCTCAGTGTGTGTATGTATATAATGTATATAATTTCCAGTCAGGACTTGCTGGGTGGTTTGGAATCACTCTTTATCCGTACTTTCTTCACTTGTAACAAGCACAAGTCCTTTCACTGAGAATGACAAGCTGTTCTTTATGACACTTTGGGGTTTCTGTTTAAACCTAGAATGTTTGGAGTAAGTAAAGCTAACACAAACGGTGAAGCACTCACAGCCCTGGATAAATAAATATCTATCTTATTTATGTAAGCTAATGCCAAATGAATATAAAACAACTCAGTCATCTCTACCTTATATGATTGGGGATAAAAATCGAATCTAAAGATTTCCAAGGAGGAAAACTAGTAAATTTAAGGTAATATAATGATTTAATTAAATTAAATTATTGGATGTTTTGAGTACAGTTCATTCCTTTGCTTTCTTTGTTCTGAAAGCGGATATTGAGGACCTCTGTACAATGATGCTAAGTTAGGCTCTACGTGATACAGCAAACCTAATGAGGTTATTGGCTATTATCTTCCATATGCTTACACTTGATCTTAGCCAAAAGGCTGAGAAGCGATCTTACATATGCTTAAAAAAAATAGTGCATAACACATACCAAGTGCTTAGTCAGTGGTTGTTGAATCCCGAATGAATAATCTATGGCAAAAAAAAAAACAACAACCCCACAACCCAGAAATCACCTCTCCTGTTTTATTTCTTTTATCTTGTTATATTTTTAATTATATTTTACAGAATATTTATTTAAAGTAAACATTAAAATTCATTCAGTGTGTATCTGTTGGATGGTAAGATGAAGACATTTGACTAGTAAAATTTGACCATTAAAATTTGGCCAAGAGAGCATTAAATTCATTATGCATGTACAAATAATGAACCATATAGTTGGTGACCTCAAAATAGATCACAAACATTTTCATGTGCATGTATTCTATTAAATGAGAATAAACCACTCTCTTTAGAGTGAATTTAAAGTTGACCTGAGAATCCGGAGAAAGCTCGGTAGAGCCAAGTGAGACATGTGTAAGAAAGTGCTCGGTAAAGTGCTATGAAGCTTTTTATAAAGCTCAGAGTTATCAGAACAGAAGCTGGACTTGGGCTGGAGTTTAAGTCCCAGGTCGGCTGCTTACTAGCTGGCCCTTGGGAAAGTTATTCTAACCTGGTAAATTTTAGTTTTCTCAGAGGTAAAATGGAAAAGAATAATACTATCTACATCATGCCTTTTTCGGGACTATGATATGAGCAAATGCACAAAAGCATTTTCACTTCATGGCTCTTTATAGCAAGAGCTCAGCATCTGCTTTGTCTTCGTCATCATCATTGTCATCACCAAAGGTGGGAATTTTTTCCTTACTGCTCATGCTATAAAATGTCAAGATTGCCAAGGGAAAAAAGGAGGGGAAAAGAGAAAAAAAATTAAACAGAGGTGCTGCTAAACCATACTCTATAATTTCTCACCTATTGGCAAACTGGTCTGCTCAGGCTTGCCTTCCTCGGGTCGGTCCTCCAAGCTATCAAGGTGATTTGTTGAGAACCGAAACCTAACCATCTGATCACCCCTCTGAGGTCCTCCACAGTGGTCTGGGAGCTGCGAGGCAGAGTCCAGGGTCTGTACGATGGTGTCTGAGGAGGGTCTCTAGGAACCGATCCCCTGCTCACCCCTTCAACTCCAGTTGTGATCAGGTAGACCAGACCTGGCCACCTCCTGACCAAATCCTAATTCATTACAACTCAGTTAAGAAAACACACAAAAAAACTGAGCAACTCAGCTGAGACTCCCGTTGCCTCTTGGGAAGCTCACCCATTTGTCAAATTGCTTTATAAGAACACTATACAGTGAGGTCCTTCAGGGGAGGGTACCAGGGTTTACCATACATAATACTTGGCATATTTTAGGGCTCAGTAACTATTTGCAAAGGGATGGTGAGATGAATGCATCCATGAATATGCATACGATAACCAGATGCAAAAAGTACCCTCGTAGGGCTGGAAGGCGGCCAGAATATGACATTCTTCTCCCGAGCAACTTTGAAAACAATGGAAAGGTAGAGGTGGAAGTCTGGCAGGAGATAAAATGTCATCTTCATTACTGATAAAGCTGTTAGGGGAGGGTGTGGCTTGAGGACATGACAAGAGCAGACTTCAAAAAATGAACTCCATACTTGGAGAGACTTACCCACCAGCGGCCACACGGCTCCTTGCTAGAGGACTTGCCTCTCCACGATGGAGAGTGTGAAGAGGCAGACCGGGCATGTGTAATTCTTAAGGTCAGCTGGCTTCCAAGCACTATCCAGAGCAGTTTATTTCCCAAACGCACCAGTGGGAGAGTTGCCCCTTCTCCTCTGGGTCAGTGAGTGAAGTGGGAGAGGGAGGTCCAGAGGTTGACAGCAGCTGATGTCACTTGGGCTGGTAAACATGGGGCCTGGGGATGTTGCTCTCTGTTCCCTTCCCGGACGGCCCCACGGGAACTGACTGATTTATATGCTGGTGATATTTCCCACGAGGGACAGGAAGAGTGGATTACAAAGATACCTCCAAATTACATATGGGTCAGTGGATTATCTTTTGACTTCCCCCTCTAATTCCTCCTTTCCAGTTGACCTATGAACGCAGATGGAATGACGTACGTTGATAAACTTCTTACCAAGATTTGAAAATTGTTTTGGCTTCTAAAAGAGTACACTTTGTCTTTTATTCAATCAATTTTTTAAAAAAGATTTTATTTATTTATTTGACAGACAGAGATCACAAGTAGGCAGAGAGGCAGGCAGAGAGAGAGAGGAGGAAGCAGGCTCCCTGCTGAGCAGAGAACCCAATGCGGGATTCGATCCAGGACCCTGGGATCATGACCTGAACCGAAGGCAGAGGCTTTAACCCACTGAGCCATCCAGGCGCCCCTTATTCAGTCAATTTAATGAAACCTAGCAAATATTTGCTGACACCGAGCCAAGTACCAAGCACAGTAAAATATAAAGATGTGTACACCACAGTGATCCTGTGGAAATTACGATCCACTTAGCATCCAGTGGGTCGTTTCTCTCAAGTAGAGAAAAGGGAACTCAATTATGAGAGCAAAATAAACAGACAAATATTTGGCAATCTTTTTTCTAGTGGCTTTGAGCAGTTTAAATGATTGTGCATCCAAAATTTAAGACGTTTTCTCTTCTCTTATCACTAGCATTAATTAAAGCCAAGATACTAACGATAAAGTTCTTGGCAACCACCAGAGTCATTTATCTTCTCTCTTTCTGTCCACCTCGCACCCTCTTGGGAAGACCTGCCATTGGCAAAGGGAGGAACAGGGTGAAACTGTGCACAAAGGTTGTTGACAGCCAGCACAACTGCTGAAAAACAACTCAGATTAGTGGATGGATAGTTCCATCCCCTGAAGGAAGGCATCTTACTTACTCCTGTCCTATCCTGTATTCTGGCATCTTGCATTATTCTCTTGTTTGAACTCAAAAAAATCTTGACTTCTCACCTTTCTAAGAATTCTATTTGTTTTTTATTTAACTGGATTCTCAAAGGTTACTCACTTTATTTCACTAGATCTTAAACTCACAATTCTGTTTTGTGTCGTTTTTACTTCCTCTTGTCTTACATCCTCTCATCACCAAATGGAAGAATGACTCAAAAGAAACAGGGAATTGATTCCAATTCCTAACAGATTCAGGTTCAGGGGCTTTTCCCAACTTCAACTTTTAAAAAACCATTATGGAGCCAAGCAATCGTGGAGAAATTTGTAATTTTCTTCCCCCAAGAATGCTAAACAATGTACAGAAAGCTAGTAGAATGTGGAGGCACATAAAGCCTCCATATCCTCAGCACTGGTCCTGATTTCTGAAAAGCAGCCTTTCTTCTTCCTCTCATTCCTGTACATCGACTAGATCAACAGCAGGAGCAGGAAGTCATGATTTTCGCTCTAGAATAGCTTGGCAGCGTACACTGCCTGAGGACAAGTAGGGAAACCAGGTCTGGCATTTCTGTTTGAGAAAGAAAGAAACTGGCAACTCTTTACTTGAAATGCTGTATTTTTTTCTATTAACTTATGAGATAGCATATAAATTCATAACAGTGATTTAAAATATAGGTATATATTATATATACATACATGCACTCCTTGGGTGTGTATAAATCACTTATTTCTAAATATCATGAATAAAGAAAATAGCAAACAGAGTCAACACATCCCAGGGTCTGAGAATGTCATTGTCAGCATGAAGGGCTGTGAGATCTTAGGCGATTAAAACACTCCCGTGCTTTTCTGCTTGCTTTGTAAAGAAAAAGGAAAAGAAAAGGAAGGCATCATTACATGGTTTTTATTGTCCTTGTGTCTGTTCAGAATCTAACAGGGACAGGACACATAAAAGGAAACTGATAACAGTAGGATTACAAATATTGTGGAGACTTATGTAGATAACTTTGCATATGCATTTTAAAATTTTCAAATGTATTATTTAATACTTATCCAAGGCAATGTGTATTAAATATTGAACAGACTTTAAAAGAAGCTTTTCATGTATTAAAAATAATTCATTAGTGGGCTTTGGAGATAATATTCACTTAGTAAAATACACAGTATCTCTTCTGCCCAAAGCATTTTGAAGCTATGCAGGGAAATGAGATCTTCCTAGAAGCTGTGATAAGTACTTTTCTAGGGTCAATAAGATAGAAGGAGCCCATTTGCAAAAATTTTCTTAGAGTCATCAATTTAAATTTGCCCAGAGAAGATATCAGTAATCCTGTGATAGAACTTTGGCTCTATAACATACCCCTATAATACCCTGTGTGAAATCCATTTTTATGGTATGTTTACCCTGTATTTAATATGTCCCAATACCCGGTATTGTTCAAGACAAATTCGAATAAATGCAGCTTATTTCATATGAGACTATGCAGGCAGAACATCACTATTTGTCCATGTTTTAGGCAGATCTGTAGATCTCATAGATGCTCTGAATAAAAATATAAATATAGACACAAATGTAGCTTAGGCTAGAGCCCAGGTTATAAATGTAAATAAATTCAAGATGGTGACAGATACATTCATGAAGACAAGTTTCACCAATGGGATGTTGCCTTATCTACCAACATTCATGGTAGGTTGAAATGCCCAGAATTAATTACTACAGAATCACATAGATGACAAGAGGTTTTCTTTAGGGTGAACGGGCTGGGTCAACAAGAGTTATTCCCTCCAACCCTGCGACAGCAGAAGTAGAAAAGATCTGTGGTACTTCCCTCTGACCCTGCCATCTCAGCTGTACACTCTACCCAGATGGGCCACATCTCCTGACTGGCCCTTCCAGAACCAGAATCTAGAAGGCCTGCCCTGACACTCCATCCATGCTGCCAACAGTCACCACCCCAAAAGCACGATTGAACCCTTTATACGTGACACACATTAATGTACACTGAGTCATCATCTGTGCCCCAAACCTAATTGTCCTTCCAGACTTTACTGTTTCTGTCAAGGGCGCCATTTGCTTGTAATGGTATTAAATTTGTGAACTTAAAAGAGCTTGTTATGCTTTTATTAAAGGAAAAAAAAAAACAAAGAAGTGCAAAAGGTAAAATTACACAAGTTTTTCAGAGAATTTATTTTATTTTATTTTTTTAAAGATTTTATTTATTTATTTGACAGAGAGAAATCACAAGTAGATGGAGAGGCAGGCAGAGAGAGAGAGAGAGGGAAGCAGGCTCCCTGCTGAGCAGAGAGCCTGATGCGGGACTCGATCCCAGGACCCTGAGATCATGACCTGAGCCGAAGGCAGCAGCTTAACCCACTGAGCCACCCAGGCGCCCCAGAGAATTTATTTTAAAGACCACTTCGCCCCCACACCTTTCCAAAATTCCCAGTTTCCAAACGAAAACAGCATTGTAGCGTTAATTTTAGTATTTTTCTTTTCTGACACTTGGGCTTTTCTTCTGCTTTTAACAAAAATCAGATGACATTACACACACACACGCACATGTATGTTTATAACATGCTGTTTTCATTTAAAACTTATTCAGGTCAGTTTATTTCGAGTTACTTAACACTCATATTACTCCATTGTATAGACATACCACACTTACCCAAGACCTCATTGATGGTTATTTTGGTTTTTTACCATTATGCTGTCACAAATGAGATTGCAGTAAATATCGATGGACATATGGCTGTGAGTACTTTTGCTCTCTTGTCTTTATAAGGCAGATTTTTCAAAAGTGAGAAGGCTATAGCACACATAGGGTATCCTGTTTGAATAACTTTTAATATTCTTGCCCAGTTTTTGGATCAGCTTTTGACTTCTCTTCTCCCTTATACTAATCTTCTTTTTGGCTCCAACTCAAAAATCTATAGAAACATCTTTTGTAATATCATCCTGCCATTTAATCCTGACCTGAATCTCCTGGCTACATTTTTTAGGTACTGGGTAGATACTAACATGCTTGGACACTGACTTTAGTTTCCTAACAGGTCTTTGTTTACCTGGCCTCTCATTCCACACATGACAGTCATATTAATCTTCTCAAAAATTGCCTTATGCCTATCAGATCTCTAGAACCTTCCACAGGTTTCCATTACCTAAAAAATGAATCTTAATCATGCATGCAAGATCCTTCACAGCCAAGCTTCAATCTTTCTCATTTTACCCTTATTTCTCCTATTTAAAAATTAGAATGGTAGCATCAAGAACTGTGCTTTGAATTTTAGTCTATCTAACAAGAAGATGTATGTTCTTACTACTACAACATACTTTGGTATGTTCTTACTACTACAACATACTTCGGTTCAATTCAATAAATATTTGTGTAACATGTAATGTAAAACACTCTATTAGATGCTAGAGAGGATGGAAATTTTAAAAATAGTGGCACATGGTTGACCTTTAATCATGGTTCCTCCACCCCAAATATGCTTTGTGCTATGTGACCTTCCTTCTGGCAATAGCAGGTTTAAACAAACATGGACACCTATCCCAGGTGTCTGTTGCTCTCTAACAAGCCACCCCAAAACTCAATGACTTAAAACAATGACAACATGTACGTGGCTCACACATCTAAAATTTAGGTAAAGCTCAGAGGAGAGGGACACCTGGGTGGCTCAGTTGGTTAAGCGGCTGCCTTCAGCTCAGGTCATGATCCCAGCGTCCTGGGACCGAGTCCCACATCGGGCTCCTTGCTCAGCAGGGAGCCTGCTTCTCCCTCTGCTTCTGCCTGCCATTCTGTCTGCCTGTGCTTGCTCTCTCCCCCTCTCTCCCCCCGAAAAAAAAAAAAAAAATTTAAAAAAAAAAAAAAAAAAAAAAGCTCAGAGGAGAGTCTTTGTTTCTGCCCTGCTCAGCGCTCAGCATTGGCTGTGGTGGCTTGGAGGCCGGGATGGGGAATCATATGAAACCTTGTCCACTCCCCAGTCTGAGAGTCGGTGCTGGCTGTCAGCAGGGTCCTCAGTGAGGACTGTAGCCTGGGACATCTCAACTCTATGTAATCTTTTCCCTTTCTTTGGTTCCATGCACAAGCACCCCAAAGGGCCAGGCAGGAGTTGTTTTGCCTATTAGGATTCAGCCACTGAAAGCACGTCATATCACTTCCACTGCAGCTCCCCCAGATCCAAGAGAAGAAGTTGTGGAGCCCCGTCTCCTGAGGAAGGACTGTCAGAGCCACGCCACAAGAATGTGTCATGTTGCATGTGTGTTTATGTGACCATCCGTAGAACACAATATGCCACACCACCTAGAGATGTGCCAGTGACCTGTCATAGGAAAATAATTCAGGACAATCAAATTCCCTTTCAAGCAAATATAGCTTGAGAACAATTTAGAGAATAAAATAGCTGCTGCAGATTAATCTGGAAGAACATAACAAAGAAAGAGGGGGAGGGGCATGAAGAAGCATGTGGTCACTGCAGTTATGGGGTTATAGAAACCAGGAGTAGGAACCCACTTTTAAACATATTCCCAAAAGGGCATGGTAACAAACACGTAATAGGTGCTCAGATATGTCATAGGAAGTAATACGTAAGTGACTAGAAGGAGGGAACCCAAAGCGGGGGGGTAAGTTTGGAAGGGGAAATATGAGATTCTATTAGAAATGTGTTGAGTTTGAGGTTCCAGTGATCGCTCCCCTCTGAGATGTCTGGCAAGCAGTTGGTAAAGAGGGTCTGTGGTCCAGAGAAGAGAACAAGAGTTGGTTGGTAGAAGGACTCAGAAAGCCATGGACAAGGTGAAGCTTTGGCAGGATGAGGCTGTCGAGAAGGAACAGGTAGCGGAAGACCAATGACTCATGAGCAAGCAAAATAACGTGTGCTTGATTCTGTAGGCTCAGCGTCTGAACACCTGGATTTAACATCTGTGATACAGGCTTCACTACTTAACTAAGTGTGTATTTTCTTAGATTTAGCTACTTAATCTCTCTGTACCTTGGTGTCCTGTTATGACATTGTTACAATAATAAAACCTACACTGTAGGGTTATAGATTAAATGATATAATGCCTGCAAAGTACTTGGGACAGAGCTTAGCACATATGAGGCAGTTAATGCATACTAATTTTTTTAAAAATTTTAATTTTGTATTTGAGAGAGAGAATGAGTGGTGGGGAAGGGCAGAGAGAGAGAGAGAGAGAAGCAGGCTCCCTGCTGGGCAGGGACTGTCCTCCCCCTTCCCCCCCAACCCCGGCCAACTCGGGACTTGATCCCAGGACACCAGGATCATGACCTGAGCACAAGGCAGATGCTTCACAGACTGAGTCACCCAGGTGCCCACCAGGGCATACTAATTTTAATAACTATTGTTATTTTTTTAACATCTGATGTTTAGGAATGAGCACAGGAAGCGCCAGAGAATAATACTCAGCATAAAGGCCTTAGAAACCCTTATATAACAGTCCTGATAAATGTTCAGAGGAAAAATTCGTCTCCTTTCCAAAGTGGTTCCAGGACAATCTCTCTTAGGTGAGATGCAGTTATAGTTACATGCATTGCCAAGTTGCCATACATCAGAGCTGCTGATTTTGTTAATGAAAAGGGGTGACACAGTGAGTTGTATTTTCCATAACAACATTTCACAAAGTTTGTGCTTTTGGAGGAGGCAGAATGATGCGTTGTATCAAAAAAAAAAAAAAAAAAAAAAAAAAAGATGTTCTATATGCAAATAAATTTGAGAAATACTGGATTAAACAAACTTAAATAGATGTTTCCTTTAATGCATCTGCTACCATGAGCCATGGTTTGCTAAGAAGAGGCTATCAACAGCATCGTTTTCCAGCCTCTTATAAGTTTTTTTTAGGGATCATTCTGTTAGCGCTATGTGTAGAACACAACTTCTCAATGCTAGTCAAGGAAGAATCTCTTGAGAAATTTCGTAAGAAAAAAATACATATTATTGGGGCACTTGGCTGGCACAATAAATTAAACATCCAACTCTTGTTTTTGGCTCAGATCTTGATCTCAGAGTCGTGAGATGGAGCCCTGCTTAAAACTTTCTCTCCCTCTCCCTCTACCCTTCCCACCTATGAGCATGCACTCTCTCTAAAATAAATTTAAAAATCTTTTTAAAAAATTTTAAAAGAATAAATTTTACTGGATCCACCTCTAAAGATTCTGATTAGAAAGTCTGGGCTGGTATTAAGGAATCTGTATTTTTTTAAAGTTCCGTGAGGTGGCCTTGTCTATAGACAACTAGGAAGAGGAATTTTGCCCTTTGCATAATCCATAATCCCTCCCTTTCCTTCCAACCTGTTCTGAGAAAAAATGGCCCCCACAAAAAAAGGGTAGCAAAAAAAAAAAAATAGTGGGTGTTAGGAGGTGTTATTCTGCCACCAAGGAGATGAGATAATAGAATATCAACATTCAAAAATTCTTTCACTGAGGTGGCTTTGAAAAGTATGGATCCCAGGCACTCAAGAAAATCTAGAATTTGCTATAAAAACCTGGTAGCTGGGGCGCCTGGGTGGCTCAGTGGGTTAAAGTCTCTGCCTTCGGCTCAGGTCATGATCTCAGGGTCCTGGGATCAAGCCCCACATCCAAGTCTCTGCTCAGCAGGGAGCCTGATTCCTCCTCTCTCTCTGCCTGCTTCTCTTCCTACTTGTGATCTCTGTCTGTCAAATAAATAAATAAAATCTTAAAAAAAAAAAAAAGAGTTTCTTCACTCTGTTAAACAAACAAACAAACAAACAAACCTGGGAACTTTCCCCATGATCATTGACACTGGCTCAAGCAATTATCTGGACCCAAAAAATAAGGAATATCCAATAACATATCTGGGTAAATTAATGAGGACAAAGATTCTTCAAACAAACATAGCTGTATGGTTACCTATATACCTGTTATGCTTTCAAAAGCCTTTAGATAATTGATGAAAGCTAATGATATCATATATATATTATATATTTATATATCAGAAAAATATAATTATGGAAACGTAACTGTATGCTCTACATGTAAAGAAATTTGAATTATCATTCCATGGGATTAGTGGTGATCTAACAGATTTCCAAGAATTTCCAACAGAACTTTGAAAAAAAGTTAGATTCAAATGTTTTGTTTTGTTTTTTTGACTTGCCTAGAACTCATATCTAACACAGTGGGAACAATTGTGTTCTCTGTAGGCCTATTTCAAATTTAATCTAAGAAAAGTCTCCTTACCTGAGATTTACCTGGAAACCAATCAGACCTGAGAATACACAACCTAAGAGATGTATTGTTAAATCTAACCTAAGAGAGATTGTCCTAGAACCATTTTGGAAAGAAGACAATTTTTTCCTGTGAACATTGCATCAAGGAAGAACTCAGCTAAGAGTGAATGGCTTACTCTATTTCCACTTTTACAGCCTGCTTTAAAACTTCTATGGGAAAAATAAAAGGAGATAAAAGCATGGATCACTTCCACACTTCTCTCTACACACTAAAGCAACTGTTCATTTTCTATGTCCGGCAGGATGGGTTTTGGTTGTGGTCAGTTCTGGCCTTTTCCAACACCCCTGGCACCGAGGGGATGGGAGTGAGGGTGAATTAGTCTATGAAAGGCAGCCTGCGCTACAATTTTCCAGACTGGGGGGGGGGGGGGGGAATCCTAAAAAGATAAAACCACTAAATGCAATACATGGTCCTAGTTTAGCTCCGACAAAGAATACTGTTGCGACAAGCAATTAAACTTGAAAGGAGTTTGTAAATTCAATGCTAGTGTCAATGATAATTTCTTGATTTTGATCCTGATATCATGAGTCTCTAACAAATGTCCTTGTTGGATGGGGTATGTGATGGGCACCATGTTCAAAACTTAATACAAATGGTTCCAGGAAAAATCAGCAAAAATACCCTCTGTGTTCTTGCAACTTTTCTGAAGCTTGAAGTTATTCTAAAACTAGCAAAACTAAAATTGGCACTAATGAGTTAACATTTATTTTGTTGTTTGTGTTAGTTTATTGTTGATTGTCTCAGGTTCTCTGATTTTCTCAGGTTCTCTGAGTAACCTATCATATCATCTGAAAATAGTTTCACTTCTTTTCCCATTCCTGTACCTCCTATTGTTCTTCCCTTTTAAATTGTACTGGCTAAGACCTCTAGAACAATGTTCAGCAGTAGTGGTAGAGATAGTAAGATCAGTAGACCTAGTAAGCATTCTGGACTCTTTCCTAATCTTAGTGGAAGTGTCTCTAGTATTTCCTCATTATGTACAATGCTGATTTTAGGACTGAGGTATTCTGTTTAGGAAATATGCTTCAAATCTTATTTTCTTGAGTGTTTTTATCAGGAAGTTTTGTCAAAAGCTTTTTTTTATACAGGGGATGATCACATACTTATTCCTCTTACATCTACTGATTTGCTATTTATATTACTAGATTTCCTAATACTGAATCATCCTTGCATTTATGAAATAAACCTCATTTGGTCATGGTATGTATTTTCTTAATGTGGTGTTGGATATTGTTTTCAAATACTTAATCCATATTTTTTGCATTGACATTGGATGATTGCTTGCAAAAGTATTTGCATATTAGAGTCATGTTCCTCCACTGTTCTTAGCAGAGCAGTCTCCATGAGAGGGAGTTTGGTGACAACAGAAAGGTTATTGAAGGGGCACCTAGGTGTCTCAGTCAGTTAAGCATCTGCCTTCGGCTCAGGTCATGATCCTGGGGTCCTGGGATTGAGCCCCACATTGGGCTCCCTGCTCAGTGGGAAGCCTGCTTTCCTTCTCTTTCCACTGCTTCTGTGTTTGTGCTCTCTCTCTCTCACTCTCTCTCTGTTAAATAAGGAAATAAAATATGTATTTTTTAGAAGAAAGATTGTGGGAGGTGGGGGCAACGGAGAGATGGAGAGACCCTTCTTCGGAGTCCCACAGACCTTTAGATGTTTGCTGGCCCCCTCCGCTGACTGACTTTTTGACCTTGGAAAAGTTCATCCTTCTCTTCTACCTTCTATTCTCTCATATGTCAGATGACAAACCCACCCCCGATAAATTAGACTACATGATGTCTGTGAAAACTTCAGCACGATGTCTGGCGCAGTGGCAGCCCACATAAGCATTGAGATATTTTATCATAAGTATTTTTCTCCTGCTCTTCTCACATTATAAAGAAAGCAGTGCTGGAATATATGTGAAGAGATACCATAGTTTCCTCAGGAGACACTCAGGGTCCCTGTTTCAATGGTTCCCAGCATTTTGCTATGATTGCCCAGCACAGAAGACATTGAACTAGATGAGTATGTTTTGTTTGCTTTTCCAGTTACCCTGCTCTACACTAGAGCTCTGTATGTGAATAGTTAAGACTTGAGGAGTGCCAAGCGGGGACAGGAGGGAGGACAGTGAAAGGAGTGGAAAAACAAGATACAATTTCTTCAGGCCTTACCCCATGCCAAGAACTACTTTAGCTATATCAGTAGTAAAATCGGTGAGGAAAGTTGAGAGGTAGCATCAAGATCTCAAAACCTGAGAGAAGCATCTTGAAAGGCAAGTAGGCAAGAGCACTGTTTCCCTGTCTAAGAGTTGAGATTAGTTTCTGTTCTTTTCTTCTCACTCACAACCTCTCAGAGTAGAGGGGACTGGAGAGACACATTCTCTCTTGGCTCCTTTATCTCTCAGTGTTCCACACCTCAGGAAACCACTCGGTCCAACGTAGTGGTCCTGCTCCTAAGACTCCTGAGTGTGAACGAGGTTAGGACAGACCTAATTTGTGGATGTGTTTATTCTACAACTCTTCCTTACTGACACATTTATTTTACAACACTTGGTGTGGATGGCAGAAATGAAAACACTGTCTACTACTCTCAGATTGGTGGAGTGCTCCCACAAGGTGCTGTGGGAGAGCCAGGGGAGAAGAGGTTGGCCTGAAGGCATTTGTGCTGAACCTAGAAAGTTGAAGCTGAGTGGAATGGCAAGTCTTGTGGGAAACAGCATAGAACAGGGATTTTAAAAAGAAGCTCCAGACTGACACAGACCTAGATACATATAGATATAGATAGATAGAGATATAGATATATTCAGACCTTTTATTTTTTTAATAATTTTTTTATTTTTATTTTTTCAAAATTTCTTTCCAGCTTAACAATATTCATTGTTTTTGCCCCACACCCAGTGCTCCATGCAATACGTGCCCTCCCTAATACCCACCA